>NC_141696.1:846248992-846588992 GCF_964263255.1 Lissotriton vulgaris
AACGCCTAGGGAGAGCGTCTAAGCCCTAAAGGAATGTATTATAATTATAGGTCAACTATAACACAATTAAAATTATACAATTCTGTCAGCTATTAAAATCAGCGTTTTAAAATGTTTCTATAGGGCTTAGCGTTTCAGCAACACAGCATCAGCAGAATATTTCCACTTTACCTGGCATCAAGCGGGGTCGGCAGACACTGCCACTGTCAGCCTTACCGCACTTTGCCTCGCCTCCTCGCCGCCTAAATATCCCCAGTTGCAGCAAGGCTAGAGCGCTAACCGCTCAGTGCTACAGCGGGAAAGCGGAAGTGTGTCACTTAGGCTCGTACCTGTCCCGCCCTCCGCTCAACGGTATTGGATACCGAGTCGGACCAGGGCGGGCAGGCTGTAACACAGAGCGCTGTGTGTACACGTAAGTTTTAACCCCTGGCAACGCCTAGGGAGAGCGTCTAAGCCCTAAAGGAATGTATTATAATTATAGGTCAACTATAACACAATTAAAATTATACAATTCTGTCAGCTATTAAAATCAGCGTTTTAAAATGTTTCTATAGGGCTTAGCGTTTCAGCAACACAGCATCAGCAGAATATTTCCACTTTACCTGGCATCAAGCGGGGTCGGCATACACTGCCACTGTCAGCTTTACCGAACAAAGAAAAACCAAAGGAAATGATGGACGGAGCGTTGACAATACAAGCACTCACCCCCAGTCAACTGATCTGGGTTTATTCCATCACCGTTCTTTAGCCCACTCTGCCTTCCCAGTTCAGACACGGCCATATGCAAATCAGTCTGACCCTGTGCCTCATGGGAACAGTCCAGCTCGAACTGCCAAGCCATGCCTTCCCTGGACCGGACACAAGCTACCGAGGCCTGGTTTCTGGCATTTCAGCCATCTTCAGCCCAGCTTGCTTGAATCCAGTGGCAAAGTGAGCAAGGGACTCACGTCTGAGCATACCCTGCCAACATATGGCAAACAAAGCGGTACAAAAGGGGGTGGTGATGGACGGAGCATCTGAACCAATCAAACACTCACACCCAGTCAACAGATGTGGGTTTAATCCAATACCGTTCTTTAGCCCACTCTGCCACCCCAGTTCAGACATGGATATATGCAATTCAGTCTGACCCTGTGCCTCATGGGAACAGTCCAGCCGGAACTGCCAAGCCATGCCTTCCCTGAAATGGATTCAAGCTTCCTAGGACCGGTTTCTGGCATTACAGCCGTCTTCAGCCAGGCTTTCTTGAATCCAGTGGCATAGTGAGCAAGGGACTCACGTCTGAGCATACATTGCCAACTTATGGCGAACAAAGCAGTACAAAAGGGGGTGGTGATGGACGGAGCATCTGAAACAATTAAACACTCACACCCAGTCAACAAATCTGGGTTTAATCCATCACCGTTCTTTAGCAGCTTTGGGGACAGGTAATGCTGATGGGGGAAGGAAGGAGCATGTCAAGGCGGCAAAATGTTTCCTTTGCAACCCACTTGGGATGAGACTGTGATGACGGGGATATCACACAGCAACTCACAAGAGTAACACTATAAGCACTACAACTACCAAGAGGCCATGGGGTGACCACGCCCACATGGGCGGGGTGTTAAGAACTTTATTGGGTGCTTTCTGCCGGAGCGTTTTATTCACCAGGAAGTCAGTTGCCCATGAAGAAGTGCTTCATAGCACGAAACGCGTCGGGCTGAACTTTCAATTCGAGCAAGGCACTCTGCTGGTTTGTTATTGCTTCCTCCATTACATTTGCAGCTGATGGAACTTACCTGTGCGGGTTCATTCATTGCAGGCAAACTTATGTTTGGATGTTAAAGCGGCACCGCCTGAGCCGCGAGTTGAGCACCGCTGCTTCACAGTCCTGCTGAGACGCCAAACGACGGAGCAGCTTTGGGGACAGGTAATGCCGATGGGGGAAGGAAGGAGCATGTCAAGGGGGCAATGTGTTTCCTTTGCAACCCACTTGGGATGAGACTGTGATGACAGGGATATCGCACGGCAACTCACAAGAGTAACACTATAAGCACTACAACTACCAAGAGGCCACGGGGTGGCCACGCCCACATGGGCGGGGTGTTAAGAACTTTATTGGGTGCTTTCTGCCGGAGCGTTTTATTCACCAGGAAGTCAGTTGCCCATGAATAAGTGCTTCATAGCACGAAACGCGTTGGGCTGAACTTTCAATTTGAGCATAGGAACTCTGCTGGTTTGTTATTGCTTCCTCCATTACATTTGTGGCTGATGGAACTTACCTGTGCGGGTTCACTCATTGCAGGCAAACTTGTGTTTGGATATATATATATATATAAATATATATATATGCAGAAAAGTCCTTCCATAGAAAAGACCAGAGGACACAGCGGGGAATTTCTAGGCAACCATTCTTTCACCATAACAGGCATGATGCATTTTCTGTGTGGGCCTTTTTGAGATGCCTAGTTACTCTGGGTTACATTCGCTCACTCCATTGAATGTTCCAAGGCACTCCCATTGGAGTGCAGCAGGCTCCGTTCATTATTGCTTGCAGCTGCAGTCTGATGTTGAAGGACTCTAAATGCCAGCTTGCATTTCTCCGGTAAGTGTCATTTACGGAGCCGTGTTGTGCTTCTGTGAGCACTGATGTGCCAATTAATGGAGGGAGGGGGCTAATCTTTGCTTAGTGGATCCCGTAATGAAGGTGTTCATGGCTGCCTTGAGTCCCCAACTCCTCAACCCCAAGCTCTTATCTCAAAGCGGGCTGTGACAAGAAGATACAGTGATCCCATATTTATATAAGTATATGTGTGTGTAAAAAAAGAAGCAGAGAACTCTGGGTAGTTCTCAAGTTTAGGTGGAAAGCAGCTCCTGTTTGAGCACTCTCAACACCAGCAACACTCTAGATCTGCTCACCTCAAATGTCTGCTTCTCTATCAAAGTCTTTAAGCATAGGATTATCACAGTGCCATCGATGCCGAGATAGAAAAGGACAAAGTCTTTTGCCATTTCTACAGAAAAGTCTTTCAGCATAGGACTAGCACAGAGCTGTCCATTGCATGCTGTAAAATGACAGAAGCCCTTTACCACTCCAGGCACAGTATTACAGCTTTGAATTGGTAAAATGCCAACCTGAAATGAGTAAAAGCAACCCCTGGCACAGGTTTTCGCTCTAATTAGAGCTCTTCAGAGAGGTATAGCTTTGTCCAGACACAAGGGAGTACCCAGTATAAGTCAAAACAATACCCTTTCAGGCATAGAGTGACGCATACGTTATGCAAAAGAAGAAGCAGAGAACTCTGGGTGGTTGTAAAGTTTAGGTGGAGAGCGACTCCTGTTAGAGCACTCTCAACACCTGTGACACTCTAGATCTGCTCACTTCAAATGTTTGCTTTTCTATCAAAGTCTTTAAGAATAAGATTAGCACAGTGTCATCCACGCCAAGACAGAAAAGGACAAAGTCTTTTGTCATTTCTACAGCACACAAAGTTCAAAGTCACATTGTTGACTTATTTGCAAAAGGACTTTATTTGTCCTGTGACACAGCATGAAAGTCCACTCTCATTGGACTTTATTCGTCTCGTGACACTCACCTGTGACCAAGGCGGTACACAGCCGAAAGGCGTAAGGAATGAGAGTGGGCTTTCATGCTGTGTCACGTGACGAGTAAAGTCCTTTTGCAAATAAGTCGACATTGTGGCTTTGAAATCTGTGAGCTATTAACTCAACAGGAATTCCATTCCGGCAGACAAAGCCCACCCGGCAGGGTCGGGGGCCTCCGGTAAAATGGAACTTTGTTTGGATGTTAATTGAGGAGGCATGACCCGCTGAAACCACGCACCAGCTACCGGACTGCCATGGATACTGAGTGCTGGTTTAAGAAAGGGAGATGAGAGGGGAGATTCTCCTCTCTCTGAGAATGCTGCATTGCAAACCATACACTGAAGCGTGACAAGCAACAGCACTGTGCTAACAATTTAAGCAGCATGCACCTACAAAATGCGACACTGTTTTTATTATATCTGCGTGGCACTGGTACTGAAACAAAATTGTGGCATAATGGACAGATTACGGTGTCAGGTTAAATAAATGACAGTGTCGGTGCATTCTGGGGCCCGTAGTGTAAGCTATGACCATGTGACCACTTGGTATATATCTCACTCACCTGGGACCAAGGCGGTACACCACCAAAACACGTAAGGAATGAGAGTGTAATTATATGCTGTGCCACAAGACTAATAAAGTTATTTTGCAAATAAGTTGACGTTGTGGCTTTGAACTTGTGGGATATTAATTCAACAGGATTTCCATTGCTGCAGACAAAGCCCGTGCTAACGATTTAAACAGCATGCCCCTACAAAATGGGACACTGTTTTTATTACATCTGCGTGACACTGGTACTGAAACACAATTGTTGCATAAAGGACTGATCACGGTGCCACGTTAAAGAAATGACCGTGCTCGTGCATTCTGGGGCCCGTAGTGTAAGCTATGACCCTGTGACCACTTGGTATATATCTCACTCACCTGTGACCAAGGCGGTACACCGCTGAAACGTGTAAGGAATGAAAGTGGACTTTCTTGCTGTGTCTCGAGACGAATAAAGACCTTTTGCAAATAAGTTGACGTAGTGGCTTTGAACTTGTGTGCTATTAACTAGACAGGATTTCCATTCCTGCAGACAAAACCCGCCCTGCAGAGTAGGGGGCCTCCAGTAAACTTTGTTTGGATATATATATATATATATATATATATATATATATATATATATATATATATATATATATATATATATATAAACTACTGGCGGTCGCCAGTAGGTATATATAGTTAGGATTTTTTCTCTATGGGATTTTTGAAAATTCTATGTCTAATAACTTTGGCGTTTGTGGACGGAATTGGCTGAAATTTTCAGGAAAATGGCACATTTTGTTTCTGAGCAGCCCCTGAAAATTTGGGGGGGGGGGGTTCGTCAAGGGGGGCCGAGAAAAAAGGGGGGTCCCAAAATGCGTTTTTCCCATGTTAATTTCCATAGGGCGGTTGGCCTCACTTTTAGCTCGAATGGCTGAATGGATTTGCATGAAACTTGTCAAAATTGTAGGGACTGTTAGCCCGATGTGCCTTTGCTAGGTCTCAATATATGTGCTCCAGTGGATTTTTATAAATTAACGTTCAAAAAAATATATATATCTGTGACAGCGCTCCGGGTAGCGCTCCGGTTCGCGTACTTGACGCGTAACGGAACTTCGCGAAGCGAAGCTGATTGGCTCTCCGGTGTCTGTCAACATGACCATAAGGGGGCATAGTAGATCCTCCCTGACCCCCTAGGTTTGATGTACAGCCTTTAAAAGGGCCCCGCGGTAGTACAGACCGCGCGTAGGAAAGGGTCAAAAGCCAGGGGTATAGGAGTATGTAACAAGCGAGCCATTTATTTGAAAAAACTAAACGTGACAAACGGTTGTAGGATCAGTTAAGGTTGATTTTTTAATTGAAAGTATAACAGGATCAGTTACAATAAAATCGTCCATACGCACACCATGGGCGAGTATCATGGGTTACATTACTTCGAAGCTTTATTAATACAATAATCAATAATGAAAAATCGACATCAATAGGGTTGTCCGTATTCACAGTCAGTACCCTTCCCCGCCCGCCAAGTGCACAAAGACTGCATACATCCCCCATAACGTCAAGGCTAAGTAACTAGAACGTCATAAGGAGTTGCAAGTCGCTCCCATACTGGCGCCATTTTGGTCGAGGCCAGGCAGGTTCAGAGTATAGTTCAATGTCTCCAATAAGTAGCAGCAGGACCAGAATTACATTTATGAAGAATGTTGAAGAGTAGTATGTTGAAAATCTGAAGACATCGTTCTACAAACTCTCAACCAGCCTTGGATGGAAAAATCCTGAAGAATGTACAAACTGAAAACCAGTTTTTGTCTGCATAGCATCAGCAGCAACACTTGAGTCAGCTTTGTGTGAAGCCGCCATCTTGATCCAATCAATACCGTCCCCTTGCACACATTCAGGGACCAGGCCGCAGGACGTGTCTTCAGATCAAACGGATTGTGGGACAAGGTCCAGAATGGAAGAGTCGGCAAAAGGTTCCGCCGGCCCCAGGGAGCCGGCCGCCTATGTCGGGGGCGATCTCAGGCCACACCAGGGCAACAAGACTTGGGGAGGGGGCAGGAGCCAAGCGCCCCCTCCCAGTCCGCGCTACAACACCGCCCCTCGGGGGCCTCCATCAAGTGGTTCAGGGAGGCACCGCAGGCAGCTGTTCTTCAGATCAGTGGCTCTCACCGGCAAGGCTCCCCTCCGTTAGCAGCGATCGTTGGCACTGTGGTTGCGGCTGGAGGCCCCGCCTAGTCAACGCCCCGGCCTCTCCATGTCGTAGGCCGCAAGAGTGGGCGCAACTCTGCTGGCCGAGCGAGAAATACCGTCCCCCTGCACACATTCAGGGACCAGGCCGCATTGCGAGGGCACCGCAGGACGTGTCTTCAGGTCAAACGGATTGTGGGACAAGGTCCAGAATGGAAGAGTCGCTGTATCGCAAGAGTGGGTGAAATTTAGCCGGATGGTGGGTGAGACGCTGTAATAGCAAGAGCAAAAGTTCCGCTGGACCCCGACAACGCCCCGGCCTCTCCATGTTGTAGGCCGCAAGAGTGGGCGCAACTCGGCTGGCCGAGCGAGACTTGGGGAGGGGGTAGGAGCTAAGCGCCCCCTCCCAGTCTGGGCCACCACACCGCCCCTGGGGGGCCTCCGTCAAACGGTTCAGGGAGGCACCGCAGGCAGCCGTTCTTCAGATCAGTGGCTCTCATCGGCAAGGCTCCCCTCCGTCAGCAGCAATCGTTGGCGCTGTGGTTGCGGCCGGAGGCCCCGCCTAGTCAACGCCCGGCCTCTCCATGTCGTAGGCCGCAAGAGTAATCGCAACTCAGCTGGCCGAGCGAGACTTGGGGAGGAGGCAGGAGCCAAGCGCCCCCTCCTAGTCCGCGCCACCACACCGCCCCTCGGGGGCCTCCATCAAGCGGCTCAGTGAGGCACCGCAGGCAGCGGTTCTTCAGATCACAACAGAGTCTCATGCTCGATCGATTGAGCTGGCCGAATCAGGCAACAAGAAGGTGTGGGGGGGGGGCCTCTTGCTCAACCACCACCTGAGGAGGTGGTACTCTCTTCCTAGGAGGTGGTGGTGGTGGTGGGGATGCACCAGCTGAAGCTACAACACTTGCTATTGCTAAGTGATGAAAAAAGGTCTTCCTCTCACAAAGATGAAAGTCAGAGTGAGGAAACAAGGAGGGGTTTTCATCATTTGGGACAAAAAATAGTTCTCAACCAATGAAAAGTGTTATTTTTAGGTCACATGACCTAGTCTTACATCCTTAGGAACCCAAAAGTGAAATGAACCAATGAAAAGTTTTATAAACAAGTTACATGACCTGTTATGCTTACGTTACAGGCTCCGCGCCGCGCCCCAGATTGCTTCCGGGAAGCTGCGCTTCGCGCCTCGCACACCGGAGCACTTCCGGGTGCGCTAACGCGGCGCGTCATATGACAGAAGGGACAGGCAACAAGAACCATCAGTCAAAGAGGGGAGGGCAAGTTCTTCTCTACCGGGTCACGTTGGGGCTCCACCGGAACTGATCGAATTGGTAGTCTACAGTGTTTCTGGATGTTTCAGACTGAAGCTGGCGTCAGCATGAGAGCATTCCGTGGCTACGTCGTGGCCATTCCGCGAGCAATCATGGCAGTCGCTCCCCACCGGAAGTCTGCGGGAGTCGGGGGCCCCGGTGACTCTTGTAGAATCTTCAAGGCTGAGGGGACGCTTTTGGGAATGGGGCCCATGCCCTAGCAGTCAAGCGTCCGAGTTCCAGGGTTGCCCAGAGCCATCCTTGCAGGCCAGGCCCAAGTCTGTGGAGCCGACCACCATTTCCTGAGCTCCGTGGCAGCCGCCTGTCGGTGTACCGCAAGAGTGGGTGCAATTCATCCGGATGGCGGGTGAGACACTGTAATAACAAGAGCAGGCGCAATTCAGCTGGCCGAGCGAGGCTCTGTGCCACAGGAGCGGGCGCAACTCAGGTGGCGGAGTGAAGCGCTGGGGTGTAGCTGAGAAACCTCCACCTGGGGAGGTAGGGGAGGCTCGTTCGCGCCGCCTCTCCCTTCCAGTGCACCCCACGCCGTCTCCTGGCGCAGGTATATGTGATGTTTGGACCAGGGCACCGCAGGACGTGTCTTCAGGTCAAACGGATTGTGGGACAAGGTCCAGAATGGAAGAGTCACCAAAAGGCAACAAGTTCTGCCTGACCCCAGGAGCCGACCGCCTATGTCGGGGGCAATCTCAGGCCACACCAGGGCAACAAGACTTGGGGAGGGGGCAGGAGTCAAGCGCCCCCTCCGAGTCCGCGCCAGCACACCTCCCCTCGGGGGCCTCCGTCAAGCGGCTCAGGGAGGCACCGCAGGCATCGGTTCTTCAGATCAGTGGCTGTCACCGGCAAGGCTCCCCTCCGTCAGCGGCGATCGTTGGCGCTGTGGTTGCGGCCGGAGGCCCCGCCTAGTCAACGCCCCGGCCTCTCCATCTCGTAGGCCGCAGAGTAGTCGGGGAGAAATCCCGGGAACGGCGGCATGCATTTGGATCGATGTTGCAGCAGGCTGCCATGTAAATAGTTATTTAATAAAACGTTTTACCCTGTTACTTTGCTGGTGTGTTGTATATATTTATAATATTTGCATAGGGTTTGTCATTGTTTTGGGCGGGGTGGGCGGCGGAGCCGAGCTGTCTTGCAGCCATCATGGCGTCAAGCTCAGTTCCTCTCACTAGTTTCATATTTCTCATGAGGGGTTGTTCCTAATGTTTCTATTTAAGCGAGGTCAAAAAGAGATCCCATTAGTGGCCTATTGATTTTGCTTGATTCCTTTTGTTTTTTCCAACGATTTTTCACTATCTGTAAAGACTAAACATAGTATTGCGACTCTGTGCTTGTTTGTAAATAGAGAATGAACCAAAAGAGAACCAATTCCCAAACAGTAAATGCTTGGATAACAATCAATCAAATGGAGAGGGAAGCAGGCACGACGGATTACAAAGGGGGCAAAGGCCTGCATTACCTACCCTTCACTATCTGCAAAGAGAGAATGCTCCTAAAAGAAAAGAGGGGGGGGGGCAGCGTTCAAAGCACATCAGCGTGCATAGACACGAAAATGTTTTTACCTACCACGTACTTGACATTTTATAGCTTTTGATATTTGCTATTAAAAAACCATTGTAATTCACTAAAAAAACCATAGGTTATAGACCATATAAAGGTAGGAATTAGCATTTACAAAACCTTGAAAATTCACTGAAAAAAACATGGGTTATAGACCATATATAGTTAGGAATTAGCATTTACAAAACCTTATTTTACTCACACAAAACCATTGAAATTCCATATATAGTTAGTTGCACTAACTATATATTGCGCACCCGCAATTCACTGCTGATGATGTCACTTATTACATTATTCATGACATTGTCAGTGACATCACTTATGACATCACTGATGACAACTCAAATGACATCACTGATAATATCATTCATGTGATAATACGATGAACCTCTTCAGACTCTAATATAACCTTAGATACAATCAGTGTAAACAGACACTCACAGATTGTCACTCATCCATGGAGTTACTCATACATCTAGTCAGTCATGCAAAGAATCAATCACACCTCCATTTCCTCAACTATACAGTTATACACACCTTACTAATTCAAACATATTCTAACACATATTTACTCTCCTATACAATCCCTGATATAAGTTCACAATGATCCATACAGCCACTCACACATTCACTGGCTCTTATGCACAGTTATTTATATATGTCAACTCTCACATGTACTGTGTTTTACATATGTACTTACTTTGACATGTAGCACTGAGATATCTAGTCACTAACCAATACACTCATGCACACAGTCAACTGCCCATGCAGCTGTTTCCACATGCACTTTTGAACCCATACATCTAGTGAATCAACTGCTCACACATCTATGCACAGAGTCATACACCGCTCAGCCACTCACACACATACTCAGTCTCCCATACAAATACTTGGGCAACCAATCAATAACCCATATAGTTACTCATATAGCTACTGATTAACACATTCAGCAGTTTACAGAACAACAGACATAATGATGCACAAATTTAGACAGTTAAGTCACTAACCCATGCACTCAGTGAGACACATTTAATCACTCTCTCATACAGTCAGTCATGCACCTACTAAATTCTTCATCCAGACACTTATACATCCACTCATTCTTCAATATGTAAGACATATTTTAACTTTACAGAAACATACAGTCATTGGATAATGTCATCAGTGATGTCATTTGAGTTGTTCTCTATGGAACTTTTGAAAATTCTATGTCTAATAACTTTGGCGTTTGTGGACGGAATCGGCTGAAATTTTCAGGAAAATGGCACATTTTGTTTCTGAGCAGCCCCTGAAAATTTGGGGGGGTTCCGTCAAGGGGGGGGGGGCGAGAAAAAAGGGGGGCCCCAAAACGCGTTTTTCCTATTCATTTTTCCATAGGGCCTTTGGCCTCACTTTTAGCTCGAACGGCTGAATGGATTTACACGAAACTTAGCAAAATTATAGGGACTGTTAGCCCGATGTGCCTTTGCTGGGTCCCAATATATGTGCTCCAGTGGATTTTGAGAAATTAACGTTTAAAAAAACAGATATATCTGTGACAGCGTCCCAGATAGCGCACCAGATCGCGTACTTTTCGTGTAACGGAGCTTTGCGTAGCGAAGCTGATTGGCTCTCCGGTGTCTGTCAACATTCTAAACAGTCCGGTGCGGCCGCCATCTTGTCTCTCGGTAGGATCGAGAGACAAGAGGAGGAGAAAAACGAAGGGGGAATTTAATGAAAGGGGGCAAGGTAGATCCTTCTTGACCCCCTAGGAATGATGTTGGGGTTATTAAAGGGTCCCGTGGGGCAAATAATAAAAATTAGATTTTTCGCGGTAGAAGCGCTTCTCGGTTTGCGAACCGGGTTGCAAACTGGTAGCGAAACGTGAATTCGCCATTTTGTGTTTCGATTTAATTAAATTACTAGGTATAAGGGGGTACGGGAGACGTATCCTGACCCCCTATGTTTTCTGAGGGTGGCTGAGGATGCTCATATATGTTGATACATGTCTTCCAGCCGCTGCGCGTGAGCGTTTTTTTTTTTTGTTGCGTGACGTCTGTTAACGTTCGATTCGAAGGAAATCAGGAAGTGTTGACCGCCATTTTGTCACTGCGAGTAAATATTTTGTTAAAAATAATTGTTATAAATTATTCCTTATTGATAAACCTTGTCTGCGCCATCTTGCCTTTTTTGCAATGCCACAATTTTGTTGAGCACGGCAGCCATTTTAGATGCCTTGACCAGACCTACTCTCTGCACGCCGCCGATCCTCAGCATGGCTCCCCACCCTCGCAAGCATCTCCCCCACGCACTGGTCACCCCCGCTCTCTCTCATGCATGGGCCAGAAACCTCCTCCCATCTGCGCTGTTCGTGAGCGTTTTTTTTTTTTTGCTGCGTGCACCCCCGCTCTCTCTCTCATGCATGGGCCAGAAACCTCCTCCCATCTGCGCTGTTCGTGAGCGTTTTTTTTTTTTGCTGCGTGACGTCTGTTAACGTTCGATTCGATGGAAATCAGGAACTGTTGACCGCCATTTTGTCACTGGGATTAAATATTTTGTTAAAAATAATTGTTATAAATTAATTCGTATTGATAAACATTGTCTGCGCCATCTTGCCTTTTTTGCAATGCCACACTTTTGTTGAGCACGGCAGCCATTTTAGATGCCTTGACCAGACCCACTCTCTGCACGCCGCTGATCCTCAGCATGGCTTCCCACCCTCGCAAGCATCTCCCCCACGCACTGGTCACCCCCGCTCTCTCTCTCATGCATGGGCCAGAAACCTCCTCCCATCTGCGCTGTTCTTCTCTGAGAATCAGACCCTGTGCCCGCCCGACACCTCCCTTTCACCCTATTCACTACCGCACCCTCTGACACTCCTCTTCCTCTGTGTCCGATTGTCCAGGCCGGTCCCAGGCTATCACCTAGTCTTGCAGGTGTAGTTTATGGCCCCAGCTGTAGAGAATCACCCCTCTTCAAAGGAGTTACAGTAGATCAAGGCCCCCACCCTATGAGATCCGTCACACCACACGCGTTCCTACTATCTGATAACCATCCTGTATTGTGCTTGGGGAGGGGATTCTCACTGTGAGGGTGTGTGGGTCCGAGCCTGAAGCGGAAGATTCCAGGGATGCCTCTTTGTACATCAAAGTTTTTACAATTATGTGTCACATTAAAAATATATAGCACTCCAACAAAGTAGTAGCATTATAACATTTTAATAACTTATAAATATATACAACGCAACAAAAACAGTAAATACATTTAAACATTTTTTTTAAAAAGAAGCAACAATGGTCAGTTGCTTTGTTTTGTGCGAATTGTCCCAAGGTTCTGGACGGCACCCAGGTGATGTTACCTGGGTGCCGCACTGGTTTTTGGTATCCTACAATGCAGCTCCGAAAAATGGCGTGGGGCGTCCCGGGTGGTGCGGGGGGAGCCTCGTCAGTAGCGGTCTGTTGTGCGAATAGTCCCAAGGCAGCAGAACGCGCTGAGATGTGGATGGCAACCAGGTGATATCCAGTAAGTTGCCGCACTGGTTTTGGCATCCTACAATGCTGCTCTGAAAAACGGCGTGGGGCGCCCCGGGGGGGGGGGGGGGCGGCGTGAACGGGCCTCCCCAGGTGGAGGCTCGTCTGCTGTACTGGGGCGCCCCTTTACCGTTTCAGTTGCCATTCCGCCCGCTTTTGCTACACTGTGCCTCATCCTCCATTCAGCTGGTTATCGCCCGCTCTTGCGGCTACAGCGTCTCGCTCACCATGTAGTTGAGTTGCGCCCACTCCTGCGGTGCAGCAATAGGCGGCTGCTACAGGACTCTTAAAATGGCGGACGGCTCTTCGGATTTGGGCCTGGTCCAGTAAAATGGCCCTGGGACACCTTGGAACTCGGATGTCCCCTGAGCCTTGAAGAATTTACAAAAGTCTTGAGGGCCCCCGACTCCTGCAGGCTTCCGGTGGGGAGCGGCTGCCATGATTGCTCGCGGAATGACCACGACGGAGCCACGAGATGGTGGTGCTCTCATGCTGACGCCAGCTTCAGTCTGAAACATCCAGAAACAAGGTGGGGCTTTCATCGTTTGGGAAAAAAAATATGTTTTAATCCAATGAAAAGTGTTATTTTTAGGTCATATGATCAAGCCTTCTATCATTAGGAAACCAAAAGTAAAATGAACCAATGAAAAGTTTTATAAACAAGTCACATGACCTGTTATGCTTACATTAAGCGCTGGTATAAAAAGCGTAGAAAATCCGTTGGCACGTGAGGCGGCGTCAGTAGCAGACCGATGTGCGAATAGGCCGAAGGCAGCACAACGCGCCAAGATCCGGATGGCACCGAGGTGGTGTTCAGCAAGTTGTCGCACTGGTGTGGCCATCCTACAATGCTGCGCCGAAAGTCGGCGTGGGGCGCCCCGTTGGCCTGTGAGGTCGCGTCAGTCAGTGGGGGCTGTTTGAGAAAGCAATGTGATGCTGTTCGTCGCCCCCAAGATGGAGGCTCCTCGGCTGCAGTGGGGCGCCCCTTGGTGTTTCACTCGCTATGCAGCTGAGTTGCGTCCGCACTTGCGGCTACAGTAGGCCGAAGGCAGCACAACACGCCGAGATCTGGATGGCACCGAGGTGGTGTCCAGCAAGTTGCCGCACTGGTGTGGCCATCCTACAATGCTGCGCCGAAAGTCGGCGTGGTGTGCCCCGTTAGCTTATGAGGTGGTGTCAGTAGCGGACCGATGTGTGAATAGGTCGGAACCAGCACAAGGCGCCAAGATCCGGATGGCAAGTCCTGGATGTTGGGTGCCATAGTTGAGAGTTCTGAGCAGTGCTTGTAACACTGTCTGAAACTTATTTGCACCTGCTGCAGCTTCACTATTGCCCTGGTGTGCCAAAGATCGCCCATGACATAGGTGGCCGGCTCCCGGGGTCTGGCGGAACTTTTTTCCTTTTCCTTTCTGCATCTTGTCCCACAATCCGTTTGACCTGAAGACACGACCAGGTCCCTGAATGTGTGCAGGGGGACGCTATTGATTGAATCAAAATGGCGGCTTCACACAAAGCTGACTCAAGCGTTGCTGGTGATGCTATACAGACAAAAAATGGTTTTCAGTTTGTACATTCTTCAGGATTTTTCCATCCAAGGCTGGTTGGGAGTTTGTAGAACAATGGCTTTAGATCTTGCCCTCCCCTCTTTTGACTGTTGGTTCTTGTTGCCTATCTCTTCTGTTGTCATTTAACTGAACCTTTTTTGACTGCCGAAAGGGGTTCTGGTCCGACCGCTGGTTGGTGGAGACATTTTGACTATATCCTGGACCTGCCCGGCCTCGCCCAAAATGGCGCCGGTATAAATGGGACTCTTAACTCCTTGTTGTGTACTGGTTGCACAACCTTGATATCACGAGATACGTATGCAGTTTTGAAGCACATGGCGGGCGGGGACGAGAATTGATTGAATATTTCGACATCCTTATTGATATAAAGTTCTGATGTGTTATTGATTACTGTACTATTGTAAGTTCGAATTAACGTCACCCATGGTACTTGCCCGCAAATGTATATCTCGAAAATGTTATTGTAAGTGGCCCTGTCGTATTTTAATTACAAAATGTACGTCCACCGATTCCGCAACTGTTAGACACCTTAGTTCTTGCAACCTAATGGCCCGCTCGTTACGTTCCTCTACAGAGTAAATGTTTCCTCATCATATACGATTCCAGTTTGCTCCGTGGCCGGCCCACGTGGTTATAGGCCCGTATTTGTATACTGACATTTTCACAATAAAGGTTTTTAAAACAAAACATGGTAGTAGTAATTACATTGGTAAAGTTTTTAATTTTAGTCACTGTTTTTGAATCAGTAAAAGGCAAGTGAAATAAAGCAGTCCAATTACATGACGGATAAAAGGTATAATACGCAGGAACGCAGTTAAGATAAATGGTCAAGGGCTGTTGTGTTTTTTACTCCTGCAACATAAAGTGATCGATAAGAATCTGATATTCAGGCGTATCGGCGACTAAGACAGCAGGCCGAGCATCTTTTGCTCAACGGCTCCGTCATGGGACGAAGAAACGCCCTTTTGCTAGAAAAGGAATATATTTTACTTGCAGGACAGTTGTAAATTTTCCGGGAAAGTACATTAGCCTGGAACATTATAACATATATGTTTAAGAAAAAATAATGTTCAAAAGCAATAAAAAGCGTAATTTTTAGGTCATATGACCAAGCCTTTCATCATTAGAATAACAAAAGTAAAATGAACCAATGAAAAGTTTTATAAACAAGTCACATGACCTGTTATGCTTACGTTACGCGCCGCGCCCCGGATCGCTTCCGGGAAGCTGCGCTTCGCGCACCGGAGCACTTCCGGGTGCGCTAACGCGGCGTGTCATATAACGCATTACGCGACAACGTAGGTCCAGAATATAGTCAAAATGTCTCCACCAACCAGCGGTCGGAACACAACCCCTTTCAGTAGTCTAAAAAGTTCTGTTAAATGACAACAGAAGGGACAGGCAACAAGAACCATCAGTCAAAGAGGGGAGGGTAAGTTCTTCCCTACCGGGTCACGTTGGGGCGCTACCGAAACTGATCGAATTGGTAGTCTACAGTCTTTCTGGATGTTTCAGACTGAAGCTGGCGTCAGCATGAGAGCACCACCATCTCGTAGCTCAGTTGTGGCCATTACACGAGCAATCATGGCAGCCGCTCCCCACCAGAAGCCTGCGGGAGTCGGGGGCCCCCAAGACTTTTGTAGAATCTTCAAGGCTCAGGGGACGCTTTCGAGAATGGGGCCCAAGCCCTAGCAGACAAGCGTCCGAGTTCCAAGGTGTCCCAGGGCCATTTTAGTGGATCACCCCAAATCTGAAGAGCCGGCCGCCATTTTGAGACTCTTGTGGCAGCCGCCTATCGCTGCATCGCAAGAGCGGGAGCAACTCAACTACATGGTGAGCGAGACGCTGTAGTCGCAAGAGCGGGCGGTAAACAGCTGAATGGCGGAAGAGGCACAGTGTTTCAAAAGCGGGCGGAATGGCAACTGAAATGGTAAAGGGGCGCCCCACTACAGCGTGTCTTCAGGTCAAACGGATTGTGGGACAAGGTCCAGAATGGAAGAGTCATCAAAAGGCAAAAAGTTCCGCCGGACCCCGGGAGCCGGCTGCCTATTTCGGGGGCGATCTTAGGCCACGCTAGGGCAACACGACTTGAGGAGGGGGCAGGAGCCAAGCGCCCCCTCCCAGTCCGCGCCACCACACCGTATGTTGAAAATCTGAAGCGATCGTTCTACAAACTCTCAACCAGCCTTGGATGGAAAAATCTTGATGAATGTACAAACTGAAAACCAGTTTTTGTCTGCATAGCATCAGCAGCAACGCTTGCTATCAGAGTTTATGAGTTTCATACTCGATCGATTGAGCTAGCCGGATCAGGCAACAAAAAGTATAAAATAGTTATGTAAATAGTTATTTAATAAAATGTTTTACCCTGTTACTTTGCTGGTGTGTTGTATATATTTATAATATTTGCATAGAGTTTATCGTTATTTTGGGCGGGGTGGGTGGCGGAGCCGAGCTGTCTTGCAGCCCTCATGGTGTGGAGCTCAGTTCATCTCACTATTTTCGTATTTCTCGTGAAGGGTTGTTCCTAATGTTTCTATTTTAGCGAGGTCAAAAAGAGATCCCATTAGTGGCCTACTGATTTTGCTCGATTACTTTTGTTTTTTTACACAATTTTTCACTATCTGCAAAGACTATACAGAGTATTGCGACTTTGTGCTTGTTTGTAAATAGAGAATGAACCAAAGAGAATCAATTGTAAAACAGTAAATGCTTGGATAACAATCAATCAAATGGAGAGACAAGCAGGCACGACAGATTACAACGGGGGCAAAGGCCTGCGTTAACTACCCTTCACTATCTGCAAAGAGAGAGTACTACTAAGAGAAAAGAGGGGGGGCAGTGTTCAAAGCACATCAGCGTGCATAAACACGAAAAAGTTTTTATCTATCACGTACTTGACATTTGACAGCTTTTGATATTTGCTATTAAAAAACCATTGAAATTCACTGAAAAAACCATAGGTTTTAGCCCATATATAGTTAGGGATTAGCATTTACAAAACCTTAATTTACTCGCACAAAACCATAGAAATTCGCATATATAGTTAGATGCAATAACTATATATCGAGCACCCGCAACCCACTGCTGATGATGTCACATATTACATCATTCATGACATGGTCAGTGACATCACTGATGACATCACTGATGACATCTCAAATGACATCATTCATGACATGGTCAGTGACATCACTGATGACATCACTGATGATATTTCAAATGACATCACTTGTAAAATCACTGATAACATTTCATTTGACATTACTGATCACATCACTGATTATATCATTCATGTGATAATACGATCAACCTCTTCAGACTCTAATATAACCTTAGATACAATCAGTGTAAACAGACTCTCACAGACTGTCATTCATCCATGGAGTTACTCACACACCTAGTCAGTCATGCAAAGAATCAATCACACCTCCATTTCCTCAACTATACAGTTATACACACCTTACTTAATCAAACATATACTAACACATACTTACTCTCTTATACAATCCCTGATACAAGTTCACAATGATCCATACAGCCACTCACACATTCACTGGCTCTTATGCACAGTTATTTATATATGTCAACTCTTACATGTACTGTGTTTTACATATGTAGTTACTTTGACATGTAGCACTGAGATATCCATTCACTCACCAATACACTCATGCACACAGTCAACCGCCCATACAGCTGTTTTCACATGCACTTTTGAACCCATTCATCTACTGAATCAACTGCTCACACATCTATGCACAGAGTCACACACCTCTCAGCCACCCCCACACACACACTCAGTCTCCCATACAAATATTTGGGCAACCAATCAATAGCCCATATAGTTACTCATATAGCTACTGATCAACACATGCAGCAGTTTACAGAACTACAGTAATAATGATGCACAAATTAAGACAGTTTAGTCACTAACCTATGCACTCAGTGAGACACATTTAATCATTCTCTCATACAGTCAGTCATGCACCTACTAAATCCTTCATCCAAACACTTATACATCCACTCATTCTTCAATATGTAAGACATATTTTAACTTTACAGAAACATACAGTCACTGGATGTTGTCATTTGAGATGTCATCAGTGATGTCATCAGTGATGTCACTGACCATGTCATGAATGATGTAATATGTGACATCATCAGCAGTGGGTTGCGGGTGCGCGATATATAGTTATTGCATCTAACTATATATGCGAATTTCTATGGTTTTGTGCGAGTAAATTAAGGTTTTGTAAATGCTAATCCCTAACTTTATATGGGCTAAAACCTATGGTTTTTTCAGTGAATATATATATATATATATTCACTGAAAAAAACATAGGTTATAGACCATATATAGTTAGGGATTAGCATTTAAAAAACCTTATTTTATTTGCACAAAACCATTGAAATTCCATATATAGTTAGTTGCACTAACTATATATCGCGGACCCGCAATCCACTGCTAATGATGTCACATATTACATCATTCATGACATGGTCAGTGACATCACTGATGACATCACTGATGACATCTCAAATGACATCACTGATGACATCACTGATGACAACACCCAGTGACTGTATGTTTCTGTAAAGTTAAAATATGTCTTACATATTGAAGAATGAGTGGATGTATAAGTGTCTGTATGAAGGATTTAGTAGGTGCATGACTGACTGTATGAGAGAATGATTAAATGTGTCTCACTGAGTGCATGGGTTAGTGATTAAAGTGTCTTAATTTGGCAATCATTATTTATGTTCTTCTGTAAACTGCTGCATGTTTAAATCAGTAGCTATATCAGTAACTATATGGGTTATTGAATGGTTGCCCAAGTATTTGTATGGGAGACTGAGTATGTGTGTGGGTGGCTGGGAGGTGTATAACTCTGTGCATAGATGTGTGAGCAGTTGATTCCCTAGGTGTATGGGTTGAAAAGTGCATGTAGAAACAGCTGTATGGACAGTTGACTGTGTGCATGAGTATATTGGTGAGTGAATGGATATCTCAGTTCTACATGTCAAAGTAAGTACATATGTAAAACACACTCCATGTGAGAGTTGACATATATAAATAACTGAACATAAGAGCCAGTGAATGTGAGAGTGGCTGTATGAATCATTATGAACTTGTTTCAAGGATTGTATAAGAGAGTAAATATGTGTTAGTATATGTTTGAATAAGTAAGGTGTGTATAACTGTATAGTTGAGGAAATGGAGATGTGATTGATTCTTTGCATGACTGACTAGGTGTGTGAGTAACTCCAAGGATGTGTGACAGTCTGTGAGTGCCTGTTTACACTGAGTGTATCTAAGGTTATATTACAGTCTGAAGATGTATTATCACATAAATGATATCATCAGTGATGTAATCAGTAATGTCAAATGAGATGTCAGTGATGTCATCAGTGATGTCATTTGAGATGTCATCAGTGATGTCATCAGTGATGTCATTTGAGATGTCATAAGTGATGTCATCAGTGATGTCACTGACCATGTCATGAATGATGTAATATGTGACATCATTAGCAGTGGATTGCGGGTCCGCGATATATAGTTAGTGCAACTAACTATATATGGAATTTCAATGGTTTTGTGCAAATAAAATAAGGTTTTTTAAATGCTAATCCCTAACTATATATGGTCTATAACCTATGGTTTTTTCAGTGAATTTTCAAGGTTTTGTAAATGAAAATTCCTAACTATATATGGTCTATAACCTATGGTTTTTTCTGTGAATTTCATTGGTTTTTTAAAAGCTAATATCTATAGCTGTAAAATATATTCTTTATTAAGTGACGTATCACGTAGCCCGTGAGACGCCTCATGATGCATCACATAACCGTGACGTATCGTCTCTGCAGCGCAAACCAAACCCAAAACGTAAGCGCGCCAGAACACGCTTAAAGATATATATATATTTTTTTAACCTTAATTAGACAAAATCCACACGTGCACATATCACAAACGTTCAAAAAACACAATATGTCGGACTCCCGTTACGCTGCCGGTTAGCTGCCCGGTTAACGTACCAGGAAGCACCTTTACCGCGAAAAATCGCAATTTTTTTTTCACCCCCCAGGGAACTTTAATAGCCCCCTCATCAATCCTAGGGGTTCAGGAGGGGTCTGCCTTACCCCTTTCAAGCATTTACACCTTTTTTTTTCCACCTCTTGTCTCTCGATCCCACAGAGAGACAAGATGGCGGCCGCTCCAGACTGTTTACAATGATAACAGCCAATCAGCTTCTCCTCAGACTCCCGTTACACTGCCGGTTAGCTTCCCGGTTATCTGCCCGGTTAACTGCCCGGTTCGCGTACCAAGACGCGTCTCTACGGCGAAAAAAATCGAATTTTTTTTTTTTGGGCCCCGCGTGGCTTTATAATATCCCCCTCATCAATCCTAGGGGGTCAGAAGGGGTCTACCTTGCCCTCTTTCCTTCATTTCCCCCTTTGTTTTGGCCTCCTCTTGTCTCTCGATCCTACCGAGAGACAAGATGGCGGCCGCTCTGGACTGTTTACAATGTTGTCAGCCAATCAGCTACTCTTCAGACTCCCGTTACACTGCCGGTTAGCTTCCCGGTTAGCTGCCCGGTTAGCCTCCCGGTTCGCGTACCAAGACGCGTCTCTACGGCGAAAAAATCGGATTATTTTTTTTTTTGGCCCCGCGTGGCTTTATAATATCCCCCTCATCAATCCTAGGGGGTCAGAAGGGGTCTACCTTGCCCTCTTTCCTTCATTTTCCCCTTTGTTTTGGCCTCCTCTTGTCTCTCGATCCTACCGAGAGACAAGATGGCGGCCGCTCCGGACTGTTTACAATGTTGTCAGCCAATCAGCTACTCTTCAGACTCCCGTTACACTGCCGGTTAGCTTCCCGGTTAGCTGCCCGGTTAGCCTCCCGGTTCGCGTACCAAGACGCGTCTCTACGGCGAAAAAATCGGATTTTTTTTTTTTTTTTTTGGGCCCGGCGTGGCTCTATAATATCCCCCTCATCAATCCTAGGGGGTCAGAAGGGGTCTACCTTGCCCCCTTTCCTTCATTTCCCCCTTTGTTTTGGCCTCCTCTTGTCTCTCGATCCTACCGAGAGACAAGATGGCGGCCGCTCCGGACTGTTTAGAATGTTGACAGACACCGGAGAGCCAATCAGCTTCGCTTCGCAAAGTTCCGATACGCGAAAAGTTCGCGAACCGGAGCGCTGCCCGGAGCGCTGTTACAGATATATATCTTGTTTTAAATGTTAATTTCTCAAAATTCACTGAAGCACATATATTGAGACCTAGCAAAGGCACATCGGGCTAACAGTCCCTACAATTTTGCCAAGTTTCGTGGAATTCCATTCAGCCGTTCGGGCTAAAAGTGAGGCCAACCGCCCTATGGAAATTAACATGGGAAAAACGCGTTTTGGGACCCCCCTTTTTTCTCGGCCCCCCCTTGACGAACCCCCCCAAATTTCAAGGAGCTGCTCAGAAACAAAATATGCCATTTTCCTGAAAATTTCAGCCAATTCCGTCCACAAACGCCAAAGTTATTAGGCATAGAATTTTCAAAAGTTCCATAGAGAAAAAATCCTAACTATATATACCTACTGGCTATCGCCAGTAGGTAATATGAACAACCAGACCTGCTTCCTCAGAACCAACCAACGAAGAATAGGCACGGACACGAGGCTGTAAGAATATGGCTTCTTAAATGGATCAGGTCACCCTCAACTCGGAGACACGAGAGACGCATTTCACCTGCACAGCAGGCTTTGTCAATCTATATGTATATATATTCACTGAAAAAACCATAGGTTTCACACCAGTTATAGTTAGGAATTAGCATTTAAAAAACCTATTAAATTCACTGAAAAAAACATAGGTTTGACACCAGTTATAGTTAGCTGGAAATTTTACTGACATAAAACCATTGAAATTCCCAGGTTATAGTTATTTGGACTCACTATAACTTGCGCGCCTGCAATGCACTGCTGATGACGTCACATATTACATCACTCAAGACATGGTCAGTGACATCACTCATGACATCACTGATGACACCATCCAGTGAATGTGTGTCTTTCTGAAAAATAAATGTTTTATGTATGTATATGTAAAGGTCGATGGCAGAATAAATGTTTAAATAAGTGTCTAAAAGGATGTTTTAAAAAAAAAAAATGTTTGATTAACTGGCTGATTAAGTGTATCTTAGTGAATACATATATTAGCGAGTAATGTTTAAATATTTAAATATATGTATCAGTGTTTCACTTTGTATATAAGTGGCTGCATGGGTTGGTGAGTAGATACATGTGTGTGTATATGGGTTATTAGATGTTTTTTTAGTATCAGTATCAGTATGAGTGTCTGTATGGTTTGGTGGGGGTATTACAAAGCACATAGATGCATCAATGACTAACTCACTGTTTGTATGTGTTTTGAAGACAGAATATGTGCAGGACTGTATGGGTGGATGAGTGTGTATAAGTGTGTGTTAGTAAGTGAATGACTGTCTCACTATTGTCTTTATCAGTAACGACATATGTTTTATTCTAGTATATGTGAGTATTGATGTATATAAGTGAGTATATGTGAGAGTGAGAGATTGTAAGAGTTCCTGTATGTGTTTCTATAAGTGATTGTTTAAGAGAGTAAGTATGTGTAAGTTTCCTTAGAATTAAAGTGGTAGTGTGTGTATAGTTGTATATGCAAATAAATGGATGTTCAATAGTTTATTTGCATGTGTGAGTATGTGTGTGAGTAACTTTTGGTTGACTGTCGGTGTGTAACAGGATGTATAGGTGTATCACTACATATGATGAGTGAGTACCTAGATACTTGCACTTCCTTGCACTTCCTGAACAGCGGGTCTTACGCTGCAACGATCTTAGATTCTGGTCGCCATTCCCGAGGGCGAGGTGCGCCACGAGACATGCCCACCTCGGTTGGCCACACCCCCTCCAACGCCCCGATCAGTCAACATAAATTATGTGCCTTGGCAGGAAGCGCAGCGGACGAGCGCAGCGGGCGCGACGATTGCGCGCCGAAGGCACGCTTAAGACAAGCTCGTCTGCGCTCGTCCGCGACCGTCCGGGGCAAGGGGCATGTCACTCTGCTCGTCTTACCACCTATTCCCCCGCCCAATTACGCTGCCTCCGGGGCCCATGGCCGTTATCTGCCTCTACTTGCTCTCGTATCTCGTCTCTTGGCCTATCTCCGCCTGCTCCTCTCACAATTCCTCCTCCCCAACCAGCCCCCCCTCTTCCCTCTAGAAGTAGCGTTTCCCCTGCTACCCCCAGATCCCTCACGGCATTTTATCTGAATACCAGGTCTGCAGTAGCCCATGCTCATGAACTTTCGGTGCTACTGGACCTTCACGCTCCCGACCTCCTCTTCTTAACGGAAACCTGGTTTTGCGATGACTCTCTCCCCGCCTTATTGGCCACACTACCAGCTCCATATTACGCTATCCGTGTAGACCGCCTTAATGGCAGAGCTGGGGGCGGGGTGGCGGTCATCGCCCGAACCAACCTTCCCTTTCAAACCTTGTCCCTGCCAGATATTGCTACCTCGGAGTACTTAGCTATTCGTACTACTTCCATCACGCCCCCTCTCACCTGTATACTCATCTATCGTCCCCCTCAATCCCCCTCTTCGTTTCTCCCGGACTTTTTGGAAGTCTTGGCCACTATCTCCGTTAACAACTCTTCCATTTTGCTTTTGGGTGATTTTAATTTCTGGCCTTCGGACCCAGCCGAATGCCCATCTTTTAAGGAATTCTCTGACACCCTTCACTCTCTTAATTTCATACCACACATTCACTCTCCCACTCACATCAAGGGCCATACCCTCGACCAGATTTGGTCCCTAAATTACCCCGTAGAGTCCCCTTCTATCTCGCCCTGTACTTGGTCTGACCACCACCTGATTTGCTTTGCTCTTTCCATTTATCCCCCTGTCAAGCCCCCACTCCCCAAAAACATCTGGGTTCGTGCTTGGGGTCGAGTAGTCCCTGACAGTCTATCCTCCCTACTTACCACTTCCCTTCCTTCCCTGCAAGGATTAACTACCCGTTCCCAGGTCACGGCCATTGAACAATGGCTCTCTTCAGGCTGTGACTCCATCGCCCCCCTGAAAAGGGTCTCAACCAAACGAAAGAAGGACGCCAATCAGTGGTTCAATCAAGATCTTAAAGACACTAAACTGGCGGTACGCCGAGCGGAGCGGGCTTGGAGGAGAAACTATTGCCCCTCCTCACGTTTGGAGTTTACTAACATCCTGAATCTATATAAAAAAAAGATCCTGGAGGCAAAAACCATCTATTTCTCCTCCAAAATCCTCGCAGCCAAAAACAAATCCAAGGAAATCTTCTCAATCGTACACAACCTGGCTTTTTCGGACAGAACCTCCCTTAAACCCACTCCTTCCCAGGAACTCTGTCACTCCCTCAATAACTTTTTTATTCAAAAAATTGTTACTATTAAAGCTAACATTCCACCTCCTTTCCCTACCTTTGTGGACCCCCAGTGTCCTCCCCCAAGGAACACCTTACTGCCCTCCCACCTCTAACTAAGGAAGCTCTGACTGCCATAATTCCACTCGTCAAATCTGGTTCCCCGCTAGACCCCTGCCCTGCCCATATTCTTCGCCATGTTTTTTCTAGCTGTCCAGACCCCCACCTTCACCTTCTCAACTGCTCTCTTTCTCAGGGCGTGGTACCTAACTCCCTTAAATCTGCTGTCATCGTCCCCATCCTGAAAAAAACGGGCGCCGATCCCTCAGTCCCTGCTAATTTCCGCCCCATCTCCCTCCTGCCGTTCTTGGCGAAAGTACTCGAGCGCCACGTCACCCGCGCCTTGAGCTCTTTCGTGGAGAAGAACGGGGCTCTCACCCCCCGCCAGGCCGGGTTCCGCCCCGGGCACTCTACGGAGTCCTTAGTGCTCTCGGTCCTTGATAACCTCAGGGAGGGAATGGACACCAACCAACCTCAGGCCTTGGTCCTCCTCGATCTCTCAGCCGCTTTTGACACGGTGGATCATTCCATCTTACTTTCCCGTGTCAGGGCGGCGGGGATCAGAGGCACTGCATTGGTTTGGCTGTCCTCCTTCCTGAGGGGCCGCACCCAGACAGTTCGCCTGGGCGATTTTACTGCGGACTTCTGCGATGTTCGGTGCGGGGTCCCCCAAGGTTCCTCCCTCTCCCCCCTCTTATTCAACCTCTATATCTCCCCTCTTATCTTTTCACTGCAACAAATGGAGGTCGCCGTATTTAACTATGCGGACGACCTCCAGCTTGTTTTCAATCTTTCCTCTTCTCCCGATTCTGCTCTTAATTTTCAAACCATCATGATCCACATCAGAGACTGGATGAACCACAACCATCTTAAACTCAACCCAGACAAGACTGAGCTGGTGTTGACGGGTGGTTCATCCAGCCCGTGGTCCCCCATCTTTTGGCCCCCTTCCCTTGGTCCCCCACCTGCTCCCTCCACCTCAGTTAAAACTCTAGGCATTAAGCTCAATTCCCAACTCACCCTTCACTCCCAGGTGAGCTCTGTGGTCTCTTCTTCTTTTCTGGCACTCCGAACCATCCGCAAGGTGTCCCGTTTTTTTTTCATTTGATGCCCTAAAACTGATTACCCTTGCCATGGTCGTATCCCGCCTGGATTATGGCAACGCCCTATATGCAGGTATACCTGCTTATAGTCTTCGGCGTTTGCAGCACATACAAAACCAGGCGGCGCGTCTGGTGTTCAAACTCCCAAAGTCCCACCACACCACTCCCCTCCTACAGTCCCTTCATTGGCTCCCTGTCTGTGCTCGTGTCCAGTTCAAGCTTGCCACTATCACCTTTCAGGCACGACTGGGCACGGCACCGGCCTTCATCTCATCTGAGATTATCCCCTATGCTCCCTCCACGGAGCTGCGTTCGTCTACCCAATCTCTTCTTACAGTTCCTCGGTTCGGGAGAAAGAAATGGGGAGGCTCGAAGTTTGCGACCCTCGCCCCGATCTTTTGGAACTTTTTGCCCTTGGAGCTCAGAGCTTCAACTTCATACCTGCTGTTTCGGAAACAGCTCAAAGCACATCTTTTTGCTACTTTCTTTAATTAATACACTAGTTGCTCATCTTCTTTTCCAATTTTAGCTCCTGCCCCTCTGCTCAGTTCTCTGTCAGTTTAGCGCCAAGAAATCGCTGGTGTACGTGCGCTGTATAAATAATTTTAAATAGAAATGAGTGACTATATAGAACTGTTGGTGAATAAGTGGATGTGTATATAGATGGTGGAATTACTGAATTGGTTGTTGTAACTGGTATGGGTATCTCCATTTTTTTGAAAATGTTAGTTTCTATTTTTGAATAGGTGTTTCAAGGGTTACATTACACTGAAAGGAGGTCTGTCACTCTGTCACAAGGATGGTGTCATCAGTGATGTCATGAGTGATGTAATATGTGACGTCATCAGTAGTGCATTGCAGGTGCGCAAGTTATAGTGAGTCCAACTAACTATAACCTGGGAATTTCAATGGTTTTATGTCAGTAAAATTTCCAGATAACTATAACTGGTGTCAAACCTATGGTGTTTTCAGTGAATTTAATAGGTTTTTTAAATGCTAATTCCTAGCTATAACTGGTGTGAAACCTATGTTTTTTTCAGTGAATTTCATAGGTTTTTTAAATGCTAATTCCTAACTATAACTGGTGTGAAACCTATGTTTTTTTCAGTGAATTTCATAGGTTTTTTAAATGCTAATTCCTAACTATATATAGGGCCTCAAACCTATGTTTTTTTCAGTGAATTTCAAAGGTTTTTTAATAGCAAATTTCTATAGCTATGAAATGTAATATTTTTTATAATGAATCCTATATTGTATATTTATGTAATACTATTTTTTTTATGTATATTGTTCATGGCTTTCAATTTTTAATTTTTTTTTTGCCCTGGAGCGCTCCAGGTGCACGTACCGGTGAGCGCACCGGTAAGCGCAGTCATGCGGCGCACCCCGGTGCGCGTACCGGTGAGCGTCCCGTTAGCGCTATTGCCGCCAATGAAAACATCATCGTGACGAATCGCGTAGCCGCGTCCGCGTGATACACACGGCCTAAGCACACCCGGAAGCACTCGAGCGCATACGATTGCGCTACGTAAGTGCCCCCGGGCGCGCACTGGGGCGCGCCCCGGGGCACATAGCGTAAGCGCGTCGGGTCATGTGTCCTGAAAATAACACTTTTCATTGGTTCAGGACAGTTTTGTTTTCCAAATGATGAAGCCGAGTAACATGTGACCTGAAAATAACACTTTTCATTGGTTCAGGACAGTTTTGTTTTCCAAAAGATGAAAGCCCCCACCTTTTTTCCTCATTCTCACTTTTTACTTTGACTGAGGAAGACCTGTTTGCAGACCTATTTGTGCCTATTTGTACTGAGAAATGGCTACAGTAGCAGCAGCAGCAGCAGCAGGAGCATCTCAAAACCACCACCACCACCACAAGGACCACCACAACACCACAGTGGTGGAGAAGAAGAAGAGGAGGAGGAGGAGGAGGAGGAGGAGGAGGAGGAGGAGAGGCGGTACCTGCCTGAAGATACTACCACCTATAAGCCAAAGGAGCACATTGTCTGGGAGTTTTTTAAAATCCCAAGGGTCCTCAAGAAAGTTAATGCGCCAAAGGTTACTTGTCTGATCTGTGGCACTGTACTTTCCAGGGGGAATTCTGCCAAAAAGTATTCTTTTGGCAACAACACCATGATTCGCCACATGCAACGCCGGCACCCAAACAACTATGCTACGGCAGAGGTCCGAGAACTGAGACAGAAACCATCCCCAATCTTCACCCAGGACCTCCCAAAGTAAGCAACCCACTCCATCGGGTCCAGAGACAAGTGAGATGGTCCCAAACATCCAAACCCAGTTTGGAGAATTCAAAATTATTTGCAAATGTTGTGGAAGGACAATTTGCTATGGAGAGCAAAGTATTAAACTGATTAACCACGCCCCTTTTTACACCTCTCTGCAATGCAGCCCCTGTGCATGTTTGAAGAGGGGGAACTAATTCCCCTTGGGTACTGGGGGCCCCTGGGGTCCAACTAGCCCACCAGGAGCCTCCAGTATGCGCCAGGGGGCTGCATTTCAGAGAGGTGTAATGAGGCCACACCCTTTTTTACACCTCTCTGCAACACAGCCCCCGTGCATGTTCGAAGAGGGGGAACTAATCGCCCTTGCATACTAGGGGTCCCTGGGGGCCAACTAGCCCACCTGGAACCTCCAGTATGCGCCAGGGGGCTGCATTGCACAAAGGTGTAATGAGGCTATGTCCCTTTTTACACCTCTCTGCAACGCAGGCCACTGGCGCGTTTGCAGAGGGGGGACTAATTCCCCTTGCATACTGGGGGTCCCTGGGTTATATATGCCCAAACACCGATATTCCGAACGATTGAAAATGACTTTTCTTGATAAACATTCGGATTTGGATTATCAAGTCCTATACTTTGGAATTTTTGAAAGACTGACTTTGAGGATGCTATAAATTACTCAAGTGTGCCCGAATTGTGTGGGTAAAATTGATACCTAGTCACTTTGAATAAGAATGTACTAAGGTCTCGTCTAACATTTGGAAGAAATATCTAGTTATATGACAACAGCATAACGACATAACTTGAAGGAAATAAGAACGCCCTGAAGAAGTTCTGTTGTACAGAACAAAATGTTTCGGCTGGCTGTGGTACTTAAACTTAAGGAAAATAAAAGCATTTGAATATAGACCAAGATTCAGCGCTTCATTAAGGACTCTAAGTGATATGATTTGATTGAACTTATTGTGCATGTGGTGCTGTGCCAAACTTTGGAATATTCTCCACTACTCTCTACTACTTACTCTCTCCTACTCTACTACTCTCAAATACTCACTCTCTACTACTCATTCTCTACTACTCTACTACTCTCTACTACTCTCTCCCTACTACTCACTCCCTACTACTCACTATCTACTACTCACTCTCTACTACTCTCTCTCTACTACTCACTCTTTACTACTCACTCTCTACTACTCACTCTCTACTTCTCACTCTCTACTACTCTCTACTACTCACTCTCTACCACTCTCTCTCTACTACTCACTCTCTACTACTCACTCTACTGCTCACTCTACTACTCACTCTCTACTACTCTCTCTCTACTAGTTTCTACTACTCACTCTACTACTCACTCTCTACTACTCTCTACTAATGCTCTACTACTCACTCTTTACTACTCTCTACTACTCACTCTCTACTAGTCTCTACTACTCACTCTACTACTCACTCTCTACTACTCTCTACTATTCACTCTCTACTACTCACTCTCTACTACTCTCTACTACTCCCTCTACTATACACTCTACTACTCTCTACTACTCACTCTCCGCTACTCTCTCTGCTGCTCTCTACTACTCTCTACTACTCACTCTCTACTCTCTATTACTCACTCTCTACTCTCTACCTCTCTACCTCTCTCTACTTCTCTCTCTACTAGTCTCCATGTCTCTACCGCTACCTCTCTACCTCTACCTCTCTACCTCTACACCTCTACCTCTCTACCTCTCTCTACACGCACACATATACACATATATATATATGCATATATATGCATATGCATTTATATATATGTATGTGTATGTATATATATAAATATATAGATACATATATAAACATATATAATCTGTATATCTATATAAATACAAATATAAATGCATGCATACATAAACATATATGCATTCAGATACATTTTATTTACATGAAAGTTTAAAAAACACTAATAAAAGCAAAGCTAAAAAGCCACCTCATTACAAACAGAATGGCTTTAACTTAAACGAGGGCGGGATCTATTGCATTTTCAATGCTTGTTTACTTTGGTTCCATCAAGAAGGCATTCAGATGTGTCACACATTTGCCATAAATTCTGAATGTTAGCACTCTAGTTGCTCGTTAGATCACTGTAGTAAAGCTACTGCTCACCAGGGAAGTCTGCTGCTGCCATTCAAAGTGCACGTTTCAGTCTGCATGTCAGAATTGTTTTAATGAAATTGAAAAGGATTTGAGAAGTCACTCAAAATGTGCCCTAATTTTTCATTCTGAGCACTAATCATACTTTCTATGGCAAAATATACCCCCTCATTTTGTTCCTTTTTAAATTAAATGTTTGAAGAGTTACCACTTTATTCCCATCACGATGGCTTCAGGTGTGCTATACCTTTGTATTAAGTAGTACTGTTAGCAGTCTAGTTGTTCTTTAGAACACTCTAGGAGGCTGCAGTAGAGCACAAAGGAATCAACTGACAGTCTCTGTCCTTGTTGGATGTACATGTTTTACTGAGAATGTCAGACTTCATTCCCACATGACTGAGAAAGATAATGTGAATTTACAGAAAATATGTTTTCAGTTTAGCTTATAGATCCCCTTCCAAACCACTGTGGGAAAATCATGAGATATTAGTTTTCTTTCAAACATGATTCATGATATCACAGCAGAAGTCTTTTTCACATGGTAAAATCACCTTAGAACACACCACAATTCCTAAAATGAGTATGGTACCATCAACAAATGATTTATAATGTAACTAAAGTACTAAAACCCTCTATTAACTACAATGCTTTTTAATGAAGCGGTCGCTCCCCACACTCCCTGGCCACCGGGTATCGTAGCGCTTGACTGCCAATTGCTGCCATTACCTGTGCTCTGATTTCATTCTCTGTAACTATTGTAGCGCCTGATTAATAGCGTAGCGCTATATTGCATTGATTCCACATTGCGCGAGTGCTTGTTTATTCCTGTAGCGCTATTTACAAAGCTCGAATTGCCTGCTGCGCTATTTACAAAGTTTGAATTGCCTGATGCTGATTCAATTTGTGCCTGATTATGCCGGAGCCTCTGCCCACATCTTTGCGATATTCCCTGCTTGTGCCTATCTCGTCCTGTTTTACTTTTGCTTTGCTGCCATTTTGTTGTTGTGACTCCCAGCCCGCCTCTCCACCCCGCTCCCGCCTCCCAGCTGACCCTCCCTCCCACTGAAAGTAAAGGCCTGACCCTTCTGAGCCAACGCTGTGACCGTCCTGACTCGTGCAGAAGCGGTCGCTCCCCACGCTCCCTGGCCACCGGGTATCGTGGCGTTTGACTGCCTATTGCTGCCATTACCTGTGCTCTGATTTCATTCACTGTAACTATTGTAGCGCCTGATTAATAGCGTAGCGCTATATTGCATTGATTCCACATTGCGTGAGTGCTTGTTTATTCCTGTAGTGCTATTTACAAAGCTCGAATTGCCTGCTGCGCTATTTACAAAGTTCGAATTGCCTGCTGCTGATTCAATTTGTGCCTGATTGTGCCGGTGCCTCTGCCCACATCTTTGCGATATTCCCTGCTTGTGCCTATCTCGTCCTGTTTCACTTTTGCTTTGCTGCCATTTTGTTGTTGTGACTCCCAGCCCGCCTCTCAACCCCGCTCCCGCCTCCCAGCTGACCCTCCCTCCCACTGAAAGTAAAGGCCTGACCTTTCTGAACCAACGCTGTGACCGTCCTGACTCGTGCAGAAGCGGTCGCTCCCCACACTCCCTAGCCACCGGGTATCGTAGCGCTTGACTGCCAATTGCTGCCATTACCTGTGCTCTGATTTCATTCTCTGTAACTATTGTAGCACCTGATTAATAGCGTAGCGCTATATTGCATTGATTCCACATTGCGCGAGTGCTTGTTTATTCCTGTAGCGCTATTTACAAAGCTCGAATTGCCTGCTGCGCTATTTACAAAGTTCGAATTGCCTGCTGCTGATTCAATTTGTGCCTGATTGTGCCGGTGCCTCTGCCCACATCTTTGCGATATTCCCTGCTTGTGCCTATCTCGTCATGTTTCACTTTTGCTTTGCTGCCATTTTGTTGTTGTGACTCCCAGCCCGCCTCTCCACTCCGCTCCCGCCTCCCAGCTGACCCTCCCTCGCTCCGCCCCCCCACTATCCACTTATGTCAGAACAGCTGAGGCGCAGCGTTCACGCGCAGCGAGCGCGCCCATGCACGCCGAAGGTGCGCCAAAGGTAAGCCCGTCTACGCCCGTCCGCGCCTGGACCGCGCCCAGCGCCAAACCCCCTGGCCCCCGCAAAATCCACTCCTCCCGCATAACATACGATGCCGCAACCCTCACAGCCCTTAACCCCGGCCGACCTACAAACTGCCACCAAGCTGCCCCAGGACACACCCATGGACCCTTCACCTGCCACTCCTGCAAGTTCGACTGCATCAGGACCCACACCAAATCCACAAACTCTAAACAGAGCTCGGACAACAACCACCTGAAGTGCATCCTGCTCAACACCCGCTCGGTCCACAGACACGCCATTGAACTTTGGAGGAACTGAGAGGGAATGAGGCAGTTAGTCTGAGTGAGACAGAGGGAGAGAGAAATGGAGTGAAGGGGAGTGAGGGAGTAAAGGAAGGGGAGTAAGCAAAAGGGAGTGAGGAAAGGGGAGAGAGGGAAGGGGACTGACCGATGGAGTGAGGGAAAGAGAGTGAGGGGGAGTGAGGTAATGGGAGCAGGAGAAAGGGAATGGAAGTGAGGCACAGAGAGGAGAACATGAAGTGGGGGAAGAGGAGTGAGATTGAGTGAAGGGCAGTGACAGTGATGGAAGGGATATTAGGGTGAGGGAAGGGGAGTGAGGGAAAAAGAAGCATATTAAGAGAGAGGAACAAGGAGTGAGTGAGAGAAAAGGATTTATGGAAAGAGAGAGGAAAGAAAAGGAAGAGTGGTGGAGATAGAGGGAGACAGTGAGAGAGAGAAAGAGAGGGAGAGTGAGGGACTGTGAGGGAGTGAGGCAGTTATAGTGACTGAGACAGAGGAAGAGACTTAGGGACGGATGGAGGAAAGGGGAGTGAGGGAGGAAAGAAAGGAAGGGGAGTGAGCGAAAGGGAGTGAGGGAGTGAGAGAAGGGGAGTGAGTGTAGGTGAGTGAGGGATGGTGAGAAGGAAAGAGAGTGAGGGAGGAGTGAGAAGAGAGTGAGGGATAGAGCAAGACAAGGGTAGTGATGGGGGAAGAAAGGAAAGAGAAGTGAGGGACAGAGAGGGGAAAGAGGGAGCAGGAGAAGGTGAGTGGGGGTAAGGGAAGGGTACTGATGGTGAGAGAAGGAGTGTAAAGGTGAATGAAGGAGAGTGAGGGGAGGGGAGTAAGATGAGTAAAGGAAGGGTAGTAAGGGAGAGAGTGAAGAAAGGGAAAGAGAAGTAAGAGAGTGATGAAAAAGTATTTTTTGTTTGTCATACTTACCTTATAAGTAATGACAAGTTAATAATACATTTTTTATAAACATAGTGTCTGTGGAAGAGAAGAAAAAATTGAGTTATATTATATATTTCACAATACAAAATAATTTGTACAATATGTTATGTATCTTATTTTTCTATTCTCAGAATATATTGAATTTCACTGAAAACAGTGAGTTCAATAGTAGTCATCATATAACAAAGGGCAAAAAAAAGACAATCAATAAAAAACATTCAACATTTTCATTAATAATCTAAAAATTAGAAAAAAAACATGTCTTAAATGTTTTTTTTCAGACAGCAATTTCTTACGTAAATATGGGACATCTCCAACAATCACAAAGTAACAAAATATTATTACTTCTTTTTTATACACTCTAAATAAAGTTATGTAACAAACATATGCTAACAACATTTACCCGAAATAGTCATTTTTTTGTTTCAGATACTTTTCCTCATGGCCAAATAGTATGTGTGAAATCCTTAGTTTGGAAATTACTTAATAGTACTCTTAAGCGTCCGTTTCCCAACCTTCTGAATCAAAAGCACCAACATCTTTTGCACCATCTAACAATGGTTATACCTCCACGAATGCTATTTATCATGTACATAGAACCTTAAACAACTAGCATGCTATCAGAATCTCAACATCATCTGGTATGCCGATGACACTCTGATCATCCTTTATCTTAGCAAGGAGCTGTATACCATTAAAAGAAACCTCTTCAAGGGATTAAAAAATGTCACCAACATCTACAACAACTACAACAAATGTAAAACACCTCTGCCTCACTGATCAACGTCTCCTGTGATAGCCACATCACCCACTATCTGATACACTTACACTACCTCTACGTCAACTACAAGAATATTTTGAACCTGATCAACCTTACTCACAAAGTACTTTTCAACACCAGACTACCCTTTCTTAACAGCAGTAATTTTCCCAGGCCAATTATTTTCACTTAAATTTGGGTTGAAAAAACACTAGGTAAGAATTTGGTAAGTCATAAGGCAAACATTGTTTAAAAATCAATTGAGTATCATTACAATGTGTCCAGCCCTTTGTACATTTTTAAAAAGCTGTGTAATGTCCTGATGTTGTAGAAGGACCATCATGGAAAATAATTGCTACAGTAACAAAAGTTCTTCCTGATATTGATAGTTGAGAAGCTAAAACATTTTTATTAAAGTTGTCAGTTTTCTTCCATCAGGTCTGCATGTTTGCAGCATTAAAATTACATACTGTCCAACACAGTATTTCCAATATTCACCAAAGCACTATCTACACATACAAATCACTGGAAAGGGAGAAATATAACCATAACGAACTGATCCGTTCTAGTTAGAACTAGATCGGATCAGTTCGTTATGGTTATATTTTTGTTTATATCTGAATGTCACCCACTCTCCCTTTCCAGTGATTTTTATTTGTGACGTATGGATTGTGGCATATATGGATCCCAACCATGCTCTGGAGAACTGAAGGTAGGGAGGCGTCATGAGGGTTGTAGTTTAGACCGAAGGCCAAAGGTCTTGCTTAAGTGTAGTCAGTCTAAAACATGTTGTTTTTGTCGTTTGTTTTTTGTAGAAAGTTGTTGGTCCTGAGGAGAACCCTTAAACAATCGGGGTTCGAAACGCGTCGACCGACCTGGTCCCTGGTCACCCAGAAGTTAACATTATATATAGGAAAATTATTTCCTTTAGAAAATACTTGATTAATTGAAATTCTTTGATTTGTGTTGCTTCAAGTGTCAAAATATACATTTAAATGTGGCAAAGGGACCTTTTTGTTTGTAGGATGGATGTTTGTGTGAATGTGATATGAATGTGAAATTGGCCAAGTGTATGGAATACATATTGTCAAAAAGTTTTGTAAATAATTCACAGTTTGTTTTGATTTTGTCTCATTGTAGTGTTCATGTTCGTTTTGTATTGAAATGTACAACAAATTATGCTGTCTTTTGAAAAAAATAAATGAAGATTGAAGAGTTTGTTTATGACTAAGGTGCAATCTTTAAAGCAGAAGGTCATGCTTTGTTTCATGAAACTATTTAACAATTAAAGGAGTAGTCAGTCTCAGCATTGGCAATTGTTCTGTAAAGCTTCCTAGCCATGTTCACTCACTTTTCCAATTCTTATATCTTCAGGAATACTTTTATAATCAGCATCCTTTGCCTGTCGCATATTTGTAAAAAGTTCTGTATATTCGAAATATGACCAAATATTAACATTTCCAATGCTTCCCAGGCACTTTCTGGTGTCTTCATGTGTAACTGTTTTAAATACTGGTTGTCGTTTCACAGGAGTTAGTTGAAGTAGATCGCCAAAAACGATGACGTGTTTGCCTCCAAATAACACATCATACTCTGTTTTAAGGATTTGTTGCATTCTTAAATGCACAAAGGCAAGCATTACATTTGATACCATGCTTACCTCATCAATAATGAGAAGTTTAATTTTTTCAAGACTCTAGAAACCTCACAACAAGCTTCTTCAGATAGCTTGTGGTATTCTAATTTTCTTTCATGCTCTACTGGCAGCATCAATAAACGATGTAAAGTAATCCCTTTAATGTTATGCGCTGCAAACCCAGTTGGAGCAGTAACAACACAAGAGAGTGAGGACTCAGTTCTTTTCTGTAGATAAGTTGCAATTCCTTTAATTAGAAAACTTTTTCCAGTTCCTGCTTCTCCACTCACGCACAGTCAGACAGGTTTAAATAACGTACATGAGCACTCTTTTTTCTCATGATATAAACCATGCTCAATCTGTTCTGTCACTTGATCATATATTTGTTTTTGCTCAACATTTAGTTGTTTTTCCAATTCTTCTAAGTTTATTACATCCTCTTGAGCTTGTTGCATTGCTCTTTCCACCTCATCCATGGCAGTTGCTGCTTCATTTTGGATAATTGGTTCTCCTAGTGAATCCTGACTCAACGACGCAGAACTTTGACTGTCTTGAGAACTGTTTCTAGCAATCTCTGCTGCAATTGTAGCTTCTTGCTGTATTTCATCGTTCAACATTTTCAGATAATTTGTAAAAACAGGACATTCTATAGTATTTTTAGTTGCGTTGAATGAATCTTCATAACTGTAAAAATCTCCAAGCAGTTCCAGTTCTGTACACCATGGCTTAAAGAGTTGCAAAAGAGCTAAATAGTAAAATTCCCTCTTGTCAGGAGTTTTGCAACTTAGTTTTCGGTGATTAATCAAATGTCCTTTTCTTTGTTTCACTAATCATCCTTCAGATCCAATCACACAATATACTCCTTTATTGATATCTTCTGTAATATTCCTCTTAAAAGTATAGCTTTGCAGTACTTCATAGAGACAAACGTTCTCAAGATTATTACTTCTATTTGGATAGTATGTATCCAACATATTTGTCTTCAAAATATCTGTACTGTCTGGTTCTCTCTCTGCTAAATACTCAATTTCTTGTACAGATTTCAAAACTCGGTTTCCTGTTCTTGCAAGACCTAAACACACTCAAATGATTGTTCTAGATTTGGAGTATAGACTTGCAGATGATAAGCAATCTGAAAATTCATATGCTCCGATTTCTCAGTGAGACCACATCTTCAAACTGTAGCTGTACAATTTCTTACTTAGGCTCTTTTCATGAGAAATTTCTTCCCACATTTCCTTTAGTTCCGTCTTTTCAGATTTAGTAATGTAAGACGTTACATATCGAGCCACAGCAATGAAGTTGTCTGCAACATATTGAATATCCATGTTAGCATTCCACATGGAAAAATGACTGGGTTATAGTCATATATGTATTTTGACTCTTCATTTCTTCTTAAGTTGTAGGTATTTCTCAGTGATTTTTCTTGTGACAGTATGTTGCAAAGATGACATAAAATTGTTCACTCTTCCTTTTGATATTACTGGACGTTGAAATCCAAAATGGCATTTTGTGTAGAACTTATCCTTAGATTTGTACTTTCGACGAGAGTATTTTCCACAACGATGGGTTTGAAACTGTAAGACTTGATGTCTTAAATTCTTTTGTTCTGTACTTTTTGGTACAGCACATGTAGAATACTGTTCAATAAAACTCATCACTTTATCATTTGAATCTGTTCCAAATGTGGGGGCATCTTTGATCCATAGCAGCATATGTATGTGAGGAGCACCTCTTGCTTGATACTCCTTTCTCCAAAAGAAATCCAGAGCCTCTCCAAGAGGAGTATTTTTTTTGTTTGTGATAAAAGACATCATAGCTTCAAATCTATGATTGAAATACCTGCATACATTAACTGGATCAAAAGAGCACAGTTCTCCAGGTGTCTTGTATTCTATATTTTCTATGTTTGCATTTGACTCTCTAAGACATTGAAGTACATTTTCTCAAGCATACTCAGCACAGCTTAGAGTAAGGAACCATGTAGGAGTTCCTAAGTTTCTTAGCATACATTTCAGTTCCCCATGACGACTGTACCAATACTCATTAGTACCACGCTGACAAGCCATGAGATTAATTAGCTGAGATTCCAAAACAGTATATTTCTGTTGGACTTTATCCATAAAGTCTTTTGCCGAAACATTTTGCAGATGTACTCCATTTTTTAGTATATAGTTCACTGCAAAAGAAAGTCCAGACAAGTCACTCTCAAACAGAAGATTAAACAAATATGGAATACATTGGCAAAACCTTGGATCTTCTGCATATAATCTTGATGTCCGGTATTCAGATGCAGGAATCTGCACAGGTCATTCATCATATCGTCCACCTTTGCCTGTTGCAAATAACTGAGGGAAACAACGAGCTTCCAAGCTTTCTTCCCATACACTAATGGGACTTCCTTTTGCTTCTTTCATTCGGAATAACTCAATAGTATTCCCCATCACTTCTTTAGAGTGAAGTGGATGCACACTATAATGTTCATACATTTGTTCAGTTCTGGACACATTCACTTTTTCAATTTGTCCAGTTGACAAATCACTGTCCTCTTCTACAGTTGTTTCCTCTTCTCCTACATATAAATTTTTATAGTATTGATTATTTTTTACCAAATACAACGTTGCCTTTTTCACTTTCCTAACATTCACTAATTCTTGCCAGATTTTCTTACTCTTCGTAGGAACGCAATTAAATAGAATAACTAAAGGTTCCTCTTCCACATTTTCTACACCAATTGTTTCAATATTTTTCTTTAAATCTAGACGCAAATATACAACTCTTCCCTTTAATCCTCTCTGTAAATCTGAAGGAGGCAATTTCCCTGTCTTAGGCTCCATACGAGCAATAGCCTGAAATGGACGCACACATTGAATAAGAATAGACTGATAAGTATTTTGATCCATCAGTTCAGAAGGAATATTTACCAACTCAAGATTATTATGTACAGCTCTAGCAGGCATTTTGTTTTCATTTAATTTATTATAACAATATTTACAAATATGTTTATCAGAACCCAAATCAAAACAATTCTCTACCAATAAATAATTTGCAAATTCCTTCCACTGACTATTATTCTCCTTTTCACTTTTTAAATATAGATCAACTAACCTGGCCCGGTTTTTATAATGAATTTGTTTACAACAAATACAAGAAAAGTTTGGCCTTTCACCTGAAATGACCTTAAACCTTGTAATTTCTTGCTCAACATTTTCTGTACTAAACTTCTGTACATTTTCTTCCACATTTCCTTCTATTAATGTATCAGTTTCTACACTGTCTTCTTCAGGACCAAAGTAGCTAACCTCAATTTCTTCACAAATGTTGATTACATCTAATACAGACAGGCACTGTTTAACTTTTTTAACATTAGTGCTGGACTTTTGCATAATACAACCTTCACACTAATTTCCTCTTTTCAGTATGATGTACTGCTAACACCCTGAAATGGTGAAAAACACTCTGAAATACTTTTTTTAGAAAGGCAAGCCAGAGAATCACCTTGCAAACCCGTTTATTCTCTCACTCTGCAAGGGTCTAATTCTTGCAACATCTTAATCTTTTGTTTAACACTTTTCTTAGTATACTTACGTAAGAAATTGCGAAAAAAATCAATTGAATCCTGTCGTATACTACTACAATTCCAAGTGAAACACTGGAACCTTAGGACGTCTCCCTAAAACTTTATCAGCTAACACCTCTTCTACATTTCTAGGGACAATTTTCTCTTTTTCAATCGAACAACCATTCTTAACCTCACAAGCTCCACCACTGGTGTCAACTGCATGCAACAAATCATTACTCTGAAGGTAACTTTCTTCATTAAAAACAGCTCACAACTTGAACTATGTTTCTATTCTCCAGAAAAAACATTACAAAAATTAGTTCTATTATTTAGTCTTTTCCACTTACTTTTGACCTTCATAACATTAATTGGCTTATCTAGTGTTCGAATTCTATTACGATTATCTAGTGTTCGAATTCTATTACGATTACTAAAATAAACAACTCCTTTTTTAATTCAAAAGCCTTCTCAACAATACTTTCAATATGTTAATTTTTCTTATAAAAAGCTGTTTTTCTTTAACAATTGATTATTGCACTTTCCAATTCCAGCATCGTAATCTGGGATTCCAATTCCTGTAAATTTGTGGGATCAAGTACCTTCAAGCCCTCTTCCAGCATTTCTATCCAGTCCGCTCCCACCTCTCCCCCATACTGCTGCGTATATAATTCAGAGTAGAACAATGAAAGATCTTAAGAATCTGCTGAGGTTCAGAGTGTGATACCCCATTTACATCTCTCAATGCCTGAATGTTTGAAGCTGACTCCTTCATCCGTAATCGTACAGCAAGCCGTTTTCCAATTGTTTCACCAGTTTCATGTCTTTGCATTCTAGATGTTAAAAACTTTCTAGCATTCTCTGCGCCCCAATACCCCAAGACGTTAGCCTTCTCCTTTTCCACCTCATTCTCCAATTCAGATAGATCATTCAGGCCAATGGCAACCCCCTTAGTTAATGAAGTTTCGGCCTCAATTAAATGCTCATAAAGCGTGGCCAACTCTGTTTTACGTTTCTTTTGCTGCTAAGAGGTAAAGCTAATACATTCACCTAGAAAACATGCTTTAAAAGTGTCCCAAACTGTACTAAGTTTGGCGTCTCTTTATTATTCTGGAAAAAAATCTGCATCCATCTATCCATGTGCTCCTTAAATTCCGTATTTAACCCTAATTTCCGGTCATATGTAAAGTTTAGGCATTTAGGTCTGTTGAGGCAGCCCAGTAGTTCAAGTACAATAGGAGCATGATCTGATGTAATCCTTGGATAAACGCATATTGTGGTCCCACCCAGTAGTGAAACAGGGGCAAAAAAATAGTCACGTCTAACCAGCTTTTTGTGGGGGTAGGAGTAGAATGTAAAACGACTATCTTGTCCCCTGAAACTACCCCACACGTCCACTAACCCTTGATCCCTAACTAAATTATAAAGTGCCCTATAAACTTTCGGTTTCCGCCCACTATATTTATCAAAGCCACCCTGAAGTGCTTTATTTGTCAAATTTATATTGATATCTCCACATACCACCACAGGTTGCGGCCAAGTAGCCAATTCAGAATTTATTTCATTCAAGACCCCTGCGTCATCCACATTAGCTCCATATACCGTACAAAGCGTTACCTTTCGCCCTTCGAGATTACACTCTGCTATAACCCACCGCCCGTTCTTATCCATTAACTTCCAACCTATATTACCCTTAAGATAATTTTGTTTAGCCAGGATGGCTATTCCCCTTATCATAATAGATTGGCCAGTTGCAGCAATTATTGAATATCCCAATTCCTTTAACACCTCCCTTTTAGACCACGGGGTGTGAGTTTCCTGAATACACTGTACGTCTGGGCAAATATGTCTCAGTTCAACTGCTACTTTTTGTCGCTTTATTGGATTATTCAGCCCAGACACATTCATTGAGCAAATTCTTATTCCTTTAATTGACATTTTAAATCAAAGAACCAATTCTCAGAGGCCCTTATCCTTTCAGATCCACTGATTATAATGCACCAACAAACGAACTGACTTTTGCAAGAGTTATTTAATTCTAGTGTTAGTCGCTGTGAAAAATATTTTCCCCTTTTTTAAACCCCCCACGTGCTGCCCACCACCCCCTGTCCCCAGTGCCCCTACCCCCCCTGAACCCCTCCCCCCTCTATCTGCCCCCCACCCATTAACAAGGCTTTAGGACTTATGGTCCTCTTGATGCGAGCTTGCCCACAACCCCCTGCCTTTGCCTGCGGAGCATAATACCTAACAAACCGCCCATCAAGAAAATACCATCAGAGAAAAGAGCAGAAGCAGAAGAAGGATAACCATCCTTAAGTAACTTCAGCTAATAATTTCATTACCCGGTATGCTCAAGCCCCTTAATTAAATACAGCCTATATTACATTGAGCCCAGAAATTCTTTTGCAAAAACAACTGTCGTAAAGAAACGTGTTTGCTCCTTGTAAATTACTTTCATTTTTGCAGGAAACATTAAAATTGTCTTGCAACCTTTAACTTGAAATTGCGGGATTAACTGTTGATACTGCCAACGTAATTCAACTGACTGCTTACATAAATCAGGGCGAACAAAAAATTCACAATCAAGTCCATTTCTTTTCTTATCCGCTCGCGCTTTCAAAAATATCTCCTCACGAGCAAGGAAGCTATTAAATGCCACTAAGATGGCTCTCTGCTTCTGATCTCGCTGGTTGTTTCTGATACAGAATGGGAATCGGTGTGCCCGCTCAACCTCCCTATCCCAGTCCCATTTTGTGACTTCTGGCAACACTTTATTTAATAGCTCAATTATAAACCCTCGAGGATCCGACCCCTCCTTCCCTTCAGGAATTTGCAAAAACCTCAAGGTATTTCTGCGGGACCGATTTTCTATGTCCGCTATATTCCAGTTGATATCTTCCTTAGTAGCCAAGTGTGTCTCAATAACGGTCTTTTGTTGCGCTAATTCATCCTCCAGGGTCAATATACGTGCCTCCGCTTCATTTGCTCTTGAAAGAAATTCCGCATTTGACTTAACCAGCCTCCTGACCGAGTTCTGCAATTTTCGACAAGAGTTCTGCACTCTCAAGCTCTCTTCTCGGTTTTCTTCCCTATGCTGCATGATAGTTTGATAAATCAGGCCAAGTGAAATTTCTTCCAGCTCTCTCCCTGAGACAACAGCAATTTGATTTTCCTACACTGCAACATTTCCCATATCCACTTCCCCATTCCCATTCCCACTCAAGTGGAGTTTCCTCACTGTTCGAGAGTCAGTCTCTGCCTGATCCTCAAGGTCGAAACTACTATGTATACTTCCGTCCTCCATACTCATGTGGGTCGCATGCTGTTGAACAAGATCCTCTGAGGAGGACATTGACTGCTCTGAGAGGGAGTAAAAATCAGCAGAATCGGACTCAGTAACATGTGATATCATCTCCTGACTGCTTGGGATACCTCCTCTAGAGTTAAGATGGCTCTCCTCATTTACCAAGGGGGCCGGGGTAGTTCCTTCTGCAACCATTTTCCTAGTATTAGTGGCTACAGTTACCCTAGCAGCTCCATCTGTTATTTCCTCAATCATTTCAATCACCTGTACTTCATCCTGGATATTAGCCGCCAAGCTCCCCTGTGCCTCTTCACCATTCTGGCCAGAATTCTGATCAAGCACTGCTGCTCCCCCCTCAACCAAGGCACCAGGGCTATCCACTGCAACTTCCACCTGGATTTTGCTCCTTTGCTGCTGTCTATCCAGCTCCTTATTTTTTGCAGAAAGAAACAACTCTGGGATTTTCTTCCCTATGCTCGCTGCTGCCGCCGCCACTTTAGCCGAGTTGCAGCTGCCCCAGGCCCTGCCTCCATTGCCTTACTTTGAGTATCAATTTGCGTGACTCCTTTCACCTTGTTCGCCACCTCCACGCTATCCTGCAGCTCTGCATTCCCCTGCGCTCGACCTCTCCCCCGAGGATTTTTCAGCGGCATCGCTCTCCGCTGTTCTCCCCGCTGTTCTCCTCGCTGTGAGCAGTCCTCCGCCGAGCTTCTAGCTGCCGCCCAGGTGAGCCAGGTGAGCCGCTTCAACAGGAACGCCACCGGCTCCTCTGTGTGCACCGTGCTCCCGAAATTGCCAGCTGCAGCAGCAGCATTCACTCCTGTAATCTGTGCACACCAGTGCAGCCCTCGGAAAATTCAGCAAATCTAGTGCAGGTGAGTATGAGCCACCTTTCCCCTCTCTGCTCCGCTTACTCCGACAGAGAATGCCCCGCGAAGTCCGGCAGGAGCAGCTTGCTCACGCGTTCATCACGGACGCCATCTTGCCTCCTTAGGTAAGGCAGCAGGGCCTGATAGAATTCCCAGTGAGATTTATAGGCAGTTTTTTAATATCATCAAGGACGAGCTGTTGAGAGTTATGCAGATGGCACAGGTGGGTTATCCTCTTAGATCTTGGTCGGATGCCACGATCGCGGTGTTCTGTAAGAAAGGCAAGGCTCCTGATTTAGTCGGATCTTATCGGGCAATATCTTTATTAAATGCTGATAATAAAATTTACTCCAAGATCCTGGCTAATCGACAGTCTAAAGTTATTGTGTCTCTAGTGTTGCAACATCAACATGGTTTTATACTGAAAAGAAGCACGGTAGATCATGTAAATAAAGTAATTACTTTATTTGATATTGCAGGTGTAAAGAAAAGCGAGCTCGCGCTTATCTTACTCGACGCTGAGAAAGTGTCCGACCGGGTTCATTGGGGCTATATGTGGAGGCTTATGGGCCAAATGGGTTTTGGCCAGAAATGTATTGTTGCGTTACAGTCTCTTTATTCAGATTAGAGCAAACATGACTAAATTGGTTGATGCTAACTGGAATGCGTTGATTGCTAAAATCAAGACTTCGCTAGATAGGTGGGAGCGATTATATTTTACGATTATTGGTCGGTCTAATATTGTTAAAATGAATGTGTTATCAAAGGTTCTTTATTTGTTCAGGTCAATACCTTTAGAAATATCTAAAAATAGATTACAGGCCTTGCAATCAATGTGTGGTAAATTTATTTGGAGCCCAGGTAGACCCAGACAGGCAACAACATTTATGACATTACCCCTAGATAGGGGGGGTTAGAGGTGCCGGATTTTTTCTTTTATTATGTCACTTGTTTTTTGTTAAAAACGAGGGTAATGATCACGGGGGAGATGGCTGCTAATATGGCTATTGCTCCTACTATTTTTGAAATGCTATTAGGCCCAATTGTGAAGCAATGTTTATTTATTGAGCTAGATGGTAGCTACTATAAACGTACGCGCATTAAACTACTGCTTAGCGCATTTAAAGTGTGGAAATGGCTTGTTAAAATAACTACAATGGGGAAAATGTCTTATTACACACCCATCAAAGCCTATAGGCTTTTACCAGGAATATTTTCAGATGATATGTCACAAAAGTGGCAGAGGAAGTGTGTGAGATGGGTGGTTGATTTTTACATGGAAAATGGGATTTATGAATCATTTGATGAGGTAATGGCCCAGTTTGATTTTCCTAGAACCTATTTCTTCAAATTTCTTCAAATACGTGACTTTTTATCCCGCCTTAAGGTGGATATGCAAACAAACACGGAGGCTGAAGGGGTTAGAAGACAGGTTAAAATAGGAGTTTTATATCAAATGTTACTTTTCGGAAGAACAGATGACCTCGATAAAGTCAGGTTGAAGTGGGTTACTGCTCTAGGGGATCCGGATATTGAAGTAGAACATATGCTTATGTTGGCGAGAGAATCATCAATGTCTGCAAATTTAAAAGCTCAATTTTTTAAGACCTTGTTTGACCTATAATATACTCCGGTACGAATGGCAAAATGGGGGAGTGGGCATGAGGGCAAATGCTTTCGTTGTAGGGATGATGATGCAGATAGTGTTCATATTTTTTTTAGTTGTGTTAAACTTCAGAGCTTTATTTCAGGAATTGAAAAGGCGTTGACATTGGTTATTAAAATGCCTTTAGTCATCACACCTGCCATGATGCTACTGTGGAAAATTCCTACAAATAGGTCATCGGAAGTATTATATCAACATCGCCATTTTATTTTTTTCTCTATGACGGTAGTACGTTTGTGTATAGCTACAGAGTGGTTGCAGGAAAACCCACCTGTATTTAAACAATGGCGAGCTAAAATGTACAGTCTATACAAATTGGAATGGGGGCTTTTCTCGGTTAGGGGTTCTAGGAAGAGACACTTGGGCCTAACAATTTGGGCCGCATTCCGCAATTATTATGAGGAATGATAATTGTTAAAATGATGAAATGTGCAGGGAAACAATGGAAAGAATTTTCTTTTTTTTTCTTTTCTCTTTTTTGTTAGCATGATGATCTGTGCTGATTTATTCTTTTTTAAGGTTGCGAACTGTAATGGATTTCTATGTATTGTATATGTGTTTTCGCTGTGAATATATAAATAAAATTAAAAAAAAAAAAATCTTATTTTTTAATAAATTTAAAACAACTCTGTTATAAAACATTCGCTTGCCAATTTCAACAAACTGATATTTTCGTCTTTTACTATACACAATTTCTTTACCACATAGTTTTCCATCATTTTTCTTGTTTGTCTGGTTTTTCTTTGTGGTTACAGATAATTTTATTTTCCAGATTCTCCACACTTTTTTTTGTTTGTGTTATTTTCTTTATAAAATCCTTTGTTGTCTTACCAGGAGCTTTCTTCTTTTTTTCCACACATTATTGTTTAGATAAATCTTGTACTTGTTTTTTCTTGGAAAAGTAAGCTTGTTTATATGTTTTTCTTTTCTCACTCTTTGAAGGTATGATGGTTTTTCTATCTGTAGATAATTAAAAACTGTTGTGAAGAAAAAAATACATGTTAACAATTTTATTTTACAATTATAGACCACTACTAGCATACTACATAGCAATTAGAAGCACTATATGTTGTAAAGTGTGGTTCACTCCATAAGTAAGTTTAAGGCAGAGCAGCAGTGTTCGGGCAGTGTAGGAGATCATGCAGGGAGTGCTGTTTCAGGGTTTAGGGCAGTGCAGTGGTGTTTCAACATTATCGGGGTATTTGTAGAGGATGGTGTTTCAGGGTTTAGAGCAGTGCAGTAGTGTTTAAGGAGTTCAGCAGGATTTGCTAGGGATGGTGTTTAGGACAGTGCAGTGGTGTTCAGGCAGTGTAGGGGGTCATGGTGGGACTGATATTTCTGAGTTTAGAGCAATACAGTTGTGTTTGGTATCATGCAGGTGCTAAGAGTAGAAAGCACTCCATGTCCTAAAGCCTAACTCACTCCATGAGTACATGTATTCCCATGTCTGCAAACACATGGATCGAGCAAGTGATTATGTCAAAATATTCCCAAATACACACTGACTCACATTATGATTCTAGACAAATAAAAATATCTCTTACAATTCACTGAAATGATTACTACATGCTACAGAGAGAGTTGCTACGGCATTTCTACAGCACACCCAGAATCTTTCTTACACAGCATGGGGACTATTTGGGAATTAAGAGGCCTGACACACATACTGCATAGGACTTTCTAGCACTACATGTCCTAAAGCCCGACTCACTTCATGAGTACATGTATTCCCATATTTTTAAACGCATCAACTAAGCAAATTATTCTGCTACTATGTTCTGAAATAAATACTGACTCACATTGTGATTCTAGACAAATCAAAATATCCCTTGCAATCCACTGATATTATTACTATCTTTTACTGAAAGATTTTTTATGGCATTTGTGCAGCATACCCTGAATGTTTACTAGACTGCAAGGAGACTATCTAAGAATTCTAACCCTGATATACAAGTGTGTAAGTGGTTAGACCACTTCATGTACACACTCTACATTTTTAACAACAGCACTGTACTGCAAAAAATATCTCCTCAAACACATTAACATACCAAATGCTCCTATCACAATGTTTTTCCCAAAGCAGTCGAATTCAGAATCAGACTCTATACAAATAAACTCCTGCTTTCACATTAGAACACATTTTTCTTATTAACTTAAAGTGCACAACATAGATCCCCTTACAAATTAAGAACTCACCTTTAAAAATGCTTTTGTAGATTTAGAACAGTGTCAATCACACATCGGATTTTCTTAAGCAGAATCTCGGAATTGTGCACCAGTCACTGGAACCATAGAATGGCATTGCTTTCCTCTCATTTTCCACACATATTCATGTAGATAACCAATTAAATTTCTTCCCAAAAGAATTCAAAACCAAAGTAACATTTTTATTGGTTCTACCTTTCAACACTTTCAAACTCACATAATGTTCAACCTTCCCCCAGTGCTCTCTCCGCCTGTTACCATGGTAACACTCCATAGAACACCAAACTGAACACACAGGTGAAAAGTTCATCACACAATGTTGCAAACCAAACCAGCAAGGGTGTTTGACGTCTCAATATACCTACTTATCCTGTGCAATGTTTCTTTGAAGGACTTTTTCTCAACCATTAGCATTACTCCCTTTAAAAAACAGTAGCATGCACCCTAGTTTTCAATGTTGAATTTTAAGAAACCACCAATCATTTCTTTTTTTTCAAGTGCACTGAATCTCATCCACATTTTTTATAAACTCCTTCTTTTCAAACTACCATTTCATTTCCAGAGCCCATCTGAGTACAACCAGATCTCCCTTCAAGATGCTTAGAGTGTGGATTGTGGGACACAGCTATATTTTCTGGAGTGAAAGGTATGCAGCAAATAGATGCTTTCTCAACCTTGATTTACCAAATGTGGATATTATGTGGATTGGCCATAGAGGATTGAGATGTCACCAATTGATGCCATTGGTAAAATCTGTTTTGCATCTCTCACACCCTGACCTCATAATTGTGCACTGTGGTGGCAATGACCTACGCACTCTGACACAGTAGTCCCGAAATGCATTGGGCGAATGACAACAAAAAACAAAGAGTTCATTGTTTTCTTTATGAAAAAAGTTGTATTGTATTGTTCTAATAACGGATTTTTATGAAAGTATGTCTGAAAAATCATAGTACATTGTTTTTGATGGTATTCATTGTGTATCAACATTAATAAATTGCATTAGTAGAAAGTAAAAAAGTGTTAGATCATTAGAAATCACTTTAGTTGTGCGCAGCTAAGTCTGAGTTAACCGTTGTGTTGACCAGCCACATTTTCACGTTTAATTTTATGAGTATTTGGGTATACTCTATTAGGTGCAGCACACAGATCAAAATATTTGGTTGATGTACGTTTAATTTTTGAAAAAATACGGTGTGCTCAGAACACATTAATTTGATTATTATGTGGATTGCCCATAGAGGATTGAGATGTCACCAATTGATGCCATTGGTAAAATCTGTTTTGCATCTCCCACACCCTGACCTCATAATTGTGCACTGTGGTGGCAATGACCTAGGCACTCTGACTGGGGTAGGTCTAGAAATGCTTTTAAAGGACACCTTTGGGCAATTGATGTCACTTTTTCCCCAAACTGCCTTTTTATATTCTAATATATGCCAAAGGCAAAAATGGAACTGGTCCAACAATATTGCCAGCAGATTGAGAAAGCAGGGAAACATGTGAATAAGTATGTTTCTGCTTTCCTCAGAGACTATGGTATGGGTTCTATATACCACAACAACTTGTGTTAAAACATGCAAGGCATATATAGAGGAGACAGTGTACATTTCACAGATGAGGTGAACAGAGTCTTCCTCTTGAACTTTAGACTCTGCATCAGTACTTACTTGTAGGTACAAAAAACACTCAATGAACACAACGGCTCTTTTTAGATCCAACTAACATCTAAACACTCAAACTTGTTATTTAAATGTATTTTGTTTGTCTTTTTTTTGCCGACGTATGCGCACCGTGCGTGTACCCCGCTATTTTAAAAAAAAAAGTTTTTTGGGGCCTTTGGGTCTTTTAGGGACCCCCTGAGAAGGCCTAGGGGTTCCGGGGGTCAGGGAGTTTCTACCCTGCCCCCTTTTCACGTTCTCCTCTTTTGTTTTTGGCTCTCTTCTGCCTCTGAGACACAAAATGGCGGCCAACACTTCTTGGTTTCGACCGATTGGAATGTTGACAGACGTCTAAGAGCAAATCATTAACCCTGGGTGAAGAACTACGCTCCGTTTGCGGAGTTTGCGGAGTTTTGGCAACTCCGCGTTCCGCGGAGTTCGCGTAGCTGCCGATAACTCCGCTATCCGGTGCGGAGCGTAGTTGTCGCGCGCTAAATAACATTATCGCGTGCGCGGCAATGGCTTACCTTGGTTCTGCGTTCGCTTTTTCCCGGTCGCGTCTGCCACCATGTTTGTAAACCCTCCCGTGCGACTGTGCGAACGCGATAACGTCATTGGAAGCGCGATAAAGCCATAAGGACGCACGAGTATGTTTGTTGGTAAGATCGAGTTGCCGAACACACAGAACCTGCAATCTTGCACAGAATAACTCGCGAGCATGTAAAAAAGTTAAACCATAATAATAAATTACCATTTTGGTTAGCAAACAAGTGAAAAACCCCTCAAAGTTGTACCTTTGGATGGATTTTTGGGGGGGAAGGAGTCCTCTTTCTGTTTCTACTCTATTTTTGAATATTAAGGAGGAAGGGCTCTGGAGTTTACAACTTCCTGTTCCTGTCCACCAGGCTCCTCCCAGTGCTTTGTCCATGAGGTGGTCACTTTCATTTGGATTTTGAGCTGGCAGGATCACTTTCTGTGTGTGTTGGCTGCATTACTGCTTTTTTGGATTTTACTGAGGACTTTTGGATTTTGAATTCTCTTTTTCAAGTAAGTTCAGTAATGTATGAGTGAGTATGATGTTGTAGACTTGTGTTTGTTTGATTTTAAATTTTTTAACTACAGTATTCATTCCTTGATTTAAATTATTGATGGGTGCCTATACTTTTATGAGGTCCCAACTTGTATTTCTTTTTAAATTTCATCCAGGCTACATAGAGAGGTACCCATGGGTAAAATCAAAATTCTGTGTTTACATTTTTATTCAAGTTTGTAAACAAACATCATGGCTGGCATTGGATTATGGTCATCATTATGCAATAGCAATGTCTGCTGTGGAATTTCTGTTTGTGTAATTTAAAAGTTTTTTATTTTTTTAAGCCAATAGCTGACCCTAGTACTCCATGTAGTTAGTGTGTAGGCATGTTTGAGTTCATTGTAATAAGTTTCTGTGGTTGGCCTGGCCATGTGTTGTTGGCGGCCATTTTATGTTTCCCAGCCACTTTGCTCTTGCCATAGGCCTCCAAACTTGTGGCCTACTCTGCCAGTAGGCCAGAGGTACTAGTCATAGGGTCATGAAAGGTAATCAACTGTTTTTCTGGTGTACCTCTAATTAGAAATTAATGGATGGACTGGTTTGATTTAGAAAATCTTATGTTTATGTGTGGGGTATGTCAGGTTTTGGGTGCCTGTCAATTTCTGCCATTAGGTAACCCTAGGAATACAGCTCGGGTAGTTTTGGTAACGTCGCACCGTGTGAGAACGCGACCTTACCTTTTTTGTCTTGTTCGCGCGCTCAATGTACTGGCTCGGGAACGCGATAACGACTTTTCACTCGATTCGCGTTGCCGAACACGCCGATTTTGCATTCTCGCGAACAATATGTCCCGAGTTGCATAAAAGTTCCTCGAAAATGTTTAATGTGTCCCCTGTGCTACAAAAAGTCCTCATTTATGTGTTATTTGGTTGTAGTTGTGTCTTCCTGGAGCATGGGCCACTCCCAGTTCCTTTCTGTCCTCTATGTAATGATTTCTTGTTTATGGTTGGGGTGACCAATTTGGGGGGTGGTGTGTCCATTTTGTGAAGCTAAGCATTGTCCCTTTGGCATAGGCATTTATTGTCTGTCTTCTCTTTCTTTTCATGTAGTGGTGAGGGCCATTTTGTGTGTACTTACTTCCTTTGTGATGATTCTGCTATGTTGTTGTTGGTGGGCAGGCCATGTGTTGGCGGCCATTTTGTGTATGCTTCCTTTGTGACTGATTTTGCCATGTTGTTGGTGGCCATGCCATGTGGTGGAGGCCATTTTGGGTGCATCCTTTTTCCATGTTGTTTTTGGGTGTCCCTGTCCTCCTGGCCCTATGGAGGCAGCCATTTTCTGTGTCCTTCCCTGGTTCTCTTCTTTTGCCATAGCCATCCAAGGCTTTTGTAGGTACTACTACTCACAGCCATAGGTGCATTCAAGTTAATCAACTATTTTTGTGGTGTAACTTTAATTACACCGTGTATGGCTTTGGATTGCTTCACATTTTTTGTAATGGTGGTACTTTCAGCTTTTGGTTGCTTGTGTGTAGCTAATATGGCACTCCCTGCCAGTAGGTAACCCTAGGAATACTGCTCGCGTACTTTTGGTAACGTCGCACCGTGTGAGAACGCGACCTTACCTTTTTTGTCTTGTTCGCGCGCTCAATGTACTGGCTCGGGAACGCGATAACGACTTTTCACTCGATTCGCGTTGCCGAACACGCCGATTTTGCATTCTCGCGAACAATATGTCCCGAGTTGCATAAAAGTTCCTCGAAAATGTTTAATGTGTCCCCTGTGCTACAAAAAGTCCTCATTTATGTGTTATTTGGTTGTAGTTTTGTCTTCCTGGAGCATGGGCCACTCCCAGTTCCTTTCTGTCCTCTATGTAATGATTTCTTGTTTATGGTTGGGGTGACCAATTTGGGGGGTGGTGTGTCCATTTTGTGAAGCTAAGCATTGTCCCTTTGGCATAGGCATTTATTGTCTGTCTTCTCTTTCTTTTCATGTAGTGGTGAGGGCCATTTTGTGTGTACTTACTTCCTTTGTGATGATTCTGCTATGTTGTTGTTGGTGGGCAGGCCATGTGTTGGCGGCCATTTTGTGTATGCTTCCTTTGTGACTGATTTTGCCATGTTGTTGGTGGCCATGCCATGTGGTGGAGGCCATTTTGGGTGCATCCTTTTTCCATGTTGTTTTTGGGTGTCCCTGTCCTCCTGGCCCTATGGAGGCGGCCATTTTCTGTGTCCTTCCCTGGTTCTCTTCTTTTGCCATAGCCATCCAAGGCTTTTGTAGGTACTACTACTCACAGCCATAGGTGCATTCAAGTTAATCAACTATTTTTGTGGTGTAACTTTAATTACACCGTGTATGGCTTTGGATTGCTTCACATTTTTTGTAATGGTGGTACTTTCAGCTTTTGGTTGCTTGTGTGTAGCTAATATGGCACTCCCTGCCAGTAGGTAACCCTAGGAATACTGCTCGCGTACTTTTGGTAACGTCGCACCGTGTGAGAACGCAACCTTACCTTTTTTGTCTTGTTCGCGCGCTCAATGTACTGGCTCGGGAACGCGATAACGACTTTTCACTCGATTCGCGTTGCCGAACACGCCGATTTTGCATTCTCGCGAACAATATGTCCCGAGTTGCATAAAAGTTCCTCGAAAATGTTTAATGTGTCCCCTGTGCTACAAAAAGTCCTCATTTATGTGTTATTTGGTTGTAGTTTTGTCTTCCTGGAGCATGGGCCACTCCCAGTTCCTTTCTGTCCTCTATGTAATGATTTCTTGTTTATGGTTGGGGTGACCAATTTGGGGGGTGGTGTGTCCATTTTGTGAAGCTAAGCATTGTCCCTTTGGCATAGGCATTTATTGTCTGTCTTCTCTTTCTTTTCATGTAGTGGTGAGGGCCATTTTGTGTGTACTTACTTCCTTTGTGATGATTCTGCTATGTTGTTGTTGGTGGGCAGGCCATGTGTTGGCGGCCATTTTGTGTATGCTTCCTTTGTGACTGATTTTGCCATGTTGTTGGTGGCCATGCCATGTGGTGGAGGCCATTTTGGGTGCATCCTTTTTCCATGTTGTTTTTGGGTGTCCCTGTCCTCCTGGCCCTATGGAGGCGGCCATTTTCTGTGTCCTTCCCTGGTTCTCTTCTTTTGCCATAGCCATCCAAGGCTTTTGTAGGTACTACTACTCACAGCCATAGGTGCATTCAAGTTAATCAACTATTTTTGTGGTGTAACTTTAATTACACCGTGTATGGCTTTGGATTGCTTCACATTTTTTGTAATGGTGGTACTTTCAGCTTTTGGTTGCTTGTGTGTAGCTAATATGGCACTCCCTGCCAGTAGGTAACCCTAGGAATACTGCTCGCGTACTTTTGGTAACGTCGCACCGTGTGAGAACGCGACCTTACCTTTTTTGTCTTGTTCGCGCGCTCAATGTACTGGCTCGGGAACGCGATAACGACTTTTCCCTCGATTCGCGTTGCCGAACACGCCGATTTTGCATTCTCGCGAACAATATGTCCCGAGTTGCATAAAAGTTCCTCGAAAATGTTTAATGTGTCCCCTGTGCTACAAAAAGTCCTCATTTATGTGTTATTTGGTTGTAGTTTTGTCTTCCTGGAGCATGGGCCACTCCCAGTTCCTTTCTGTCCTCTATGTAATGATTTCTTGTTTATGGTTGGGGTGACCAATTTGGGGGGTGGTGTGTCCATTTTGTGAAACTAAGCATTGTCCCTTTGGCATAGGCATTTATTGTCTGTCTTCTCTTTCTTTTCATGTAGTGGTGAGGGCCATTTTGTGTGTACTTACTTCCTTTGTGATGATTCTGCTATGTTGTTGTTGGTGGGCAGGCCATGTGGTGGCGGCCATTTTGTGTATGCTTCCTTTGTGACTGATTTTGCCATGTTGTTGGTGGCCATGCCATGTGGTGGAGGCCATTTTGGGTGCATCCTTTTTCCATGTTGTTTTTGGGTGTCCCTGTCCTCCTGGCCCTATGGAGGCGGCCATTTTCTGTGTCCTTCCCTGGTTCTCTTCTTTTGCCATAGCCATCCAAGGCTTTTGTAGGTACTACTACTCACAGCCATAGGTGCATTCAAGTTAATCAACTATTTTTGTGGTGTAACTTTAATTACACCGTGTATGGCTTTGGATTGCTTCACATTTTTTGTAATGGTGGTACTTTCAGCTTTTGGTTGCTTGTGTTTAGCTAATATGGCACTCCCTGCCAGTGGGTAACCCTAGGAATACTGCTCGTGTACTTTTGGTAACGTCGCACCGTGTGAGAACGCGACCTTACCTTTTTTGTCTTGTTCGCGCACTCAATGTACTGGCTCGGGAACGCGATAACGACTTTTCACTCGATTCGCGTTGCCGAACACGCCGATTTTGCATTCTCGCGAACAATATGTCCCGAGTTGCATAAAAGTTCCTCGAAAATGTTTAATGTGTCCCCTGTGCTACAAAAAAGTCCTCATTTATGTGTTATTTGGTTGTAGTTTTGTCTTCCTGGACAGGCCATGTGGTGGCGGCCATTTTGTAGGTACTTCCTTTGTGCATTTATCATTGGCCTACCTGCTTTTGGTCTGATCTGATAGTAGGCCAGAGTCCCAGAGGTGGTAGTTACTAGTTAGCGGGGCTGCTTTATGTAGCTGTTTCTATTTGGTCTATTTAGTTACCATCATTACGGCATGTGTGTATGCCATTGCATTTCCAAGTTTGTTGTCTGGGCAGGGGGGTAGGTAACTTTTTTGTGTGTGTAATAATTTTATGGCTTGTATGTGTTTTTGCAGTGAAGTTTTACAAACTCTTAGCCATGGGGTATTTTGATTTTCCTTGCATTAACCTGTCATGACTCATGTGTAGCAGGCATCCTCCTTTTTCTGTCCATATTGGTATATGATAGGCCTGCTTGACTTTAATATTGGTTCTTTCTGGACTTCATGTGGCTGGGAGCTGTGGTGCTGGTAGTATTAGTCTTCTTTTTTGTGTTTTATACATTGGCCTGTGTGTCTTTCAATTGTTCATGTGCTGGCTTGCTGCTTGTTTCACTGACGTGTTCTGTCTTCTTTGCTTGTAGGTGCACAGAAAAAGACTGAGGAGGTGCGGGTTGTTTTCATCCATCGCCCGTTCAACTGCCAGATGGACGTCCTTCAATTGTACGCCACGTGTGGTGTGTGACTCATCTGACCACACATCTCTGCAATTTGTGCTACTGAGTGCTGCTGTGTGCTGACATCAGAAGAAGATGGGCCCTAAGAGAGCAGGTACCAGGTCCTCCACCACCAAGAAAGTTGCTGAGAAGAAGGTACAGAAGAAGGAAGTGTCACTTAAGGCTGGTATGGACCCCCAAACCTTTTTTGGGCCCCCAAAACGTACGCCTGCAGCAGCGGTGTCCGTGGTGCAAGCTGGGGCCAGCACATCCGCATTAGCGGAGGCAAGCCACCAACCCAGGGCCAAGCACATGAGGGTCGAAGAGGTAGCCAGCCTAGTGTTACAAAGCAGTGATACTGAGCCTGAACTTAACTTATCGCTGTCTCAAAGTAGCACACAATCCACGCAAGATGAAAGTGCTAAACAACCGCCGCCAGCAGTAGATGTTCAACAACCACAACCACTTCCCGCAATAGTTGTTGAAAAACCACAACCACCGCCCGCAATAGTTGTTCAACTACAACAACCAAATACCACAATAGTAGTTGTTGAAGAACCACAGCACGCCATAGTACTTCCTCAAGAACAACAACCACCGTCTCCGCACGCAATAGTAGAAGTTGTTCCTCCCGATGTCGGGGCAGTTCAGGAAGTAGAGCCTCATTCCGAGCAAGAAGAAGAGGAAGCCACTTCTGGAGGTGATCTACTGTCTTTAAATTTACGAAAGGAAAGCAGGGTTAGTGGCAGTGCATCGAGTTCTTCGCATAGCATCCCTTCAGATGACCTTGATAACGAATGGCATCCACCACGAGTAACTGAGCATTCAAAGGAGAGACATCCTAAGACCAGGCTTGGAAAAAGGAAGGATCCGTCAAGGCTTGAACTTCCGGAGTTCGATGTAGGTGAGCAGGATACTGATGGTGATAAAGACGGGTCTGACACTGACAATGTCATCATCACAAGCGTTATTCCTGGTGCAGAGGATGTAGAGACCAGCATTTTCACCCTATCCAGAAGGGCTGCGATTAGTGATGAGCAGGTAGCACGTGTAACTCCTACACACTCAGCACCCAAAGTAACACCAGCTCCCATTTTTGCATCAGCGAAGGCCCGGCAGCGTGCGACATCCAGCGCAAGCGCCACCTCAACAGAAGTAGGTAGTGGCAGTACTAGTACTGAACTGTCACATAGGGAAATCCAACAAAAAGGCTCCAGTTCATCCGGCATTGGAAGTGGGTCCTCCTCTTCCTATGGCAGGAGACAAAAGTTTAGCTCCCCAGTCTGGGATTTTTTTACGGTTCACCCACATCAGGAGAACATTGCTATATGCTCCATTTGTCATACCAATGTTAGTCGTGGTAAGATTGGTACAAACTATGGTACTGGAGACCCAACGACCCATATGAAAAAAACACACACAATTCAATGGGAGAACCACCTTGCAAGCTTAAAAGATGTAAGCACTGGTGTTGGTGGGGAGGATACAGTACTACAAGGTCCACTCATGGAAGAAGAGGGAGACGATGACCTATCTGGGAGTGCTACACAAATGAGCCCTGTCGCCAGCACTGGAGTGGCACAGTCCAAATCCTCAGCATCAGCAACTTCTCAGTGGCACCAGAGTCAGCCGGAGACACCAAGGACAAGGAGTGAAAAGTCTGCGTTGAAAGGTGGTCCGTCTAGCAGAACAGAAAGAATTACCAAGCAGCTTACCATTACTGGCATGTTTAGGCAGGAGGGAAAGTACGAGCGGAACCACCCAACAGCACGTTTGTACAATGCGAAACTTGCAAAAATGTTGGCACTCGACCTTCTCCCATTTTCATTTGTTGAGGCAGTGGGATTTCGGCAATTAGTGGCAACACTCGCCCCAAAATGGGACGTTCCCAGTCGCTACTATTTTGCAAGAGTTGCTATTCCAGCACTACACCACGACGTGCTGGGATTGATTGGGAAAGCCTTACAACAGAGTGTTGTCCATTGTATCCACCTGACAACCGACATGTGGAGCAGTCGCGAAGCCACAGCAGATTACATGTGCATCACCGCACACTGGATCTCTTTTGCAGGTGTGAAAGACAAGTTAACTTCAGGCCTTCTTGACGTTGCTGGGATTTTCAATGACACTCGCAAACATGCAACTGTAGCCATGTTTGGTATGGAGAAAAATCATACTGCTGACAACATTTTGTCTGACTTTAACAGCAAGGTCTTTGAATGGCTGAAACCAAGAGGCCTTAAGATTGGTTTTGTTGCCACCGACAATGGCAGTAATGTAGTGAGGGCAATGAAAGATGGACAGTATTTCAGGGTACCCTGTTTGGCACACTGCATTAACTTAGTCGTGCAAGACTTTCTGAAAAATGAACTCCAAGTCAGCACCATACTGACCATCTGCAGAAGAATATGCACGCATTTTAACTATTCTTTCAAAGCGCGGAAGCTGCTACGCGTCATTCAGCGGGAGCATAATTTGCCAGTCAAAGCACTGATCCAGGAGGTCCCAACACGTTGGAACTCGACTTATTTCATGCTTGAGCGTCTCTTTGAGCAGTACATACCACTGAATGCTTATGTAATGTCAAGCAGATTAGTGGATCCTACTGTTAATCTTAAAAGCCTGACCGTTGAGATGTGGCAGTGGGACATCATTAAATGCTTGACAGAGATGCTACAACCTTTTGAGGTGTTCACACGTGCAGTTAGCAGGGAGGACTGTACTATGGGCCAAGCCATCCCATTGTTGTACATGCTCGAGCAACAGCTGAAGGAGGTCTGTGAAACATACGAAGGTGACGAAGAAAACGTTGATGCATGTACCTTGGCCAAGGCCTTACGCAACCGCTTATCTGTAAATGCAAGGCTTAAAATGATTGTGTCAGATCCAAATTACATAACTGCAACAATCTTGGATCCACGGTACAAATTGTTTGTCAGCAGTAGCGCAGTCATTCCTTTTTCAGATGGGGATGTGGCCAATTACAAAAGTTCCATAGCTGTGGAAGCTAATGATTTCGAAACTGAATGGCTGTTACTTAAAGGCCTGCCAGTGCCAGCCCAGGAGAGTCAAAGTACTCCAGGCCATCCTCCTGAGGCAACTCAGGCAAGTTCATCAGAGCATGAGAGCGGTGCGTCCGCTTCCCAGCAGGCACCAACAGTACCAAAAGCAGCACCTACACGATCTGATTCAGCAGACACAACCAAAAGCATAACTGCTTTTTTTCTACAGAAGGGGATGGGTAAGTCCATTGCTGTTGCAAAGGGGAAAGAGGAGCAGCAAAGCCGAGCACCAATGAACACTGAGCGGATGGTTCAGGCCTATCTGGATGACACAACAGAGGTGTTCATGGAGCAAAGCCCATTGGTCTATTGGTATGAAAGAAGGAGACAGTGGCCAGTGCTGAGCAGGCTGGCGATAAAGTATTTGGCTTGTCCTGTAGCCAGTGTCGCCTCTGAGCGGGTTTTCAGTGCTGCTGGTGCCATTGTGACATCGAAAAGGACCAGTCTCTCCCCCAAAAGCGTCGAGAGGCCGACAATGATAAAAATGAATCAACACTTCATACCACCAGACTATACTGTACGTGAATCAGAGCAGGATAAAGAAAGCGAGCCCGAAGAATTCATCACTTCTGGGTTACATGACCTACTGCTGTCCGTACCCACAGAGTTTGAGGACGAGCACCTCTTCCCTGACCAATAGGCTGTTAAATTGTGACTTTTTCCCTTCTTTTATTTGTGTTATTTATTTTCTTATTAAAAATGACTTTCTGGTGCAAAACTGCTAATCTTAAAATAAAAAGCTCAACCAAATCCATCCCCACCACTCATTCTTTTAATGTACCTACTGGAGTTGCACACCTGTGCATTTATTTTCGCTGTATCTTTTTTAGTTACCTCCTGGAGTTGCACGCCTGTGCATTTATGTTCCATGTTGACTGCACTCCTCAGAGTCTTGCTCCATCTTCTTGACTCCCACTCAAGTCAATACAATTCCATCTTGGCAGCCATACATTTGATGTTGTAGATGGAGTATAGTACAATAACAATAATGTAGCCTCTAACAGTCCCTCCATAACAAGTGAACCGTACATGACTACAGCCATCCTCTATTTCATTTGAAATCTGCAACTCATAATAACTGCCTTGCTGAGTCTTACTCTTAAGGCTACCACCTCTGTCTGCAGGCATTCAGAGACGACTCTTCTGTGTCAAAAGAAACTTGAGCAGGCATCCACAACTGAAGTCAACATGTTGTGATGACTCGCATTACAAAGGCTCGGCAGCATCTGTGATCAATCTTCTGACAGTGAAAGAGAAGAGCAAAACAGGTATAAAAATGAATGATGCCATGCATTGCATTGGATGTATTTTTTTGCTGACTCTGAGCTAATGTGCATGGAGTTGAAGTATACTAGTAACTTCAGTTCAGACTCACGTGATAGCCAATTTTTCCATGTTATTTACTAATAATAGAAATTATTTACGCACTTGTGTTCCTACTACTACAGATGCAGTCAGGACTTAATTTATCGTAGTCACTCACTACAGACTGAGTTGCTGATGATAATGATGGTGACCACCATATCTTTGCTGTCAGGTAGTTGGATCTGAGCTGATTGATGCACGATGTTTCTTGGAGTGGAATACAAGGTAATAAATAAATACAAATAAGAGGCACAGCACAGTAGACCCAGGCTACTACATGTTTGTGCACTGTGCTGTGGTAGAGTACAATAGTGGTATGATTGATGACTGAGAATGACGCATTGATTTTGTTGATTAGTTTTGTAAATGCTAGGTTGCTTTTTCAATTTCATTCACCTTTCTGTGGCTCTGAAATTTTTAGGGAAATGCAGTTTGTATAACGGGCAAACCTGTGTCGTCGTGGGCCTGTTGTTGTGTGCTGGCTCCTGTCTTTTTTTGTACTTCTAGATTAAAAATGATATGCAACTAGTAGACTTATACAAATTGTATCCAAGCCGCCTCAGTCTGAAAGTCCTCTCATACGACTACTCCTCTTGTATTGTTTTTTTTATCTTCACTGTATTACAATTTGTTTAGGTCATTCACATTCTTTTGTATTTGCCTTTTCTTTTTCAGGCTGGACGTCTTTCACCCACTGCTTTATAGTATGAGCATCAACTCTCACCCTTACCACAAATCCTCATCATCAAGCAATTGGATTGCGGGAAACCAAGAATGATATTCAGCGTGTCCTTTTCTTACGTCCATTGCTTACAATCATTGGCTAGCGGATCAACATCATAAATCATCGTCTTCATTGTTTTGCTTTTGTTGTCTCCAATCTCCATGCGTACTGTTTTTCTATCTCAAACCTTTCCCAAAACCCCCGTACCCATCCATTAAACAAACCCTAACCCTCTTCCCCCGGGCTGCGTGGTTACATTGAGGTGTGATGTTTCTTACATTAAATATACACCAACAATTTGATCACGCGCTTGCTGGGGCAGACGTGGTCAAAGCAACAATAGAGAAATGTCAACAAGGCATGGCCAGGATCTTCTGCGGCTTCCCAACTTAAGCTCTGTGTATAACGCCAAATAATTTACCATTAACATCAAACAACGAATGCATCTAATGAATTGGCGTAATTTTTTGGGTTTAAAGTTTAAAGCATTATGATTTAGAAAAGTTTGACGTTGCCGTGAGTACTACAAGTAAAGTTGAACTTCTTCTTATCTTCTCTTGCACTTAGTTTCCAGTCCCCAAAACCATTGTTTTGTTTCAGTTTAGCAGTTGCAATATTGGGTCACCCATGCAATGTACTGTACTTACTTATACTACCCCCACATTGTCTGTCACGCAAATGACTGCCTCTTTCTTTTTGTCTCTAAATGCTACTGGCAGGGTCTGTCTACTACTATCATCGAAGTTCTGATTCTGAACCACAGATTCTTCGCCATTGTCTTGGAAATCAAATGCAGCCCTTGCAGTGCCACACTTCATGATAAATCATCATCATCTCATCAGCAATCACAGGTAAGATAAGTTTGCAGTGAGGTATAACGCAAGACAGACTGGTCGTTCTTCTAATACTACAAATATAACTCGGTGAGGGTTTACTGCATCTATCTGTTTGCATGTTAAAGATGTGGGCAATATATTTTATTATTAAAAAGCACTGTCCGCCGACCTGCATGGCCAAATTAAACCTTGCGAGGTTGCACAACGTACATTATTTGGTGAAACACTCCCCCCTCCAACCCCACAAGAAACGCAAATGAACTTCAAATGTTTTCTTTTGAACATAACTTTGTGTCTCGTTTATTTTTAACATAATGTAATATATAACTAAAGATGATACAAAAATAAAATATATATAAATCCTACACCACAGCTGTCCCTACCCGCCTCCCCTAACCCCAACCAAATTCCCACGCTCAATGTAATGTAAAAAAAAAGTAAAAACCCAACACCCAATTCCCACCCACCAACAAAAGGATTGAAAAAGGGGCAAACAGGGTCCATCTCATAGCCGGCGGGCTTTTAAGTGTTGATGCACCAGGATCTTTACACGCTCCTCTATTTGTCTTTTAGTCTGACTACTTTGAGCCTCCAGCCTGGCTACCCGGAGGAGAATTTTTCTCTGGAACTGGCGGCACCTACATTGGCAGCCATGTTGTTGTGGGGGGGTGGACGATGCGGGGAAAATCTGGCGGCGGGCGGCTGCCTGACCACGCCGACGTACTCCTGCAGGCTTGGGGGCCGGGGCATTGGAAGAGGCAGCAGCTGCTGCCGCCGCCTCCTCCTCCTCCTCCTCGGCCTGAGCCACCAGCCGGCGGTAGGCCTCAACGATGGCCTGCAGTTTCCGCTGACGGGCCCGGACTGCCAGCTCCTTCCTCGTTGGTTTAGAAGGAGTAACTATAAAGAAAGAGACAGAATTGTTGTAATCAAAAATCCCAGCAAATCAAGAACACAAAATGGATCCAACACATAGTGGGCGGCACAGTACAGTAGCAATAGCAAGCAAGTTGAGTACCTAAAATGTTGTTTTATCTATCTTGAACATTCTACGCCGTATATACTTCATTTGTCTGACTTTTTGGCACGGCATTATGCCTGCCCTAGTAACATAGCATGGGTGTACTTCAACGGTCACATACGAACACCTGTCTTTTTCATATCTCGTTTTTTTATATCATATACTCTGTGCTTCCGGGAAAAGTGACAGTCTCAAACTAACATTAATTAACAGTGGCCAGCTAGTACTAGTAAATGTCTACTCTAGAGACTATCATTCTTTATATCGCCAACAAACGTTAGGTGGTTTGTGTTTCGCCAGCAACGACCCGGAATGCATCCAGTCGTCCCCTCCTTCCCTTGCCTTTGGGTTTAACCAAAACACCGCTGCCAACACTAGTATCCACTATCCACTAACCACCGATATTGGATGTGTCTCCCACGGACGCAGGCAGCTGTGTTTTCCCCTTTCTATGCTTCCACAACAACCCACGCATCCAACTGCTCTCAAACATCTGCATTGCTGATTCCAAAGTATCCTTCTATATTATATGATTGGAGCTTTTTCCTTGCTCCTTTCATCATACTTGAAATCAATCTCATGTTAATCCATCGCGGTCATGTAATGTTGTGGATAAGACTTTTTTAGTCTGCCACCAACCTTTCACAGCTGAGTTGTAGTCACATAGAAGAGGCCTGTATAACTTATTTTATCAATTCTCGCCCGTGGTAATGCTTTTGCTAAGCTTGGTAATGACAACGGTGGCGTCATATATTGTCCAGTAGAACTTCAAGTTCATTATAAATATCAGAGTACAGTGAGGAAGTTTTCCCCACCCACCAAGTAATGCGGATCACTATTGAATGTAACTTACCATCGCCCACCGTTGTTGTCTCCTTCCCCGCTGCTGCCGGTGCTGCTGTAGGTGCCTCTGGTGGTCCTCCATTCCCCTCCGGGATCGCCTCTGCTGACGCCGTTGCAGCGCCGCTGCCCCCGTCGGCACTGGTGGATGGTACCGGTTCTGCAAAAATAAAAATAAGTAATTAAGTACACCTTTTTAGATGGATGCACAGCCCCCATTGTACTTGTTCACCAAGAACGGAGTTCTGCAAAACAGTTAAGTACAACGTAATCAGTAGTAGTCCACATTGCCTAGTACAGCAGAGTAAGTAACACCGTGCACATATTAGCATTTATTTGGTATGGTATGGTACCCAAGCTCATCTCATCTATACTGCTACTCTAGTCCTTGGAAAGTTAGACTGAACCATGTAACCTAACCAGTTTGTACATCAATGACATGTCTACAGTTTTGCGCATGCTACCTCACAGCTTGTTGCGCAGTACGAGAAGACGCCTTTGAGGCCACATGATAGTTCAAAGCATACACCTGAAGAGTTTGGAAAATAGAAAGGCCCGTATTTACTTTTTGAATGTGGATTGTGGAATCGAGTTTCCTTACAGCCTCAGGTTACACCTTTTTTTTAGCATGACAGCTAAAAAGTTGAATAAATGTATGTAATGTTTTCATACTGTCTAACGTGCACCACTTTTGTCATTATCTTTCGGCAGATTAGAAGATTTCCTTCTACGAAGCAAAGATTTCCAGAGCTTACCAAAAAGAGGCATATGCAACCAGTATACGTTCAATGGTGAGGGGTCTCCGACATTTCCCACATTTACCTATCGTGCACTGGTAGCTGTACAAATGTAGATTACTTTTTATTCAGCCTTTTTTAACTCTGGATTTTTTCTGGTGGCCCTGCCCTTGACGTATTTCACAGAACAACTTAAAAACATTGATGTTACTTACTTAGTTACTTCTAACAAAATAAAGGTTTTGAAGTACCACATTGACTCGGAAGTATATTTTCAGTGTCTGTTGTCTTGTAGACTTACACGAGAGAGTGAGCAAAAGGGGGTTACTTAGGTTATGGATTGTGTAATAAAAGCATTTGGCATCTTCATATTGGGGTTCAGGAAAGGGGTAATTGAATAATTGACCAATGACTGAGCCCATATAGGTTGTCGTTCATTGAATTGTGGGTTCCTCTGAGTTCTGTGACTGAGGTGTAAGACTGTAAGTAAGTAAGGTCCAACCTGCCTATCAACAACAACATCCAATTTTGGGGTGCATACATAGTTATATATGTGACTGCATAGAAGAATACCCGCAAGAGTAGTAGTGGGATTCATTAGTAACGCTTACAAAATAGTAGACCAACATCTGGATGCATACTTGGTTGGTGTCAATTGGCAAAGAAGAGACATTACAGAGGAAAAAGCATAAGACAGGAGTGGACCCTGTGCCTTCCGCTATTCGATCACAGATTTTTTGAAAAGATTGATACCTTAACTAAAGAGTGGGCAACAGGGCAAGCTTACCTACAGACAGTCTAGTAGTAGCACAGAGAGTCATAAGAGAGGCTCTTTCAAGGAACAGAAAGGCAGGGACAGATAGTAATACCCAAAATTTTGAAAACATAAAACAAAAACAAGCATTTGTCAAAATTTAGTTAGGTGAAATGTCATTAATCGGTTGGAAAAAAAGCTCCGTTAGAAAGTTAGGGAAATATCATTGTTCCAAAAGAAAACACTGTTGGACTTACTAGGAACAGCAGCAGGATCCTCAGTAGAGGAGCTCTGTGCCTGTGGTTCTTCGCGTTCACCCGCCGACTCGGTCCCAGTCTTCTGCTTGCCCCTGGGTTCTGTGGTTCATGTAAGAAATAATAATAAAGAAAGAGGAAAACATTGAGTGCTGTGAAACATAGACAGCATTTCAAAAACCACTGCTACAACATTAAAAGAAACAAACATTGGTCTACCAAATGACTACTGCCTTGCATGATTCACTGACTAGTGTACTTGGAGAAAACAAATCAAATGTTCCATAAACATTCTGATTGCAGATTACTAAGTAACACAGAGGCAGTAAGACCTGAACAACACCACAGATTCAAGAATGGGGTAATCAATCAATTATCTGTAAGTAGCCATTTCTTTTTCATTTTTTGCCAGCAAAATGCATAGATCACAAGGAGGAGACATGCTTAACTTTGTGCATACTAACTAACACGAAATTGTACGTTCATGGCATCATATTTTGTTTTGCTACTGACTGAATGCTACTGCTGCCCTACCCACTCAATAAACAAACTACATCAGTTCTATGGAGGGCTGAGGCAGGGGCGGCTCTAGGCTCATGGTGGTCCTGGACTCCTGGCCAGGGAGCGTAGGTGGGGGGCCCGGAAGAGGAGGTCGGGGCGGAGCACGGAGGCCAGTGAAGAGGGGGGAGTCAGGGTGTTTGGAAGTGGAACAGAGCCGGAGGCACCAAATCCCTGCCAGGGGCCGCCACGCAAATATGTATCCATCCTCTGAGGATTATTAAATTAAGGATATATATTGGTGGGGTGGCCCCTGGCGTTTGGTGGCCCTGTGCAGTTGCACAGCTTGAACATGCCTAAATCCGGCCCTGGCTGAGGTAAGAAGAACAAAGTAACTTTTGCATTCATTGCCAGAGGAGTATTCATGCAGAAGAGAAGGCCGTGAAAAAAAAATGATACAATATGCATTGCAAACACGTACAATTATCCATCAACGGCTATTTCACTGACGGACAAAGGAAGGACAAGACTCTATTAATAGCATTAACTAACTTCAGTTCTCTACAATAAAGAAAATCTCACACCAATAAACAGCAAAAGCTAGCGCCAAATTGAACACGCAAGAGTCAGTGAAGATGAAGAAGCGCAGCATAGACCAGTGTCATACAATTACAGTAGATATAATAACGGAATACATCGGAAATGTAACTAGGAGCACCAGTCATCGCGTTACTTATTCAGCCAAGATTTACAAAGATACAATAACAATACTTATACTACTATAGAGATATATTATACACACACTTTTTTTTTTGGGTAGCCACTCACCAAGACCCACGACCTCGACGCCAAGCAGGTCCAACAGGTCCTGCTCCCGGTCCAAAATGTCTGCCCAACGGTGGGTCAGCTGATGGTGGGTACGCCGGATACCGGAGCAGCGGAAGACTGCCCGGCGCACCTTCACCCATCGCCGGAGACGCTCCTTAATATGCTGGTAGCCGGAGCCGGGCCTGCCACCTGCTGCCAACATCAAGGGGAGGTAGCGCTGGATAAAAAACACCAGGGCAGCCACCTCCTCCTCCCCAAAAATTTGGCGGGGCCTCACCCCTAGGGGGCGCATTCTGCCGCAAGGCAGCCTAGTTTTTTGGGGCACTTGCGCCTTGCCCTTTGAGCCACCGCTGCTGCTGGCGCCCTTGACCATGGTTCTGGGTGGAGGGTAGAAGAAAACTAAAAGTTCAAGACAAAAAGGTAGGGGAAAGAAGAAGCAAGGTAAAAGAACAAGAAGGAAGTAAAAAGCAATAGAAAAGTTGTAAAAGTAGAAATAAAATGAAAAATATAAACCTAGGCACAGAGAGAAATAGGTAATAACTAAAGAAAGTTAGAAAAAGTGGGTAAAAAGACAAGGATTAAAGAGATTTTAACAGGATGCAAAAGTAGGCCCAAAACCATAGCCAGAGTGTGTGATCCAAGATGGCTGCGCCCATCGCGACCGCATGGGTAGGTTCGCGCGATATTTAGCGCGATCACGCACTTTTGTAGTGCGAACGAGAAGATGAGTTCCCGAACATGTCTTGCACAACGCGACCACGTTAATTGTGACCCGGAACAGGAAATAAGGGAACGCAAGCAGGCGGGACAAACCTCTGGGGTAATTTAGCGCGCTAGCCATCCCGAGCATGCAGGCAACGCCCCGAACACGCGCACCGCGCTCCCGAAGACGAAAAACGGCACGCGAACGGGCCCAGCAAGCAACTCCGCATGGTTGCGGAGCTACGCGTAGTTCGCGGAGTGCAACTACGTCTTCGCGTAGCTCCGCGGAGTCCGACTCCGCGAACTACGCCCAGGGTTACAAATCATAATTTTGCTCGCGCACACCCAATACGCGCACTGTGCGCGCACGATGCTCCTAGATATATATATATATTTTTATTTGGATTTTCTCAGGAACTACTGGAGGGATTTACACCATTTAAGCAAAAGCGTGATCTGCGAATCAGACTCTACCATTTTGCCAAATTTCTTGTAATTACGTTCAGCAGTTCGGGCTGTAGCCATGTCTAATTGTCCCATTGAAAATAACATGGGGAATACACGTTTTGGGACCCCCCTTTTTCTCAGCCCCCACTGGACAAATCCCCCCAAAACTTTCAGAAAAGAAGCGGAGCAGAGCGGGCCATCTTCTTTGAGAAATTTGTGAAGATTCATCAACGGGCACCAAAGTTATTCCCAATAGAATGTTGCGGATTTCCTATAGAAACTAGGTCCTAACTATAACTACCTACTGGCGAACTCCAGTAGGTAATATGTAAATATATATATATATATATATTGCAACACGTTTCAACTTAATGAAGTCGAAAGGACGGCAAGCACTCAGGTATCCGATTTGATGAATTATTTAATGCAAACCCCCCTCACCCCAGACAGACACGTTTCGCTATACAAGCTTCGTCAGTGTCAGTTGTGTTAAGAATCAATCGCCATTTAAACCCCACCAGTCATTGCTCTGTTCATCAACATAGAAGATGGTATAAATGATGAAAACGGTGGCCATCTTTAAATATATGTATCCACATACATTACAATTGTTTAACCTGGCGAATAATAAAGTTCTCAAGTGCTTAATAATAAAAACAATGCAACAACAAACAATTGATCATTTAAGTACATACTAATAATTTAGTTAACGGGGAATCGTGACTGGATCCTTTATGGCATTATTAAGATAACACAAAATTCTAGTTTATGTGCCTGTAAAGGGGTGTATCCCCCATGTATAGTTTTTATAATTTCTATCAAGGAACTAGGTCACTATCCATCATTCTTGTTGGTCGTGTCGCCCTGTATGGGCAGAGATCTTATTTTATAATTCAGTGAGCTGTGTTGTCTCAAGTCAGACCCACGGGTTTTTTGGAGATTAGAGTTGATATTAAATATTTATCTCTCAGCTGGTGATCAGGTTGAACGGGCTGATATTTCACATAGTCCCATGTGTTGGTTTACAGGTGTACCCATATTTCTTCATCATTGTTAAGACCCCATGGTGTCAAAGTTTTAAGGTCAATGATGTATCTGGACTCAAGAATCCGGAGTGCCTTTTCTCTATCTCCCCCTCGCTCTAGGCGGTTCACTTTATCTATACAGTAAAAACTTAGGAGATCCCTATTGCTTTGGTGACATTCTGAAAAATTACGAGCCACTGGATAGGATTTAGATGGTATAATCATAGTTGCAGTTAGGAGTTTTTTTATTTTTCTGTTTGGTCTATCCTCTCCTGTTCTACCTGGGTATTCAGAGACTTTTTTGCTATGTTTGCACGCTTTACAGCGAAGACATGGAAAGAACCCCTTTGTGTTAGTTAAATTGGGGGGCTGAGTTTTTGAGGAGAAATGACTCTGGACTAGGTGGTCCGACAATGATTGACAGCGCCGATAAGTGATCAAAGGCCTATCTGGGAGATGTTTTTTCAAGACGTTGTTAGTGTTTAAGATGTGCCAGTTTTTCTTAAAGCTTTGGACCAGATCACCTGATTTAGTGTTAAAGTTGGTGATCATTCTTACTTGATCCTCATCTTTTTGAACGTTTTTGACCACCAGGAGATCCTGTTGACACTTTTTCAGCAGCTTGTTTAAGTATGTTAGTGGAGTAGCCCCTACTTTGGAACCTCTTATTGGCATCAGCTTTAGCATGTTGGAAATCTATATCTGCTGAACAATTCCTCTTCAAGCGTAGAAGTTCTCCGTAAGGTTCATTCTTAATAAGACTCTTCGGGTGATAGCTTGCCACGTGCAACACAGCATTTCCCGCTGTGGGTTTTCTATAGAGTCTCCTTTGGAGAGTATTGTTGTATACAAATACCTCCAAATCTAAATAACATACGCTGGTCGCACTTATTGTGCTGGTGAATCTCCAGTTCAAGTCATTATTGTTCAGGACGGCAATGTAATCCTCAGCCGAGGTTTGATCGCCGCGCCACACAATAAAAAGGTCATCTATATACCTTGTCCACATTAAAATTTTGTCACTCCATACCTCATTGGTTCCTCCCAATGCCTCGTGCTTCTCCCACCAGCCTACGAACAAGTTTGCGTAGCTGGGGGAGAAGCACGAGCCCATAGAGGTACCCCTGGTTTGTTTATACAATTGGCCTGAGAAAAGGAAGATATTATTATATAAACAGAATCGCATCATGCTTAATAACATGCTATTGTGTGACTGATATTTGTCCGGTTTCCTGTCTAGGAACCATTTAGTAGCTGTCAGGCCGTTTTCATGGGCTATACAGGTATATAGATCAACCACATGTAGCGTTATTAAAAGCATGTCTGGTTCCCAAGAAATATTGTCCATCATACGGAGGAAATCTTGTGTGTCCCTCACATATGAGGGTAAGTCTTTCACAATAGGGGCAAGATATGAGTCAATGAAGCGGGATGTATTTTCCAAAAGACTGCCAATCGATGACACGATCGGTCGCCCTGGTGGTCTGTTGTCATTTTTGTGGATTTTGGCAAATGGTACAATGTGGGCAATATTGGTGATTCACACTGAAGAAATAAAAATGTGTCCATATTTAGCATGCCTTCTTCCTTCCATTTCATCAATATTGTTTGGAATTCTGTTGTGCTCTTGACAAACTCGGCTCCCTTTATGACAGTGTAACACTCCGTGTCTTTTAATTGTCTTAGTGCTTCCTGATCATAATTCTCCTTGCTGAAAATGACAATATTTCCCCCCTTTTCCGAGGGCTTTATCTTAATCATTTTATAATTTTTAAGGGACTTAATGGCATCCCATTCCCTTCTCGTGATGTTTGAGGTTCTCATGTCCATCTTAACTTTTGCCATTTCTCCAAGTCTGCAAGTACTGCTTCATTAAAAACATCAATAGCATTGTGAGAAGCATTAGGCAGTTTTTTAGGTTTATTTCTCAGATTGCTCGGATCTCGTGCTTGTGTTTCAGATACAGTGTCATTTTCTTCAATTTGGGACCCCCTTTCCTGAATTTCTTGTGTTGGAGTCAATAGCAAATTTAAAAGAGTGTTTGAATGTTCTTCTACAGATTCCTCCGTGGCGTTTTCCAAATACGTTCACACAGCCGTATTTTTAGGATGCTGAAGAAAGATTTTCTTGAACTTTAATTTACAAATGTATCTGAATACATCTATTTTCGTGTGAACCAGGTCGAATTCACTCGCAGGGCAGAAACTTAATCCCTTCTTTAGGTCCTTGATTTCATCCCCTGTTAATGTTCTTTTAGACAGGTTAATGATGTTGTTGTCCTCCGTCATGCTTATCTTCTCCTGCGGCTTGATGCACTCTGTGTCATCATTGGTGAGGTGGTTGGCTGTGTACCTCCTCTTGGCCCTCTTCCCCCGCCTTGTCCTCCTCTTTGGCTTGGTTGGTGGGGATGATTCCTTTGTTGTGGTCGCTGGCGGGTTTCCTTGATGACCTGATATTCGTCGAAAAAAGGTTTAACTGTTGCCTTCCCTTTTGTTATAGGAGCTGTGGGTTGTTCTCCATCTGACGCCTCCACCTACGACTCTTTGGTGTCTACGACATTAGCCCCCACAGTGACTTGGGCAAGTTGTTTCCTTGTTGCATCGAATTTACGAGCAAAAGTTAATATTCTGCCTGATATCCTGCTCATCTTTTTGGAACTTCGTTTGTTTTCTTTTGCTGATTCCCAGTTCATATTCCTTTATTCTCTTTTCCATGGCACTTCTTAGGTCATCGCTTGTCTTGGTGTGTTTATCTTTTGCAATTAGGTCCTCCAGATCCACTATTTCTTTGATACATTTATCCCGATCACTCCATGCATATTTTATTGGCATACGGACCTTCCCCTTTGACAAAAACAAATATATATATATATGTTCCTTGTTTCTGATTCAGCGGAAATGTCCGGAGCCCACCTTGCCATTCCGGGAGGAGAATACGCGATGTTGAGGTAATCCTGCCTCACGCTGGGTCTGGTGCACTGCTATTCAGGCCCTCGCTGACATTATTCCTGGAACAAGAGGTTGATGCGGTGTTGGGGACTCGAGGGAGTGCTTTGGTTCTACAAACACAGTGGAATTTCGTCATTTTCCTTTCCCTGTCTTACCTGCCAGAAAATATTCATCTTTGTTTTTTTCCTGCCCCATGGATCCCTTTCACCGGAACATTGCATTCTGGGGCTTGAAGTACTTTGAACTTTCGCTGACACCTTGTTGGGCATTCCACTCTAACGAGAGTGGGAGGGAGTGGGTTTCGACTTATAAGAACTGAGCAGGAAATACACAGCAGAACAGGGATGGGGCATGCCTACTGTATTGGTACTGGGCACTGAAGAAGGCCTCACGGCCAAAATGCATTTGCCAGATGTCCCTTTGTGAATAAAAGCCGCTTCCTGGAAACTCCCCGGTTGTGGCTTCTACACTCTTTTTTGCGAAGGAGTTCACTTTGTGTATATATATATATATATATATTACCTACTGGTGGTCGCCAGTAGGTATATATAGTTAGGACCTAGTTACAATAGGAAATTCCGAACATTATATTGGGAATAACTTTGACGCCAATCGAGGGATCTGCCTGTAATTTTTCTTAACTTTGCCTCGCTGCGTTCCGCTCCTTCCCTGAAAGTTTCGTGGGGATTCGTCAAGCGGGGGCCGAGAAAAAAGGGAGGTCCCAAAACGTGTTTTCCCCATGTTAATTTCCATAGGGACATTCTGACAAGGCTACAGCTCGAACGGTTGAACGGAATTACACCAGATTTGGCAAAATGGTAGGGACTGGTATGCAGCATTGCTTTTTGTATGTTTGGTGTAAATCCCTTCAGTAGTTCTTGAAAAAATTGAATGTGAAATGTAGGCCAATGCAATTTTCCATAGGACCTTTAGACACAGCTACAGCCCGAACAGCTGAATGAAATTACACCAAACTTGGCAAAATGGTAGAGCCTGGTATGCAGAGGTGCCTTTTGTATATTTGCTGAAAATCCCTTCAGTAATGTTTGAGAAAATTGACTATTTTCAAATTATATATCTATGGGCGGGACATGGTGGGCGCACAGGCTTGCTCCGTCTCTGCACTGTCCTTGCACGTGCGCGGACCTTAGCGTGCGCGCGCGGAATTCTGATTGGCTGTTGGACGTCTGTCAACATTCCAGTCAGTCAAAATGAGGAAGTGGTGACTGCCATCTTGTTTTTGTGGCAGATGATAGTGGTTGTAAACAAAAGTGTAATAGTTGACAAGGAGCCAGGGTAGAGATTCCTGAGCCCCCTAGGTTTTGTCATGGGGTCTGTAAAGGACCCCGAAGGTTGAAAAAAATGTTTAAAAGAATTGCGGGGTCAGCGCACAATGCGCGGACTTCGGCTGGAAAAAAGACAAAAAAGAAATACGTTAAAATAACAATTTTCAGAGTTTAGATGTTGGTTGAGTGCAATATTGAGTGATGACTCTTTTACCTTTGGGTTTAGGTAAGTGTTTTGTGGAGAGTTAGTATGGTAATTGGTAGAGATCATTGGGGGTAGGTTGAACATTATGTGAGTTTGAAAGTGTTGATAATTTGAACCAATTAAAATGTTACTTTGGTTTTGATTTTGTGTGTGATAAAATGTGATTGGCTTGGTAGGTGAATATGTATGAGAAATGAGAGGGAAACAGAGTCATTTTGAGATTCTAGTGTTTGAGGTATACTTCTGAGGTGTGAGATTGACACAGAATGTACTGCTCAACAGTTTTCTAGAAGGTGAGTTGTTAATTTGTAAGGAGTACTAAGCTAGATCTGGTTGTACTCAGATGAGGGCTGTAAATGAAATGGCATTTGTAAAGCTTGCAGTTTAGAAAAAAAAGAGGATGACTTTCACTGCAATGATTGGTGCTTTTTGAAAATGCAGCAAAGCATATTAGGGTGCATAGTTTTGTTTTTTTAAAAGAAGTAATTCTAATGGTTCAGAAAAGGTCATTGAAAGGAACTTTACACATGATTAGCTGTTATATTGAAAGGTCAAAGAATCTTGCTGGATTTATTTGCAACATAGTATGATGAACTTTTTACCTGTGTCCTTCTTAGGTGGGAGTTACCATGGTAACAGGTTGAATGAGCACTAGGGGGGTGGGTGAATATTTTGTGAGTTTGATAGTGTGGGAATGTAGAACCAATTGAAATGTTAGTTTCGTTTTGAAATAATGTGGGAAGACAATTCATTGGTTAGGACCTGAGATATGTGTGAAGAATGAGTGGGAAAGTGTGCCATTTCTGGTTCCAGTGTCTGAGCTGAATTTCAGAGATTCTGCCTAAGAAAATCTGCTGTGTGTTTGACTCTGTTCTATATTTTCTTAAGCGATTTTAAAGGTGAGTAATATAAAGAGAGAGTGCTGTTTGCAGTATTGGGAAGCATAACAAGCATATTGGGCTTCATTACTGTTGTATTTTGAAAATGAGTCAGGTTTCTGCATTGTAGTGTAGTGCTCATTTAAATGGGTTGTGCTCTGTGTGTAAAATGATTTACCATGCTAAATGTTTTTTTGATAAAATGTGTGGCTTAAAGATTTTTGACAAGGATCACAGTGAGTGTCTGTGTGAATTAAGGAATTATATGTTCACCTGTTTCCATAATGTTAACCCTTTGCATGCTCATGACAGAACGGTTCCGTCATGAGCGTCGGTTGGCCTGTGCTTATGACGGAACCGTTCTGTCATGGTTCTATTGGTTCTTTAGAACCTTCAGCACCACCGCGGAATTCGCGCAGCGCTGAAGGGGTTAACTGAATGGTGCATATTAGAAATGACATTTTGAAATGAGTTAGGTTTCAGCAATTTAATGTAGTGCATATTAAAATGGGCTGTGTTCTGTGTCTAAATCGATTTACCATGCTAATTTATTTTTGCTGAAATGTGTGGCTATACTATTTTTCACAAGGGTCACACTGTGTGTGTATGTGAAATAAGGAATTATATTTTCATCTTTTTCCATAATGTTAGCTCTGTGTGCTTACAGTTTGTATCTTTTCGTTTATAGGGTAGACTACTTTTTATATTGTTTTTCATGCTTGGATTCAATGCTGGTATAGAGATAGTGTAATGGTTTCTTTGGACTTGTAAATATGCTCCTTTTTTAGAAGCGCCTTGCGCAACCTTTAACATGGGTGCAAGCAGTGAATGTATGGAGAGGGATAGGAATAGCAGATAGAAAACAATATGAAATGGTGTGGGAGATGCATAAAGGATTTCACTAATGGCATCAATTGAGATGGAATATATGATAAAGAGGGGCATATTTACAAGCCCCTTGCGCAATGTTTGACATGGGTGCAAGCAGAAAATGCATGCTGAGTAATGAAATTGGCACACAGACAAGAATATGAAATGGTGTGAGAGATGCGTAAAGGATTTTACTAATGGCATAAACTGAGATAGAATATAAGATAAAGAGGGATATATTTACAAGCCCCTTGCACAATGTTTGACATGGGTACAAGCAGTAAATGCATGCAGGCTAATAAAATTGGCACACAGACAAGAATATGAATGCCTTGAGAGATGCTTAAAGGATTTTACTAATGGCATAAATTGAGATAGAATATAAGATAAAGAGGGGCATATTTACAAGCCCCTTGCACAATGTTTGACATGGGTACAAGTAGTAAATGCATGCAGAGTAATAAAATTGGCACGCAGACAAGAATATGAAATGACTTGAGAGATGCGTAAAGGATTTTACTAATGGCATAAATTGAGAAAGAATATAAGATAATGAGGGGCATATTTACAAGCCCCTTGCACAATGTTTGACATGGGTACAAGCAGTAAATGCACGCAGAGTGATAAAATTGGCACACAGACAAGAATATGAAATGCCTTGAGAGATGCGTAAAGGATTTTACTAATGGCATAAATTGAGATAGAATGTAAGATAAAGAGGGGCATATTTACAAGCCCCTTGCACAATTGACATGGGTACAAGCAGTAAATGCATGCAGAGTGATAAAATTGGCACACAGACAAGAATATGAAATGCCTTGAGAGATGCGTAAAGGATTTTACTAATGGCATACATTGAGATAGAATATAAGATAAAGAGAGACATATTTACAAGCCCCTTGCACAATGTTGGACATGGGTACAAGCAGTAAATGCATGCAGACTGATAAAATTGGCACACAGACAAGAATATGAAATTCCTTGAGAGATGCGTAAAGGATTTTACTAATGGCATAAATTGAGATAGAATATAAGATAAAGAGGGGCATATTTACAAGCCCCTTGCACAATGTTTAACATGGGTACAAGCAGTAGATGCATGCAGAGTAATAAAATTGGCACACGGACAAGAATATGAAATGCCTTGAGAGATGCATAAAGAATTTTACTAATGGCATAAATTGAGATAGAATATAAGATAAAGAGGGGCATATATACAAGCCCCTTGCACAATGTTTAACATGGGTACAAGCAGAAAATGCATGCAGAGTGATAACATTGGCACACAGACAAGAATATGAAATGGTATGAGAGATGCGTAAAGGTTTTTATTAATGGCATAAATTGAGATAGAATATACAAAAAGAGAGGCATATTTACCAGCCCCTTGCGCAATGTTTGACATGGGTGCAAGCATAAAATGCATGCAGAGTAATAAAATTGTCACACTGATAAGAAAATGAAATGCTGTGAGAGATGTGTAAAGGATTTTTCTAATGGTATAAATTGAGACAGAATATACAAAAAAGAGAGGCATATTTACAAGCCCCTTGCGCAATGTTTGACATTAATGCTGGTATAGAGATAGTGTAATGGTTTCATTGGCATATTTACAAGACCCTTATGCAATGTTTAACATTAATGCTGGTATAGAGATAGTGTAATGGTTTCATTGGCATATTTACAAACCCCTTGTGCAATGCATATTCTTGTCTGTGTGCCAATTTTATTACTCTGCATGCATTTTCCACTTGCATCCATGTTAAACATTGCGCAAGGGGCTTGTAAATATGCCCCTCTTTTATGTATATTGTATCTCAATTGATGCCATTAGTAAAATCCCTTACGCATCTCTCACAGCATTTCATATTGTTTTCTATCTGCTATTCCTGTCCCTCTCCATACATTCACTGCTTGCATCCATGTTAAAGGTAGCGCAAAGCGCTTGTAAAAAAGGAGCATATTTACAAGCCCAATGAAACCATTAACACTATCTTTATACCAGCATTGAATCCAAGCATGAGAAACACTTTAAAAAGAAGTCTACCCTATTAGGACACACAGCTAACATTATGGAAATAGATGAAAATATAATTCCTTCATTCACATACACACTCAGTGTGATGCTTGTCAAAAATCTTAAAGCCAGTCATTTCAGCAAAAAAACATTTAGCATGGTAAATCGTTTTAGGCACAGAGAGTGAGATGACACATACACACAAACAGACAGATGGTGTAGGCAGAGATTGAGATGACACACACATACAAACAGAGAGATGGTGGAAGGAGAGAGTGAGATGGGGTATGCAAAGAGAGAGATGGTGCAGGCAGAGAGTGATGTGAAACACACAAAGAGAGATGTGAACTAGTGTGTATAATGTTTAGTTAATGTAATTGCTATGTGCTATGTTAGTAGTGGTCTATAATATGTCCAATTTTTCTTTTCAACAGATTGTAAATATCTACAGAGTCATAATAGATTATGCCTACAAAAGACCTCCAAAAAAGAGTTTATAAAAAAGCTTTATCGACCAAGAGGACTCAATTAGAAGATTAATGCAAAGGACAATCTTCAGAGAAAAGAAAAAATGCTCCTGGTAAGCAAACCAAGAATTTTTTAAGGAAATTGTTAAAATGCAGAAAAAGTCAAGAAAGAGTTTTTTCGAAAAAAACCAAAGTCTAAATACAAAGAAAAAGCAGAGGTCATCGAAAAAAGGTATAACGGTACGAAGAGATCATAGTGTGTCTGGTAATCGTAGGACAAATCAGTTTATTGACATTCGTAGACGAATGTTTCGTAACAGAGTAGTTTTGAATTTATTAAAAAATCTTAAGAAATACAATAGGCAAACAGCTTTTTACAAGAAAAAGAAAAGAATAGAAAAGTTTGTTGATAAGGCTTTTAAAGTGAAGAGAAAGCTGTATATTTTAGTAACCAATAGAGTTCGTACACTAGATAAGTAAATCAATGATTTGAAATCAAAATGTAAGTGGAAAAGAGTAATTAATCGGACTAATTTTTGTGATGTTTTTTCGGGAGAATGGAAGCATAGTTCAAGTTGTGAGCCATTTTTTAATGAAGAGAGTTACTTTCAAGATAATGTTTTGGTGCATGCAGTTGACACCAGTGGTCGAGCATATGAGGTGAAGGATGGTTGTCCAGTTGAAAAAGAAAACATTGTGCCTAGAAATGCAGATGAGGTGTTAGCTGATGAAGTTTTAGGGAGACTTTCTAAGGCTCCGGTGTATACTTGGAATTGTAGTAGTATTTGTAGTTTGCGACAGGATTCTATTAATTTGTTTTGCAATTTCTTACGTACATATAGTAAGAAAAGTCTAAAACAAAAGTTTAAGATATTGCAAGACTTAGATATTTGCAGAGTGAGGGAAAAAACAGGTTTGCATGGTCATTCACTGGCTTGTCTTACTAGAAAAGTATGTCAGAGTACTTTTCACCATTTTAGGATGTTAGGAGTGCATCAAACTAAAGTGAGGAAAATAGTGAGAAGGTTGTATTATGCAAGAAGTCCAGCACTTAAGCTAAAACAGTTAAACAGTGATCTTTTGCATGGATCTGAATTAGATGTGAAGAAGATTTGTGAAGAAATAGAGTTTTGTTACTTTGGTGAAAAAGAGGACACCGCAGAAAATGATACAGTAATAGAAAGTAATGTGGAAGAGAATGTACAGATTGTAAGTACTCAAAATTTTGATCATGAAATTACAAAGTTTAAGGTCATTTCAAGTGAAAGGCCAATTTTTTCTTGTGTGTGTTGTCAATGAACTCATTACAAGAATCAGACTTGGTTAGTTGATTTATATGTTAAAAGTGAAAAGGAAAATAATAATGAATAATGAATAATGAATGGAAGGATTTTGCAACTTATTTGTTGATTGAGAATTGTTTTGATCTGGGTTCTGATCTATGTATTTGTAAATATTGTTATACTAAATTAAATGAAAACAGAATGCATGCTAGAGCTGTACATAATAATCTTGAGTTGGTAAAGATTCCGTTTGAATTGATGTGTTTAAATACCTATGAGTGTATTTTGATTCAATGTGTGCATCCTTTTCAGGCTATTGTTCGCATGGAGCCTAAGACAGGGAAATTGCCTCCTTCAGATTTACAGAGAGGATTAAAGGGAAGAGTTGTTTATTTGCCTTTAGATTTAAAGCTCTATTTGTAACGTCTTACATCACAAAATCAGAAAAGACGGAACTGAAGGAAATGTGGGAGGATATTTTGAATGAAAAGAGCATAAGTAAGAAATTATACGGTTACAGTTTGAAGATGTTGTCGCATCAAGAAATTGGAGCATAGGAATGTTCAGATCGGGTATCATCAGCAAGTCTGTATGCCAAATCAAGATCCATCATTTGGGTGAGTCTAGGTCCGTGTTTTGAAGTCTGCACAAGAAATTGAGTATTTGGCAGAGTTTCAACCAAACAGTACAGATATTCTGAAGACACACATGTTGGATACATATTATCCAAATAGAAGTAGTCAACTTGAGAACGTTTGTCTCTATGAAGTACTGCAAAGCTATACTTTTAAGAGAAATATGACAGAAGATATAAATAAAGGAGTATATGCTGTAATTGGATGTGAAGAATGTCTGGTGAAACAAAGAAAAGGACATTTGATTAATCATCGTAAATTGAGTTGCAAATCTCCTGATAAAAGGGAATTTTACTATTTAGCTCTTTTGCAACTCTGTAAGCCATTGCATTCAGAAAAGGAACTACTTGGAGATTTTCTCAGTTTTGAAGATTCTTTCAATGCAACCAAGGATACCATAGAATGTCCTTTTTTCTCAAATTATCTGCAAATGTTCAACGATGAAATACAGCAAGAAGCTACCATTGCAGCAGAGATTGCTAGAGACAGTTCTCAAGACAATCAAAGTTCTGTTTCATTGAGTCAGGATCCACTAGCAGGACCAATTATCCAAAATGAAGCTGCCACTGCCATGGAAGAGGTGGAAAGAGCCATGAAACATGCTCAGGAGGATGTAGTTAATTTAGAAGATTTGGAAAATCAACGTGGAGCAGAAAAAAATATATGATGAAGTCACAGAACAGATTGAGCATGGTTTACGTCATGATAAAAAAGAGTGCTCATGTACATCATTTGAACCTGTCCGACTGTATGTGAGTGGAGAAGCCGGAACTGGGAAAAGTTTTCTGATTAAATAAATTGCAACTTATCTGCAGAAAATAACAGAGTCATCACTGTCTTGTGTTGTTACTGCTCCAACTGGGTTGGCAACACATAACATTAAAGGGATTACTTTACATAATTTATTGATGCTGCCAGTAGAGCATGATAATAAATTTCAATACCACAAGCTATCTGGAAAAGCTTGTTGTGAAGTTGGTAGAGTCCTGAAGAAAATGAAACTTCTTATCATTGATGAGGTAAGCATGGTTTCAAATGTGATGCTTGCTTTTCTGCATTTAAGAATGCAACAAATTCTTAAAACAAAGTATGATGTGTTTTTTGGAGGCAAACACATCATTGTCTTTGGAGATCTACTGCAGCTAACTCCAGTGAAAGGACAACCAGTGTTTAAGATGCTTACGCATGAAGATACAAGAAAGTGCCTAGGAAGCATTGGAAATGTGAATATCTGGTTATATTTTAAATATGCAGAACTGCTTCAAAACATGCATTAGTCAAAGGATGAAGATTATAAATATTTTTTACAAGATGTAAGAATTGGAAAATTAACTTGATATGGCAAAGAAGCTTTACAGTCACGATTAATTTCAAATTTGTTTCCAAGGGAAAATATTCTCCCAGAGATTATTTATCAGAAAATTGCTGAAAACAAAACTGTAATATGCTTGATGCCAACTCTTCTAGAATGTTCAGTCTTCAACAACAAAATGTTAGAGTTAGAAAATCAAGAGATTGTGAAACTGGAAGCTGTTGATAAAATAGAGCACGAAGGAGTTACTATTGTTTTGTCAGAAAAGTTGAAATCAAAGTTGGATTCTTTAGAGAAGACAATTTCTAAAACTGCTGGTTTTGAAAAGACTCTATATGTATGTTTAAATTGTCGTATAATTTTATGACGGAATTTAAATGTGGAAAGAGGTTTAGTAAATGGAGCAATGGGTTATGTTGTTGATTTTGTGAATTACCGAAATAGAGATGGAATTGAATTTTTGAAAATTAAATTTGATGGAATTGAAGAAGTACAACAGTTTAGTCGTTGTTCTGTTCGATTTTTGCTTATGAAATATTTATATGTCCACCGAAAACAGTTTCCTGTTTCTTTGTCATATTCAGTAACTATTCATAAATCTCAAGGTTTAAGTGTAGATAGTGCTTTGATGAATATTGGAAGTTCTGTCTTCAAGGAGGGTATGGCATATGTTGCATTATCTCGAGTCAGAACTTTATCTGGATTGCACTTGATTGATTTTGATGAGACAAAGATTAGTGCAGATCTAAATTGTGTAAAGGAATAAAATAGGTTAAGAAGAGAGTATGCTCCAAATTTACCTCAATATCCTCTATTTGAAAAGCGTTTGGTAGGCCGAAAAAGAAGAAATGAGAAAAATTGTAGCAAGGCTGTTGCAAAAAAAAGAAAAGTAGATAAACCAGTAATTGTAAGCAGAAACAAAGAGGATTCTGTTGAAGATATTGTTGGATTTCAGTTTGAGAACAGTTCTGGTATCAACTGCTATGCTAATGTAGTGGTTACTGTTGTTTTTTTTCTCCAAAGTTTGCAAGAACAGATTGTTGATAATCGGGATCAAAGTTTTGGTTGTTTGTTGAATACTGTGTTTGAGAAATGTAGCAGTGATAGAACAAATATAGAAAGTGTTTTTGATATTTGAAATGATTTAGACATATGTTCTGGTATAACTCAATTTTCTCAGGATATTCAGCAAGATTGTCAGGAATTTCTAATGTACATGCTTGTTGTATTGCAAGAGGAAGGTATAGATGTTGAAAATCTTTTTGGCCTTTCTTATAGATGGGAACATGTCTGTGATAACTGTTCCTTTTCAGGTAGTAGAATAGTAGATAGTGAAAGATTTATATATTTGACTTTACCAGACTGCAAATCAGTGTCTTTTAATAATCTAGTTAGAGCAGCTGATCAAAACATGGTTTGTACCCAATGTAACTCTGCAATGCTATCAACATTATTTATACAAAGTTATGGACAGTACGTAATTTTAATGTTCCAACGTGGTAGACCTGATGGAACTAAATTAACAACTTTAATAATAAATGTTGTGGCTTCTCAATTATCAATTTCAGGAAGAACCTTTGTAACAGTACCAATTATTTTCCATGATGGTCCTTCAACAACATCTGGACATTATACAGCTTATTTAAAATGTCTAAAAGGCTGGACTCATTGTAATGATACTATTTTGACTTTCCAAAAACGTTTGCCTTTTGACTTAAAAAATTCTTACCTAGTGTTTTTACAACCTAAATTTTAGGAAAAGTAATTGGCCTAGAAAGATTGGAGCAATTAATAAAAGTTAGTCATCAGGATACTATATGATGTTCAGATTCTGATTGTTTACTAGTTGTTTAAGGTTTTATGGACATGATACACATCCTTGGGTGGAGATATAAATATTGTTAGGTGTTACGAAAGACGTTGGAGCTTTTCATGCAGAAGGTTGGGAAATGGAAGGTCAAGAGTATTATTAAGTATTTTCCAAACCAAGGAATTTTTACGTACTATTTGGCCATGTGGGAAAATATATCATTGAAAAATGAGTTTCTCGGGAAAATGTTGATAATATATGGTTTTAATTAAGTTTGTAATGATACTCAATGGAATTTCAAACAATGTTTGCCTTTTGATTTAACTAGTTCTTACCTAGTGTTTTTAGAACTGAAATTTTAGTGAAAGTAATTGGACAATGAAGATTGGAGAAGTTAATAAAAGTAAGTGTGTTGTTCAAAATTAGTTTGTGAGTGAAAGTGATCAAGATAATTAGTAAACTGGTAGTTGTCATAGAGGTAGTGTAAATATATCACATAGTGAGTGATATCAGTATTATAAGAAATGTTAATCAAGAGTAAGTCAGAGGTGCAAATCTAATTATTGTTTGATGATGAAATAGATGTTGGACTTTTCATTCAGAAAGTCGGGTAAATGGAAGTTTAAAAGTGCTATTAAGTAATTTCCAAAAAAAGGACTGTCTATATACCATTTTGCCATGTGGAAAGGTATGTAAATGAAGAATACGTATTTCGGGTAAATGTGGTTAATATATGTTTCTATATCACTTTAGTTTGAGAGTATAATAATGAGATACTGTATCTTAGAGATTGCTGTTTGGAAGAAAACATTTAAGGTATGTTTTTTCTAAGTTTTATGGGTTTTTTAAACACAATCATTTTGATTGTGTTTAATTTTGCCCGCTGTGATATGATGAATAGTATTGAACTCACTGTTTTTAGTGAAAATCAATATATTCTGAGAACAGCAAAAATAGACCATATGAAATGTTGTACAAGTTAATTTGCATTTTGTATTGTGAAATATATATTATAACTGATTTGTTTACTCTCTTCCACAGATATTACATTTATAAGGTAAGTTCGACTAAAAAAAAATACATTTTCATTACATTTTTATTTCTGTTTCTCTCTATCCTTCCCTTACTGCCTCTCTCTTAACCTCACTGCTTTCATCCCTTCAGTTTCTCACTCCCTTTCTCTTATGTTTACTCCCTTTAACTCATCCACATTTTGTCACTGACTTTTTTTTGCTCCCATTGTCTCACGATCACTCAACTTTATCCACCCTCTATCATTTGTCTTTCTTCAACTTCACTGTCCTTCTCTCACTCACGTCACCCTTGTTCTGTTATGCTGCTTCCCTCAGTACCCTTTATTCCTATCTTTCACTCCCCTTCTCCTTTCTTGTTTCCCTCACTTACCTTTTCTCAGTTCATCTGATTTACTCCCCTTCACCTCTCTTTCCTTCTTTTGCTCCCTTACTCATTAACCTTCCCTCACTCACCTTACTCCACTTCACTTACTCCTTCTGTCACTCCCTTTGAACTCTGACATCCTCAATTCTCTTTCTTCACTGTCTCTCTGTTAGCCTTACTTCCTCTGTCCCTTCACTGTCTCACTGGCCTTCCCTTACACCCACTCTCTTTAACTCACCCACACTCCATCACTTGTCTTTCTTTGCTCCTTCACTCAGTCCCCTTCTCTCACTCTTTTCTTCACTCCCTCTGTGTCCTCACTCCCCCTGTCTCCAGCTCATTTGCCATCTCTCTTTTGACTGTGCTATGTCTTCCTTTGCCTGTTCCATGTTTCTCTGTGTGTTCGCCATCTTACCCTCTGTCTGCACAATATATGCATGTGCGTGTGTCATATTACCCTCTGCTTGCACCATCTCACCCACTACTTGTTGTATCTCACTCTACCTGCACCATCTTACTTTCTACCTGTGGCATGTGTCCCTCTGCATGTGCCATCTATCTTTCTTGACTCTGTAAAAATATCAAATTTGTAAATTCTAATGTAGGTAGCACTGTTGACAGTGCTAGAGGCGTCTAAAAATTCGTTATTTACCACCCAATACAATTGGGTGGTAAATAAGGAATTCTTGTGTACATGCACATCTGTGCATGTACACCTGTGCCATGTGGCACACATACATGCCCTAAGGGCATGTATGTGTGTCACATTGCACACAAGCCAAAAACAGGGGTGCTACAGGGTGTCAAAGTGACACCCTGTTCCCCCTGGCAGGATTCGGTATTTACCGATTCTGTAATTACCGAATCGGTATTTGCCATTGATTCCTATGGGCTTCAAGTCCCATAGGAATCAATGGCAAATACAGATTCGGTAATTACCGAATCTGTAATTACCGAATTTTACCAAATCGGTAATTAATTCAGTAAAAATACTTAAAATAATACTTACATCCCCATTACCAGTTCTTAAATACCGAATTGGTATGATTCGGTATTTAAGAAGTGGTAATCTGGGATTACCTACATTGGGCTCTCGGTATTTATGAGTAGGTAAATCGAGATTATGTACATCTGGCCCATTGAGTTGTAACATATTTATATACATATGTTACATTTCAGTACTTTGGAAGTAGTACAGTATACTATAGGTAGACACCTTATAGGTTTATGCTGTACCACATCCTTATAGTTTTGCACTTTGACATGCACTATGGCAAACTTTTACATACAAACATAGAAATGTAGTTCTTTTTTTAACCAATAGAGGTAGTTGTTGTTTTTGTTTTGCTTGAAGAACGATGTAAAAAAAAAACTTTTTAAGGCTGATAATTGTTCAACCAGAACAAACTATGAAAAATAAAGAAAAAAATGATGGGGTGCACCCGTGATTCCTGTTTTTTTGCAGGATAACTTGAATGGACTCTTGTCCAAAGGCTATCAGTTTCTGGCAACAAATGCATTGCATCATCAACTTCTTAAGTTCTGGTTGGATATTTGCAACCATTGATGCTTGCATTGGTGGTGCTGTTGGTTGAGAAGAAGTGCTGGGAGTAGAGCCCTGCCCCTCTGATGATCTTTTCATTACAGCTTTACTCCAATTGTTTGGGTGTATATTCTTGACATGGCGTTCCATGCTAAAAGTTCCAAAGCTGTACTTCTTCTGTGGATCCCCTCTGGAAAGTACAGTGTCACAGATTTTGCATGTGACAAAAGGGGCATTTACCTTTTTATGTCCTTTTGGGAATTTAAACAATGTCCAAACTATGGACTCTTCAGGTAATCTAGGGGTTTCAGGAACAAACTCAGGTTCCTCATCTTCAGAATGGTCAGATTCCTCATGTTCTGAATGCTAAGGTTCCTCATGTTCTGAATGCTCAGGTTCCTGCTGTTCAGACATTTCAATAGATTTTTCAGGAACAAAGTGCTGATGAAAAAAGGTGTTTCTTCCTCGAAAGGCAAAGAAGAATGATGAACATGGGAGGGGTCTTTCAACAATTGGAGTAGGAAGTATTATAAACCAATTAAATCTTTTGTTTTGAGGTCACATGGTTGGACGTAAGCTTGCGGAGCGCTTACGTTGCGTTTACGGAGCGCTTACGTAAGCTTACGTTGCATTTACGCTCTAATTACGGAGCGCTAACGTCATCTTACGATGCGTTTACGTAGTATGCACCCTCGCGAGATTTATAATTGCTTAAATAAAGTTATATATGGTCTTTAAAAGTTTAAATTAACATGTTCTTTATTATCCCAGATAATGTGTACCTTTACATTGTGCAATGAATACGTAGATATAACGATTTAAAGTTTATAAAACTTTCGGGGGTAAGAGCTCGAAGCTTTTACGGTGCGTGCACGTGCGACGTACCCTCGCGAGATTTGTTACTACTTCAAAAAGTAATACACTGTTGTTAAAAGTTTAAAAAAACATTTACTACATTAAAGCAGATATTGTCTTCCTTTAAAATCTACGTTAAAAACATAGATATTATGTTTTAGAAACTTAAAAAATGTGTTGGGGTAAGAGCTCAGAGCATTCACGGTGCGCGGACCCTGTAATCATATAAAAAAAAAACTTGAAAATAAAAATTATATATATAATATATTAAATATATATTCACTGAAAAAACCATAGGTTTCAAGCCTTACATAGTTAGGTATTATTATTTAAAAAAAACCTTGCAAATTCACTAAAAAAAACATATTTTTCAGGTCATATATATTTAGGTATTAGCATTTAAAAAACCTTGCAAATTCACTGAAAAATCCATAGGTTTCAGGTCATATACAGTTAGGAATTAGCATTTTAAAAAACCATTGAAATTGCTCCTATATAGTTAGTTGTACTACTTATATTTCGCGCACCCGCAATCCACTGCTGATGATGTCACATATTACATCATTCATGACATGGTCTCTGACATCACTGATGACATCTCAAATGACATCACTGATGATATCACTGATGACATCTCAATTGACATCACTGATCACATCACTGATGATATCATTCATGTAATAATACGATGCAACTCTTCACACTCTAATATATCCTTTGATACACCCAGTGTTATACGCAGAGTACCATTCTTGAAACTGTTGACACACCAATAGCAGTTACTACATACGCACACACTGATTGCTAGGTATATACACACATCCAATCATTTACCCATAGAATCACTCATACATACAGTCACTCATCAATACAACACTATCATCTGCACTGAAACACCTATACAGACACTCACACTCTGCCACTCATCCATGGAGTTACTCTCACATCTAGCCAGTCACACTTTCATTTCCTCAACTATACAGTTACACACACAACCTTACTCATTCAAACATATACTAACAAAAAACTTACTTTGTTATACATTTACTGATACAAGTACACAATGATCCATACAGTCATTCACACAATCAGTGGCTCTTATGTATAGTCATTTATATATGCCAGCTACCCATGCACACACTCAGTCTCCCATACAAAATACTTGGGCAACCAATCAATAACACATATAGCCTCTCATATAGCTACTGATCAACACATGCAGTAGCTTACACAACAACAGACATACTGATGCACACATTAAGATAGTTTAGTCACTAACCCATGCATTCAGTAAGACACATTTAATCACCCACTCATACATTCAGTCATGTACCTACTAAATCTTTCATCCAGATACTTATACATTCACTCATTCTTCAATATGTAAAACATATTAAAACTTCACAGAAACACACAGTCACTGGATGATGTCATCAGTGATGTCATCAGTGATGTCATTTGAGATGTCATCAGTGATGTCACTGACCATGTCATGATTGATGTAATATGTGACATCATCAGCAGTGGATTGCGGGTGCGCGAAATATGGTTAGTACAACTAACTGTATAGGAGTAATTCCATTTTTTTTTAACAAATCTTTATTGAGATTTTTAGCTCTTATTTTTTACATCACGGTTACCCTGCCCTCCCCCCCCCCAAAACCCCTCCTCCTCCCCGAAACCCCTCCTCCCGGTACAGGTAACATTTATCAATTTGAAAATTAGCAGTAAAAGAATAAAAAAATATAAAGAAAAATAGGATAATACAGGCTTCGAAAAACAAAAAGAAATACATTGTTACGTTCCTAAAGCACTCGATACATCTCGGCCTAATTGATCTATGCTGGGCTCACTAGCCATAATCTAACTGGGTCCCAAATTTTTAATCCCTTTATTTTTTTCCTGCAACCTTTCCGGCTATAAATGGCAATTTCAAGATTATATGTAGCTAAGAAGTGCATCCGCCACTGTTGAAATGTGGGTGGATATTGATCCAGCCATGCGGAAGTCAAACAGATTCTTAAGATTGCCATAGCAATGTAGATGAGTCCCTGCATGGCAATAGGTCTGGTAACCTTATCTACCCTTAACGTGATTTCTTCTGTGCTGATCTCTATATTGACTTCGAATATTTCAGATAGGAAGTTAGAGACTTCTCGTTTAATATTATCTAAAGTATGACATGTAGCCAACATATGTATCAGATAGGCTTTAGTTCTATTGCATCTGGGGCAGGGGGTCCCCTTCCCCTCCCCCCATTTTGAAATTTTTTCGGGTGTATAATAGAGGTCCAAAAAAGTTTTGTAGAACTGAGCTTGTAGCTTGGTGGACATTAGAATAGAGCTGGATAGTTCGAGTGCTTTGTGGGCTAGATCTTCTGTGATATTGATCCTATTTTGCCAAATATTTACATGTTTATCAACATCGTCAGGTAGTACGGTAATTAGGTCTTTATAGATGTCTCCAATTTTTACCCTGTCCGAACTGACCAGTGTTAATTGTGGGGATTTTCTTACAGCAACCATTGGGTCCCCCCTTTTTGAGAATAAAATCTCTTGATTGTAAAAACTTTAAAAAATCATGCGAATTCAGCCCATATTTATTTTTTAGCGATTCAAATGAACAAAAACCTGTTGAATCGTAAAATGAGCCAAGTTGCGACCCATCGGCGCATACAGGAATCCCAAAAAATTTCAGGCAGATTGGTATTGTTTTCTATCGGAGTATAAAATGAAAACCTGCCTATCGCCAGATGTTTCCGAACCATGTTCCAAACTGTATAGATACCCTTGAGTGTTTTAAATCGTTCTTTTTTTAGATGGCATTCGTAGGGTAGTTTCCAAAGGTGGTTATTGGCGTTATTACCCAAAATTAGTTCCTGTGGAGTTGGAGTCGAACAAATGGGCGTTGAGTCTCGTTTGGGGATTAACAGTAAACAACTGTATTTGATGGTTGTAGCCCACCAATTGAATTTGAAATTAGGGAGGGCTAGGCCACCTCTATCCCTTGAGTGTGTGATATGTTTATAGGCTCTTCGTGTTTTTCCATTGCCCCAAACGAAGCAAGATCGCATATTGTCTATTTCATTAAAGAGTGATAGGTCAAAGTTAAGACAGATTGCCCGGAAGAAGTACAAAAATTTGGGCAGAAAAACCATTTTAATAAGATTGCATCTTCCGATTATTGTTAAATGCAGGTTGTGAAGTCTAAATAAGGTTTTATTTGTCTGTTTCACTAAAGGGTCTAGGTTCAGGGCCACTAGTTTATTCAGATTGGATGTGATTTTAATGCCGAGATATAATGCATTATCAGTAACTCTTGCATCGTCCACACTGATGTTATTATTTATTACAATCTGGGTTTTAGTGTGATTTAATTTGTATCCCGAAATCTCCCCGAACGTTTTAGCTTCTTCCTCCATTATCATGGCTGTTGTAATTGGATCAGATGTAACAATCGCAATATCATCTGCGAAGGCTAGAGTTTTAGTTTCATCATTCGATGTTTTAATGGGTAGTATGGACGGATTCATTTCTAGCTTTGCGATAAAGGGATCAATGTAAATGGCGAAGAGTAGGGGAGAACAGGGACACCCTTGTCTTGTACCTCTAGTCACTTTGATGATGTCCGATGTGACCCCATTGATCATAACGACCGCTTCAGGAGCAATATACATTTTCTGTACTGCTTGAATAAAATGATCCCGATCCCACTCTTTGCCATGACCGACCATAGATATTGCCAGGAGACCCTGTCGAATGCTTTTTCAGCATCTGATCTGTGGTTGATCTTCCAAGGACGAACCCATGTTGTCTAGCAGATACAATTTTATGAATTAAAGGTGCCAATCTACTTGCTAACAGTTTGGAATATATTTTAGAATCATTGTTAATTAGGGTAATAGGACGGTATGTGCCTAGTTCGGTCGGATCTTTATTTTTTTTGGGGAACACTATAATTTTTGCACATGCCCAAGAAGCCGGAGGATTTCCATTCATGAAGACCTGGGTAAACAACTGGGTTAGGATGTCTTTGAGTGAGCTACTAAATCTGACATAAAATTCCACGGGAATACCGTCTAGACCTGATGCCTTGCCAGATGGAAGACTCCGTATGGAATTAAAGGTGCCAATCTACTTGCTAACAGTTTGGAATATATTTTAGAATCATTGTTAATTAGGGTAATAGGACGGTATGTGCCTAGTTCGGTCGGATCTTTATTTTTTTTGGGGAACACTATAATTTTTGCACATGCCCAAGAAGCCGGAGGATTTCCATTCATGAAGACCTGGGTAAACAACTGGGTTAGGATGTCTTTGAGTGAGCTACTAAATCTGACATAAAATTCCACGGGAATACCGTCTAGACCTGATGCCTTGCCAGATGGAAGACTGCGTATGGATAGTAAAATTTCTATCCAGTCTGGAGTTTCAGCGAGAATTCCCTCATCTGCTTTGGATAGGCAGGGCCTTATATCCTAAATTAGATACTCATTGATTTTATCTTGTTTAATATCTGTTTCAGAATAAAGCTCTGCATAATATCTCCTAAAGGCATCCCTAATGTCGTTTGTATCATGAGTTAGGCCGAGAACTGGGTCTCTTATAGCTGTATAGGAGTAATTTAAATGGTTTTTTAAATGCTAATTCCTAACAACATATGACTAAGCATGGGCGGATTTTGCGGATCCACGATCCGCGGATTTTGTGGATTTGCGGATCGTGGATCCGCAAAATCCGCGGATTTTGCGGATTTGCGGATCCGCGGATTTGGGGAGGGGGCGGGGCTTCCATGCGAGTGCACATGCCTCTTGTGAGGCCTCTATCCAGCATCACAGCTGATTTTCCACGGTAGAGTTGGGAAGAAGGCACACCTGTCCAGCCTCGACGACGCTCACGATTGTTTTTGGGCTAATGAATGAGTCACTGAATTTGAGCATCAACTAGTTCGAGCGACCATGTGTGTGTTACTATGCAATCGCCCCGACGGGCGCAGGGGTCTCTTGAGTGAGCTGTCCATCATAGTGGGTGAATGGCGGGTAAGTATGAGCGGAAAATCCGTTCAACTCGCAGATTTTGCGAATTTTCGGTAAATTCGCGATCCGCGAACTCCCGCGAATTTACCGAGAATTCGCAAATCCTCGAGCGGCGGATTTTTCCGGGGGCAAAAGTTGAAGCCTGGCCTCTTGTAACTATTTTACGATGGCGCCGGCAAGCTGCCAGCGCCATCCTAAAATAGTTACTAAGTTAGCTTCAACAGGAAGCTCTAATAGATAAAATAAAGCAGGTGCTCGATTTTATCTATTAGAGCTTCCTGTTGAAGCTAATTTAGTAAGTATTTTAGGATGGCGCTGGCAGCTTGCCGGCGCCATCCTAAAATATTTACCATGCCCTTCCTGTGACTCATTCATCAGCCCAAAAACAATCGTGAGCGTCGTCGAGGCAGGTGTGCCTTCTTCACAAATCTACCGTGGAAAATCAGCTGTGATGCTGGATAGAGACTTTTGCATCCGTGACTTTCACGAGCGCAATACCCGTGCTGTTTCTGTGACCAGGAGCTTATTTCTCTTCATCTGCTGAACTGATCTTTCTCTGACCTTTTATACACACTAGAAGCATGTGTGAACTCGCATGGTAGCCCTGCCCGTTTGACCCCGCCCACACACTCGCGGTTTGCACCGTCTTCCCGCAATTCACCCACTATGATGGACAGCTCACTCAAGGGACCCCTGCGTCCTTCGGGGCGATTGCATAGTAACACACACATGGTCGCTCGAACTAGTTGATGCTCAAATTCAGTGACTCATTCATTAGCCCAAAAACAATCGTGAGCGTCGTCGAGGCTGGACAGGTGTGCCTTTTTCCCAACTCTATAGTGGAAAATCAGCTGTGATGCTGGATAAAGGCTTTTGCATCCGTTGACTTTCACGAGCGCAATACCTGTGCTGTTTCTGTGACCAGGAGCGTATTTCTCTTCATCTGCTGAACTGATCTTTCTCTGACCTTTTATACACACAAGAAGCATGTGCACTCGCATGGAAGCCCCGCCCCAAATCCACGGATCCGCAAATCCGCAAAATCCACGATCCGCAAATCCGCAAAATCCGCGGATCGTGGATCCGCAAAATCCGCCCATGCTTAATGGCGGGAAGACGGTGCAAATCGCGAGTGTGTGGGCGGGGCCAAACGGGCAGGGCTACCATGCGAGTTCACACATGCTTCTTCTGTGTATAAAAGGTCTGAGAAAGATCAGTTCAGCAGATGAAGAGAAAGAAACCCCTGGTCACAAGAACAGCACGGGTATTGTGCTCGTGAAAGTCAAGGATGCAAAGGCCTCTATCCAGCATCACAGCTGATTTTCATAGGTAGAGCTTGGAAGAAGGCACACCTGCCTCGACGACGCTCACGATTGTTTTTGGGCTAATGAATGAGTCACTGAACTTGAGCATCAACTAGTTCGAGCGACCATGTGTGTGTTACTATGCAATTGCCCCGAAGGGCGCAGGGGTCCCTTGAGTGAGCTGTCCATCATAGTGGGTGAATGGCGGGAAGACGGTGCAAACCGCGAGTGTGTGGGCGGGGCCAAACGGGCAGGGCTACCATGCGAGTTCACACATTTTAGGATGTTAGGAGTGCATCAAACTAAAGTGAGGAAAATAGTGAGAAGGTTGATTTATGCAAAAAGTCCAGCACTTAAGCTAAAACAGTTAAACAGTGCTCTTTTGCATGGATCTGAATTAGATGTGAAGAAGATTTGTGAAGAAATAGAGTTTTGTTACTTTGGTGAAAAAGAGGACACCACAGAAAATGATACAGTAATAGAAAGTAATGTGGAAGAGAATGTACAGATTGTAAGTACTCAAAATTTTGATCATGAAATTACAAAGTTTAAGGTCATTTCAAGTGAAAGGCCAATTTTTTCTTGTGTGTGTTGTCAATGAACTCATTACAAGAATCAGACTTGGTTAGTTGATTTATATGTTAAAAGTGAAAAGGAAAATAATAATGAATAATGAATAATGAATAATGAATGGAAGGATTTTGCAACTTATTTGTTGATTGAGAATTGTTTTGATCTGGGTTCTGATCTATGTATTTGTAAATATTGTTATAATAAATTAAATGAAAACAGAATGCATGCTAGAGCTGTACATAATAATCTTGAGTTGGTAAAGATTCCGTTTGAATTGATGTGTTTAAATACCTATGAGTGTATTTTGATTCAATGTGTGCATCCTTTTCAGGCTATTGTTCGCATGGAGCCTAAGACAGGGAAATTGCCTCCTTCAGATTTACAGAGAGGATTAAAGGGAAGAGTTGTTTATTTGCCTTTAGATTTAAAGCTCTATATGTAACGTCTTACATCACAAAATCAGAAAAGACGGAACTGAAGGAAATGTGGGAGGATATTTCGCATGAAAAGAGCCTAAGTAACAAATTATACGGTTACAGTTTGAAGATGTTGTCGCATCAAGAAATTGGAGCATAGGAATGTTCAGATCGGGTATCATCAGCAAGTCTGTATGCCAAATCGAGATCCATCATTTGGGTGAGTCTAGGTCTTGCTGCAACACGAAACCGAGTTTTGAAGTCTGCACAAGAAATTGAGTATTTGGCAGAGTTTCAACCAAACAGTACAGATATTTTGAAGACACACATGTTGGATACATATTATCCAAATAGAAGTAGTCAACTTGAGAACGTTTGTCTCTATGAAGTACTGCAAAGCTATACTTTTAAGAGAAATATGACAGAAGATATAAATAAAGGAGTATATGCTGTAATTGGATGTGAAGAATGTCTGGTGAAACAAAGAAAAGGACATTTGATTAATCATCGTAAATTGAGTTGCAAATCTCCTGATAAAAGGGAATTTTACTATTTAGCTCTTTTGCAACTCTGTAAGCCATTGCATTCAGAAAAGGAACTACTTGGAGATTTTCTCAGTTTTGAAGATTCTTTCAATGCAACCAAGGATACCATATAATGTCCTTTTTTCTCAAATTATCTGCAAATGTTCAACGATGAAATACAGCAAGAAGCTACCATTGCAGCAGAGATTGCTAGAGACAGTTCTCAAGACAATCAAAGTTCTGTTTCATTGAGTCAGGATCCACTAGCAGGACCAATTATCCAAAATGAAGCTGCCACTGCCATGGAAGAGGTGGAAAGAGCCATGGGACATGCTCAGGAGGATGTAGTTAATTTAGAAGATTTGGAAAATCAACGTGGAGCAGAAAAAAATATATGATGAAGTCACAGAACAGATTGAGCATGGTTTACGTCATGATAAAAAAGAGTGCTCATGTACATCATTTGAACCTGTCCGACTGTATGTGAGTGGAGAAGCCGGAACTGGGAAAAGTTTTCTGATTAAATAAATTGCAACTTATCTGCAGAAAAGAACAGAGTCATCACTGTCTTGTGTTGTTACTGCTCCAACTGGGTTGGCAGCACATAACATTAAAGGGATTACTTTACATAATTTATTGATGCTGCCAGTAGAGCATGATAATAAATTTCAATACCACAAGCTATCTGGAAAAGCTTGTTGTGAAGTTGGTAGAGTCCTGAAGAAAATGAAACTTCTTATCATTGATGAGGTAAGCATGGTTTCAAATGTGATGCTTGCTTTTCTGCATTTAAGAATGCAACAAATTCTTAAAACAGAGTATGATGTGTTATTAGGAGGCAAACACATCATTGTCTTTGGAGATCTACTGCAGCTAACTCCAGTGAAAGGACAACCAGTGTTTAAGATGCTTACGCATGAAGATACAAGAAAGTGCCTAGGAAGCATTGGAAATGTGAATATCTGGTTTATTTTAAATATGCAGAACTGCTTCAAAACATGCAACAGTCAAAGGATGAAGATTATAAATATTTTTTACAAGATGTAAGAATTGGAAAAGTAACTGAACATGGCAAAGAAGCTTTACAGTCACGATTAATTTCAAATTTGTTTCCAAGGGAAAATATTCTCCCAGAGATTATTTATCAGAAAATTGCTGAAAACAAAACTGTAATATGCTTGATGCCAACTCTTCTAGAATGTTCAGTCTTCAACAACAAAATGTTAGAGTTAGAAAATCAAGAGATTGTGAAACTGGAAGCTGTTGATAAAATAGAGCACGAAGGAGTTACTATTGTTTTGTCAGAAAAGTTGAAATCAAAGTTGGATTCTTTAGAGAAGACAATTTCTAAAACTGCTGGTTTTGAAAAGACTCTATATGTATGTTTAAATTGTCGTATAATTTTATGACGGAATTTAAATGTGGAAAGAGGTTTAGTAAATGGAGCAATGGGTCATGTTGTTGATTTTGTGAATTACCGAAATAGAGATGGAATTGAATTTTTGAAAATTAAATTTGATGGAATTGAAGAAGTACAACAGTTTAGTCGTTGTTCTGTTCGATTTTTGCTTATGAAAGATTTATATGTCCACCGAAAACAGTTTCCTGTTTCTTTGTCATATTCAGTAACTATTCATAAATCTCAAGGTTTAAGTGTAGATAGTGCTTTGATGAATATTGGAAGTTCTGTCTTCAAGGAGGGTATGGCATATGTTGCATTATCTCGAGTCAGAACTTTATCTGGATTTTACTTGATTGATTTTGATGAGACAAAGATTAGTGCAGATCTAAATTGTGTAAAGGAATATAATAGGTTAAGAAGAGAGTATGCTCCAAATTTACCTCAATATCCTCTATTTGAAAAGCGTTTGGTAGGCCGAAAAAGAAGAAATGAGAAAAATTGTAGCAAGGCTGTTGCAAAAAAAAGAAAAGTAGATAAACCAGTAATTGTGAGCAGAAACAAAGAGGATTCTGTTGAAGATATTGTTGGATTTCAGTTTGAGAACAGTTCTGGTATCAACTGCTATGCTAATGTAGTGGTTACTGTTGTTTTTTTTCTCCAATGTTTGCAAGAACAGATTGTTGATAATCGGGATCAAAGTTTTGGTTGTTTGTTGAATACTGTGTTTGAGAAATGTAGCAGTGATAGAACAAATATAGAAAGTGTTTTTGATATTTGAAATGATTTAGACATATGTTCTGGTATAACTCAATTTTCTCAGGATATTCAGCAAGATTGTCAGGAATTTCTAATGTACATGCTTGTTGTATTGCAAGAGGAAGGTATAGATGTTGAAAATCTTTTTGGCCTTTCTTATAGATGGGAACATGTCTGCGATAACTGTTCCTTTTCAGGTAGTAGAATAGTAGATAGTGAAAGATTTATATATTTGACTTTACCAGACTGCAAATCAGTGTCTTTTAATAATCTAGTTAGAGCAGCTGATCAAAACATGGTTTGTACCCAATGTAACTCTGCAATGCTATCAACATTATTTATACAAAGTTATGGACAGTACGTAATTTTAATGTTCCAACGTGGTAGACCTGATGGAAATAAATTAACAACTTTAATAATAAATGTTGTGGCTTCTCAATTATCAATTTCAGGAAGAACCTTTGTAACAGTACCAATTATTTTCCATGATGGTCCTTCAACAACATCTGGACATTATACAGCTTATTTAAAATGTCTAAAAGGCTGGACTCATTGTAATGATACTATTTTGACTTGCCAAAAACGTTTGCCTTTTGACTTAAACAATTCTTACCTAGTTTTTTTACAACCTAAATTTTAGGAAAAGTAATTGGCCTAGAAAGATTGGAGCAATTAATAAAAGTTAGTCATCAGGATACTATATGATGTTCAGATTCTGATTGTTTACTAGTTGTTTAAGGTTTTATGGACATGATACACATCCTTGGGTGGAGATATAAATATTGTTAGGTGTTACGAAAGACGTTGGAGCTTTTCATGCAGAAGGTTGGGAAATGGAAGGTCAAGAGTATTATTAAGTATTTTCCAAACCAAGGAATTTTTACGTACTATTTGGCCATGTGGGAAAGTATATCATTGAAAAATGAGTTTCTCGGGAAAATGTTGATAATATATGTTTTTATATAAGTTTGTAATGATACTCAATGGTTTTTCAAACAATGTTTGCCTTTTGATTTAACTAGTTCTTACCTAGTGTTTTTAGAACTGAAATTTTAGTGAAAGTAATTGGACAATGAAGATTGGAGAAGTTAATAAAAGTAAGTGTGTTGTTCAAAATTAGTTTGTGAGTGAAAGTGATCAAGATAATTAGTAAACTGGTAGTTGTCATAGAGGTAGTGTAAGTATATCACATAGTGAGTGATATCAGTATTATAAGAAATGTTAATCAAGAGTAAGTCAGAGGTGCAAATCTAATTATTGTTTGATGATGAAATAGATGAAATAGATGTTGGACTTTTCATTCAGAAAGTCGGGTAAATGGAAGTTTAAAACTGCTATTAAGTAATTTCCAAAAAAAGGACTTTCTATATACCATTTTGCCATGTGGAAAGGTATGTAAATGAAGAATACGTATTTTGGGTAAATGTGGTTAATATATGTTTCTATATCACTTTAGTTTGAGAGTATAATAATGAGATACTGTATCTTAGAGATTGCTGTTTGGAAGAAAACATTTAAGGTATGTTTTTTCTAAGTTTTATGGGTTTTTTAAACACAATCATTTTGATTGTGTTTAATTTTGCCCGCTGTGATATGATGAATAGTATTGAACTCACTGTTTTTAGTGAAAATCAATATATTCTGAGAACAGCAAAAATAGACCATATAAAATGTTGTACAAGTTAATTTGCATTTTGTATTGTGAAATATATATTATAACTGATTTGTTTACTCTCTTCCACAGATATTACATTTATAAGGTAAGTTCGACTAAAAAAAAATACATTTTCATTACATTTTTATTTCTGTTTCTCTCTATCCTTCCCTTACTGCCTCTCTCTTAACCTCACTGCTTTCATCCCCTCAGTTTCTCACTCCCTTTCTCTTATGTTTACTCCCTTTAACTCATCCACATTTTGTCTCTGACTTTTTTTGCTCCCATTGTCTCACGATCACTCAACTTTATCCACCCTCTATCATTTGTCTTTCTTCAACTTCACTGTCCTTCTCTCACTCACGTCACCCTTGTTCTGTTATGCTGCTTCCCTCAGTACCCTTTATTCCTATCTTTCACTCCCCTTCTCCTTTCTTGTTTCCCTCACTTACCTTTTCTCAGTTCATCTGATTTACTCCCCTTCACCTCTCTTTCCTTCTTTTGCTCCCTTACTCATTAACCTTCCCTCACTCACCTTACTCCACTTCACTTACTCCTTCTGTCACTCCCTTTGAACTCTGACATCCTCAATTCTCTTTCATCACTATCTCTCTGTTAGCCTTACTTCCTCTGTCCCTTCACTGTCTCACTGCCCTTCCCTTACACTCACTCTCTTTAACTCACCCACACTCCATCACTTGTCTTTCTTTGCTCCTTCACTCAGTCCCCTTCTCTCACTCTTTCCTTCACTCCCTCTGTGTCCTCACTCCCCCTGTCTCAAGCTCATTTGCCATCTCTCTTTTGACTGTGCTATGTCTTCCTTTGCCTGTTCCATGTTTCTCTGTGTGTTCGCCATCTTACCCTCTGTCTGCACAATATATGCATGTGCGTGTGTCATATTACCCTCTGCTTGCACCATCTCACCCACTACTTGTTGTATCTCACTCTGCCTGCACCATCTTACTTTCTACCTGTGGCATGTGTCCCTCTGCATGTGCCATCTATCTTTCTTGACTCTGTAAAAATATCAAATATGTAAATTCTAATGTAGGTAGCACTGTTGACAGTGCTAGAGGCGTCTAAAAATTCGTTATTTACCACCCAATACAATTGGGTGGTAAATAAGGAATTCCTGTGTACATGCACATCTGTGCATGTACACCTGTGCCATGTGGCACACATACATGCCCTAAGGGCATGTATGTGTGTCACATTGCACACAAGCCAAAAACAGGGGTGCTACAGGGTGTCAAAGTGACACCCTGTTCCCCCTGGCAGGATTCGGTATTTACCGATTCTGTAATGACCTAATCGGTATTTGCCATTGATTCCTATGGGCTTCAAGTCCCATAGGAATCAATGGCAAATACAGATTCGGTAATTACCGAATCTGTAATTACTGAATTTTACCAAATCGGTAATTAACTTAGTAAAAATACTTACATCCCCATTACCATTTCTTAAATACCGAATTGGTATGATTCGGTATTTAAGAAGTGGTAATCTGGGATTACCTACATTGGGCTCTCGGTATTTATGAGTAGGTAAATCGAGATTATGTACATCTGGCCCATTGAGTTGTAACATATTTATATACATATGTTACATTTCAGTACTTTGGAAGTAGTACAGTATACTATAGGTAGACACCTTATAGGTTTATGCTGTACCACATCCTTATAGTTTTGCACTTTGACATGCACTATGGCAAACTTTTACATACAAACATAGAAATGTAGTTATTTTTTTAACCAGTAGAGGTAGTTCTAAAAAGAACTGTTTTTTTGTTGTTTTTGTTTTGCTTGAAGAACAATGTAAAAAAAAAAATTTTTTGAGGCTGATAATTGTTCAACCAGAACAAACTAGGAAAAATAAAGAAAAAAATGATGGGGTGCACCCGTGATTCCTGTTTTTTTGCAGGATAACTTGAATGGACTCTTGTCCAAAGGCTATCATTTTCTGGCAACAAATGCATTGCATCATCAAATTCTTAAGTTCTGGTTGGATATTTGCAACCATTGATGCTTGCATTGGTGGTGCTGTTGGTTGAGAAGAAGTGCTGGGAGTAGAGCCCTGCTCCTCTGATGATCTTTTCATTACAGCTTTACTCCAATTGTTTGGGTGTATATTCTTGACATGGCGTTCCATGCTAAAAGTTCCAAAGCTGTACTTCTTCTGTGGATCCCCTCTGGAAAGTACAGTGTCACAGATTTTGCATGTGACAAAAGGGGCATTTACCTTTTTATGTCCTTCTGGGAATTTAAACAATGTCCAAACTATGGACTCTTCAGGTAATCTAGGGGTTTCAGGAACAAACTCAGGTTCCTCATCTTCAGAATGGTCAGATTCCTCATGTTCTGAATGCTAAGGTTCCTCATGTTCTGAATGCTCAGGTTCCTGCTGTTCAGACATTTCAATAGATTTTTCAGGAACAAAGTGCTGATGAAAAAAGGTGTTTCTTCCTCGAAAGGCAAAGAAGAATGATGAACATGGGAGGGGTCTTTCAACAATTGGAGTAGGAAGTATTATAAACCAATTAAATCTTTTGTTTTGAGGTCACATGGTTGACGTAAGCTTGCAGAGCGCTTACGTTGCGTTTACGGAGCGCTTACGTAAGCTTACGTTGCATTTACGCTCTAATTACGGAGCGCTAACGTCATCTTACAATGCGTTTACGTAGTACGCACCCTCGCGAGATTTATAATTGCTTAAATAAAGTTATATATGGTCTTTAAAAGTTTAAATTAACATGTTCTTTATTATCCCAGATAATGTGTACCTTTACATTGTGCAATGAATACGTAGATATAACGATTTAAAGTTTATAAAACTTTTGGGGGTAAGAGCTCGAAGCTTTTACGGTGCGTGCACGTGCGACGTACCCTCACGAGATTTCTTACTACTTCAAAAAGTAATACACTGTTGTTAAAAGTTTAAAAAAACATTTTCTACATTAAAGCAGATATTGTCTTCCTTTAAAATCTACGTTAAAAACATAGATATTATGTTTTAGAAACTTAAAAAATGTGTTGGGGTAAGAGCTCGGAGCATTCACGGTGCGCGGACCCTGTAATCATATAAAAAAAAACTTGAAAATAAAAATTATATATATAATATATTAAATATATATTCACTGAAAAAAACATAGGTTTCAAGCCTTACATAGTTAGGTATTATTATTTAAAAAAACCTTGCAAATTCACTAAAAAAAACATATTTTTCAGGTCATATATATTTAGGTATTAGCATTTAAAAAACCTTGCAAATTCACTGAAAAAACCATAGGTTTCAGGTCATATATAGTTGGGAATTAGCATTTAAAAAAACCATTGAAATTGCTCCTATATAGTTAGTTGTACTACTTATATTTCGCGCACCCGCAATCCACTGCTGATGATGTCACATATTACATCATTCATGACATGGTCTCTGACATCACTGATGACATCTCAAATGACATCACTGATGATATCACTGATGACATCTCAATTGACATCACTGATCACATCACTGATGATATCATTCATGTAATAATACAATGCAACTCTTCACACTCTAATATATCCTTTGATACACCCAGTGTTATACGCAGAGTACCATTCTTGAAACTGTTGACACACCAATAGCAGTTACTACATACGCACACACTGATTGCTAGGTCTATACACACATCCAATCATTTACCCATAGAATCACTCATACATACAGTCACTCATAAATACAACACTATCATCTGCACTGAAACACCTATACAGACACTCACACTCTGCCACTCATCCATGGAGTTACTCTCACATCTAGCCAGTCACACTTTCATTTCCTCAACTATACAGTTACACACACAACCTTACTCATTCAAACATATACTAACAAAAAACTTACTTTGTTATACATTTACTGATACAAGTACACAATGATCCATACAGTCATTCGCACAATCAGTGGCTCTTATGTATAGTCATTTATATATGCCAGCTACCCACGCACACACTCAGTCTCCCATACAAAATACTTGGGCAACCAATCAATAACACATATAGCCACTCATATAGCTACTGATCAACACATGCAGTAGCTTACACAACAACAGACATACTGATGCACACATTAAGATAGTTTAGTCACTAACCCATGCATTCAGTAAGACACATTTAATCACCCACTCATACATTCAGTCATGTACCTACTAAATCTTTCATCCAGATACTTATACATTCACTCATTCTTCAATATGTAAAACATATTAAAACTTCACAGAAACACACAGTCACTGGATGATGTCATCAGTGATGTCATCAGTGATGTTATTTGAGATGTCATCAGTGATGTCACTGACCATGTCATGAATGATGTAATATGTGACATCATCAGCAGTGGATTGCGGGTGCGCGAAATATGGTTAGTACAACTAACTGTATAGGAGTAATTCCATTTTTTTTAACAAATCTTTATTGAGATTTTTAGCTCTTTTTTTTTTACATCACGGTTACCCCGCCCTCCCCCCCCCCCCCGAAACCCCTCCTCCCGGTACAGGTAACATTTATAAATTTGAAAATTAGCAGTAAAAGAATAAAAAATTATAAAGAAAAATAGGATAATACAGGCTTCGAAAAACAAAAAGAAATACATTGTTACGTTCCTAAAGCACTCGATACATCTCGGCCTAATTGATCTATGCTGGGCTCACTAGCCATAATCTAACTGGGTCCCAAATTTTTAATCCCTTTATTTTTTTCCTGCAACCTTTCCGGCTATTAATGGCAATTTCAAGATTATATGTAGCTTAGAAGTGCATCCGCCACTGTTGAAATGTGGGTGGATATTGATCCAGCCATGCGGAAGTCAAACAGATTCTTAAGACTGCCATAGCAATGTAGATGAGTCCCTGCATGGCAATAGGTCTGGTAACCTTATCTACCCTTAACATGATTTCTGCTGTGCTGATCTCTATATTGACTTCGAATAGTTCAGATAGGAAGTTAGAGACTTCTCGTTTAATATTATCTAAAGTATGACATGTAGCCAACATATGTATCAGATAGGCTTTAGTTCTATTGCATCTGGGGCAGGGGGTCCCCTTCCCCTCCCCCCATTTTGAAATTTTTTCGGGTGTATAATAGAGGTCCAAAAAAGTTTTGTAGAACTGAGCTTGTAGCTTGGTGGACATTAGAATAGAGCTGGATAGTTCGAGTGCTTTGTGGGCTAGATCCTCTGTGATATTGATCCTATTTTGCCAAATATTTACATGTTTATCAACATCGTCAGGTAGTACGGCAATTAGGTCTTTATAGATGTCTCCAATTTTTACCCTGTCCGAACTGACCAGTGTTAATTGTGGGGATTTTCTTACAGCAACCATTGGGTCCCCCCTTTTTGAGAATAAAATCTCTTGATTGTAAAAACTTTAAAAAATCATGCGAATTCAGCCCATATTTATTTTTTAGCGATTCAAATGAACAAAAACCTGTTGAATCGTAAAATGAGCCAAGTTGCGACCCATCGCCGCATACAGGAATCCCAAAAAATTTCAGGCAGATTGGTATTGTTTTCTATCGGAGTATAAAATGAAAACCTGCCTATCGCCAGATGTTTCCGAACCATGTTCCAAACTGTATAGATACCCTTGAGTGTTTTAAATCGTTCTTTTTTTAGATGGCATTCGTAGGGTAGTTTCCAAAGGTGGTTATTGGCGTTATTACCCAAAATTAGTTCCTGTGGAGTTGGAGTCGAACAAATGGGCGTTGAGTCTCGTTTGGGGATTAACAGTAAACAACTGTATTTGATGGTTGTAGCCCACCAATTGAATTTGAAATTAGGGAGGGCTAGGCCACCTCTATCCCTTGAGTGTGTGATATGTTTATAGGCTCTTCGTGTTTTTCCATTGCCCCAAACGAAGCAAGATCGCATATTGTCTATTTCATTAAAGAGTGATAGGTCAAAGTTAAGACAGATTGCCCGGAAGAAGTACAAAAATTTGGGCAGAAAAACCATTTTAATAAGATTGCATCTTCCGATTATTGTTAAATGCAGGTTGTGAAGTCTAAATAAGGTTTTATTTGTCTGTTTCACTAAAGGGTCTAGGTTCAGGGCCACTAGTTTATTCAGATTGGATGTGATTTTAATGCCGAGATATAATGCATTATCAGTAACTCTTGCATCGTCCACACTGATGTTATTATTTATTACAATCTGGGTTTTAGTGTGATTTAATTTGTATCCCGAAATCTCCCCGAACTTTTTAGCTTCTTCCTCCATTATCATGGCTGTTGTAATTGGATCAGATGTAACAATCGCAATATCATCTGCGAAGGCTAGAGTTTTAGTTTCATCATTCGATGTTTTAATGGGTAGTATGGACGGATTCATTTCTAGCTTTGCGATAAAGGGATCAATGTAAATGGCGAAGAGTAGGGGAGAACAGGGACACCCTTGTCTTGTACCTCTAGTCACTTTGATGATGTCCGATGTGACCCCATTGATCATAACGACCGCTTCAGGAGCAATATACATTTTCTGTACTGCTTGAATAAAATGATCCCGATCCCACTCTTTGCCATGACCGACCATAGATATTGCCAGGAGACCCTGTCGAATGCTTTTTCAGCATCTGATCTGTGGTTGATCTTCCAAGGACGAACCCATGTTGTCTAGCAGATACAATTTTATGAATTAAAGGTGCCAATCTACTTGCTAACAGTTTGGAATATATTTTAGAATCATTGTTAATTAGGGTAATAGGACGGTATGTGCCTAGTTCGGTCGGATATTTATTTTTTTTGGGGAACACTATAATTTTTGCACATGCCCAAGAAGCCGGAGGATTTCCATTCATGAAGACCTGGGTAAACAACTGGGTTAGGATGTCTTTGAGTGAGCTACTAAATCTGACATAAAATTCCACGGGAATACCGTCTAGACCTGATGCCTTGCCAGATGGAAGACTCCGTATGGAATTAAAGGTGCCAATCTACTTGCTAACAGTTTGGAATATATTTTAGAATCATTGTTAATTAGGGTAATAGGACGGTATGTGCCTAGTTCGGTCGGATCTTTATTTTTTTTGGGGAACACTATAATTTTTGCACATGCCCAAGAAGCCGGAGGATTTCCATTCATGAAGACCTGGGTAAACAACTGGGTTAGGATGTCTTTGAGTGAGCTACTAAATCTGACATAAAATTCCACGGGAATACCGTCTAGACCTGATGCCTTGCCAGATGGAAGACTGCGTATGGATAGTAAAATTTCTATCCAGTCTGGAGTTTCAGCGAGAATTCCCTCATCTGCTTTGGATAGGCAGGGCCTTATATCCTAAATTAGATACTCATTGATTTTATCTTGTTTAATATCTGTTTCAGAATAAAGCTCTGCATAATATCTCCTAAAGGCATCCCTAATGTCGTTTGTATCATGAGTTAGGCCGAGAACTGGGTCTCTTATAGCTGTATAGGAGTAATTTAAATGGTTTTTTAAATGCTAATTCCTAACAACATATGACTAAGCATGGGCGGATTTTGCGGATCCACGATCCGCGGATTTTGTGGATTTGCGGATCGTGGATCCGCAAAATCCGCGGATTTTGCGGATTTGCGGATCCGCGGATTTGGGGAGGGGGCGGGGCTTCCATGCGAGTGCACATGCCTCTTGTGAGGCCTCTATCCAGCATCACAGCTGATTTTCCACGGTAGAGTTGGGAAGAAGGCACACCTGTCCAGCCTCGACGACGCTCACGATTGTTTTTGGGCTAATGAATGAGTCACTGAATTTGAGCATCAACTAGTTCGAGCGACCATGTGTGTGTTACTATGCAATCGCCCCGACGGGCGCAGGGGTCTCTTGAGTGAGCTGTCCATCATAGTGGGTGAATGGCGGGTAAGTATGAGCGGAAAATCCGTTCAACTCGCAGATTTTGCGAATTTTCGGTAAATTCGCGATCCGCGAACTCCCGCGAATTTACCGAGAATTCGCAAATCCTCGAGCGGCGGATTTTTCCGGGGGCAAAAGTTGAAGCCTGGCCTCTTGTAACTATTTTACGATGGCGCCGGCAAGCTGCCAGCGCCATCCTAAAATAGTTACTAAGTTAGCTTCAACAGGAAGCTCTAATAGATAAAATAAAGCAGGTGCTCGATTTTATCTATTAGAGCTTCCTGTTGAAGCTAATTTAGTAAGTATTTTAGGATGGCGCTGGCAGCTTGCCGGCGCCATCCTAAAATATTTACCATGCCCTTCCTGTGACTCATTCATCAGCCCAAAAACAATCGTGAGCGTCGTCGAGGCAGGTGTGCCTTCTTCACAAATCTACCGTGGAAAATCAGCTGTGATGCTGGATAGAGACTTTTGCATCCGTGACTTTCACGAGCGCAATACCCGTGCTGTTTCTGTGACCAGGAGCTTATTTCTCTTCATCTGCTGAACTGATCTTTCTCTGACCTTTTATACACACTAGAAGCATGTGTGAACTCGCATGGTAGCCCTGCCCGTTTGACCCCGCCCACACACTCGCGGTTTGCACCGTCTTCCCGCAATTCACCCACTATGATGGACAGCTCACTCAAGGGACCCCTGCGTCCTTCGGGGCGATTGCATAGTAACACACACATGGTCGCTCGAACTAGTTGATGCTCAAATTCAGTGACTCATTCATTAGCCCAAAAACAATCGTGAGCGTCGTCGAGGCTGGACAGGTGTGCCTTTTTCCCAACTCTATAGTGGAAAATCAGCTGTGATGCTGGATAAAGGCTTTTGCATCCGTTGACTTTCACGAGCGCAATACCTGTGCTGTTTCTGTGACCAGGAGCGTATTTCTCTTCATCTGCTGAACTGATCTTTCTCTGACCTTTTATACACACAAGAAGCATGTGCACTCGCATGGAAGCCCCGCCCCAAATCCACGGATCCGCAAATCCGCAAAATCCACGATCCGCAAATCCGCAAAATCCGCGGATCGTGGATCCGCAAAATCCGCCCATGCTTAATGGCGGGAAGACGGTGCAAATCGCGAGTGTGTGGGCGGGGCCAAACGGGCAGGGCTACCATGCGAGTTCACACATGCTTCTTCTGTGTATAAAAGGTCTGAGAAAGATCAGTTCAGCAGATGAAGAGAAAGAAACCCCTGGTCACAAGAACAGCACGGGTATTGTGCTCGTGAAAGTCAAGGATGCAAAGGCCTCTATCCAGCATCACAGCTGATTTTCATAGGTAGAGCTTGGAAGAAGGCACACCTGCCTCGACGACGCTCACGATTGTTTTTGGGCTAATGAATGAGTCACTGAACTTGAGCATCAACTAGTTCGAGCGACCATGTGTGTGTTACTATGCAATTGCCCCGAAGGGCGCAGGGGTCCCTTGAGTGAGCTGTCCATCATAGTGGGTGAATGGCGGGAAGACGGTGCAAACCGCGAGTGTGTGGGCGGGGCCAAACGGGCAGGGCTACCATGCGAGTTCACACATTTTAGGATGTTAGGAGTGCATCAAACTAAAGTGAGGAAAATAGTGAGAAGGTTGATTTATGCAAAAAGTCCAGCACTTAAGCTAAAACAGTTAAACAGTGCTCTTTTGCATGGATCTGAATTAGATGTGAAGAAGATTTGTGAAGAAATAGAGTTTTGTTACTTTGGTGAAAAAGAGGACACCACAGAAAATGATACAGTAATAGAAAGTAATGTGGAAGAGAATGTACAGATTGTAAGTACTCAAAATTTTGATCATGAAATTACAAAGTTTAAGGTCATTTCAAGTGAAAGGCCAATTTTTTCTTGTGTGTGTTGTCAATGAACTCATTACAAGAATCAGACTTGGTTAGTTGATTTATATGTTAAAAGTGAAAAGGAAAATAATAATGAATAATGAATAATGAATAATGAATGGAAGGATTTTGCAACTTATTTGTTGATTGAGAATTGTTTTGATCTGGGTTCTGATCTATGTATTTGTAAATATTGTTATAATAAATTAAATGAAAACAGAATGCATGCTAGAGCTGTACATAATAATCTTGAGTTGGTAAAGATTCCGTTTGAATTGATGTGTTTAAATACCTATGAGTGTATTTTGATTCAATGTGTGCATCCTTTTCAGGCTATTGTTCGCATGGAGCCTAAGACAGGGAAATTGCCTCCTTCAGATTTACAGAGAGGATTAAAGGGAAGAGTTGTTTATTTGCCTTTAGATTTAAAGCTCTATATGTAACGTCTTACATCACAAAATCAGAAAAGACGGAACTGAAGGAAATGTGGGAGGATATTTCGCATGAAAAGAGCCTAAGTAACAAATTATACGGTTACAGTTTGAAGATGTTGTCGCATCAAGAAATTGGAGCATAGGAATGTTCAGATCGGGTATCATCAGCAAGTCTGTATGCCAAATCGAGATCCATCATTTGGGTGAGTCTAGGTCTTGCTGCAACACGAAACCGAGTTTTGAAGTCTGCACAAGAAATTGAGTATTTGGCAGAGTTTCAACCAAACAGTACAGATATTTTGAAGACACACATGTTGGATACATATTATCCAAATAGAAGTAGTCAACTTGAGAACGTTTGTCTCTATGAAGTACTGCAAAGCTATACTTTTAAGAGAAATATGACAGAAGATATAAATAAAGGAGTATATGCTGTAATTGGATGTGAAGAATGTCTGGTGAAACAAAGAAAAGGACATTTGATTAATCATCGTAAATTGAGTTGCAAATCTCCTGATAAAAGGGAATTTTACTATTTAGCTCTTTTGCAACTCTGTAAGCCATTGCATTCAGAAAAGGAACTACTTGGAGATTTTCTCAGTTTTGAAGATTCTTTCAATGCAACCAAGGATACCATATAATGTCCTTTTTTCTCAAATTATCTGCAAATGTTCAACGATGAAATACAGCAAGAAGCTACCATTGCAGCAGAGATTGCTAGAGACAGTTCTCAAGACAATCAAAGTTCTGTTTCATTGAGTCAGGATCCACTAGCAGGACCAATTATCCAAAATGAAGCTGCCACTGCCATGGAAGAGGTGGAAAGAGCCATGGAACATGCTCAGGAGGATGTAGTTAATTTAGAAGATTTGGAAAATCAACGTGGAGCAGAAAAAAATATATGATGAAGTCACAGAACAGATTGAGCATGGTTTACGTCATGATAAAAAAGAGTGCTCATGTACATCATTTGAACCTGTCCGACTGTATGTGAGTGGAGAAGCCGGAACTGGGAAAAGTTTTCTGATTAAATAAATTGCAACTTATCTGCAGAAAAGAACAGAGTCATCACTGTCTTGTGTTGTTACTGCTCCAACTGGGTTGGCAGCACATAACATTAAAGGGATTACTTTACATAATTTATTGATGCTGCCAGTAGAGCATGATAATAAATTTCAATACCACAAGCTATCTGGAAAAGCTTGTTGTGAAGTTGGTAGAGTCCTGAAGAAAATGAAACTTCTTATCATTGATGAGGTAAGCATGGTTTCAAATGTGATGCTTGCTTTTCTGCATTTAAGAATGCAACAAATTCTTAAAACAGAGTATGATGTGTTATTAGGAGGCAAACACATCATTGTCTTTGGAGATCTACTGCAGCTAACTCCAGTGAAAGGACAACCAGTGTTTAAGATGCTTACGCATGAAGATACAAGAAAGTGCCTAGGAAGCATTGGAAATGTGAATATCTGGTTTATTTTAAATATGCAGAACTGCTTCAAAACATGCAACAGTCAAAGGATGAAGATTATAAATATTTTTTACAAGATGTAAGAATTGGAAAAGTAACTGAACATGGCAAAGAAGCTTTACAGTCACGATTAATTTCAAATTTGTTTCCAAGGGAAAATATTCTCCCAGAGAATATTTATCAGAAAATTGCTGAAAACAAAACTGTAATATGCTTGATGCCAACTCTTCTAGAATGTTCAGTCTTCAACAACAAAATGTTAGAGTTAGAAAATCAAGAGATTGTGAAACTGGAAGCTGTTGATAAAATAGAGCACGAAGGAGTTACTATTGTTTTGTCAGAAAAGTTGAAATCAAAGTTGGATTCTTTAGAGAAGACAATTTCTAAAACTGCTGGTTTTGAAAAGACTCTATATGTATGTTTAAATTGTCGTATAATTTTATGACGGAATTTAAATGTGGAAAGAGGTTTAGTAAATGGAGCAATGGGTCATGTTGTTGATTTTGTGAATTACCGAAATAGAGATGGAATTGAATTTTTGAAAATTAAATTTGATGGAATTGAAGAAGTACAACAGTTTAGTCGTTGTTCTGTTCGATTTTTGCTTATGAAAGATTTATATGTCCACCGAAAACAGTTTCCTGTTTCTTTGTCATATTCAGTAACTATTCATAAATCTCAAGGTTTAAGTGTAGATAGTGCTTTGATGAATATTGGAAGTTCTGTCTTCAAGGAGGGTATGGCATATGTTGCATTATCTCGAGTCAGAACTTTATCTGGATTTTACTTGATTGATTTTGATGAGACAAAGATTAGTGCAGATCTAAATTGTGTAAAGGAATATAATAGGTTAAGAAGAGAGTATGCTCCAAATTTACCTCAATATCCTCTATTTGAAAAGCGTTTGGTAGGCCGAAAAAGAAGAAATGAGAAAAATTGTAGCAAGGCTGTTGCAAAAAAAAGAAAAGTAGATAAACCAGTAATTGTGAGCAGAAACAAAGAGGATTCTGTTGAAGATATTGTTGGATTTCAGTTTGAGAACAGTTCTGGTATCAACTGCTATGCTAATGTAGTGGTTACTGTTGTTTTTTTTCTCCAATGTTTGCAAGAACAGATTGTTGATAATCGGGATCAAAGTTTTGGTTGTTTGTTGAATACTGTGTTTGAGAAATGTAGCAGTGATAGAACAAATATAGAAAGTGTTTTTGATATTTGAAATGATTTAGACATATGTTCTGGTATAACTAAATTTTCTCAGGATATTCAGCAAGATTGTCAGGAATTTCTAATGTACATGCTTGTTGTATTGCAAGAGGAAGGTATAGATGTTGAAAATCTTTTTGGCCTTTCTTATAGATGGGAACATGTCTGCGATAACTGTTCCTTTTCAGGTAGTAGAATAGTAGATAGTGAAAGATTTATATATTTGACTTTACCAGACTGCAAATCAGTGTCTTTTAATAATCTAGTTAGAGCAGCTGATCAAAACATGGTTTGTACCCAATGTAACTCTGCAATGCTATCAACATTATTTATACAAAGTTATGGACAGTACGTAATTTTAATGTTCCAACGTGGTAGACCTGATGGAAATAAATTAACAACTTTAATAATAAATGTTGTGGCTTCTCAATTATCAATTTCAGGAAGAACCTTTGTAACAGTACCAATTATTTTCCATGATGGTCCTTCAACAACATCTGGACATTATACAGCTTATTTAAAATGTCTAAAAGGCTGGACTCATTGTAATGATACTATTTTGACTTGCCAAAAACGTTTGCCTTTTGACTTAAACAATTCTTACCTAGTTTTTTTACAACCTAAATTTTAGGAAAAGTAATTGGCCTAGAAAGATTGGAGCAATTAATAAAAGTTAGTCATCAGGATACTATATGATGTTCAGATTCTGATTGTTTACTAGTTGTTTAAGGTTTTATGGACATGATACACATCCTTGGGTGGAGATATAAATATTGTTAGGTGTTACGAAAGACGTTGGAGCTTTTCATGCAGAAGGTTGGGAAATGGAAGGTCAAGAGTATTATTAAGTATTTTCCAAACCAAGGAATTTTTACGTACTATTTGGCCATGTGGGAAAGTATATCATTGAAAAATGAGTTTCTCGGGACAATGTTGATAATATATGTTTTTATATAAGTTTGTAATGATACTCAATGGATTTTCAAACAATGTTTGCCTTTTGATTTAACTAGTTCTTACCTAGTGTTTTTAGAACTGAAATTTTAGTGAAAGTAATTGGACAATGAAGATTGGAGAAGTTAATAAAAGTAAGTGTGTTGTTCAAAATTAGTTTGTGAGTGAAAGTGATCAAGATAATTAGTAAACTGGTAGTTGTCATAGAGGTAGTGTAAGTATATCACATAGTGAGTGATATCAGTATTATAAGAAATGTTAATCAAGAGTAAGTCAGAGGTGCAAATCTAATTATTGTTTGATGATGAAATAGATGAAATAGATGTTGGACTTTTCATTCAGAAAGTCGGGTAAATGGAAGTTTAAAACTGCTATTAAGTAATTTCCAAAAAAAGGACTTTCTATATACCATTTTGCCATGTGGAAAGGTATGTAAATGAAGAATACGTATTTCGGGTAAATGTGGTTAATATATGTTTCTATATCACTTTAGTTTGAGAGTATAATAATGAGATACTGTATCTTAGAGATTGCTGTTTGGAAGAAAACATTTAAGGTATGTTTTTTCTAAGTTTTATGGGTTTTTTAAACACAATCATTTTGATTGTGTTTAATTTTGCCCGCTGTGATATGATGAATAGTATTGAACTCACTGTTTTTAGTGAAAATCAATATATTCTGAGAACAGCAAAAATAGACCATATAAAATGTTGTACAAGTTAATTTGCATTTTGTATTGTGAAATATATATTATAACTGATTTGTTTACTCTCTTCCACAGATATTACATTTATAAGGTAAGTTCGACTAAAAAAAAATACATTTTCATTACATTTTTATTTCTGTTTCTCTCTATCCTTCCCTTACTGCCTCTCTCTTAACCTCACTGCTTTCATCCCTTCAGTTTCTCACTCCCTTTCTCTTATGTTTACTCCCTTTAACTCATCCACATTTTGTCTCTGACTTTTTTTTGCTCCCATTGTCTCACGATCACTCAACTTTATCCACCCTCTATCATTTGTCTTTCTTCAACTTCACTGTCCTTCTCTCACTCACGTCACCCTTGTTCTGTTATGCTGCTTCCCTCAGTACCCTTTATTCCTATCTTTCACTCCCCTTCTCCTTTCTTGTTTCCCTCACTTACCTTTTCTCAGTTCATCTGATTTACTCCCCTTCACCTCTCTTTCCTTCTTTTGCTCCCTTACTCATTAACCTTCCCTCACTCACCTTACTCCACTTCACTTACTCCTTCTGTCACTCCCTTTGAACTCTGACATCCTCAATTCTCTTTCTTCACTATCTCTCTGTTAGCCTTACTTCCTCTGTCCCTTCACTGTCTCACTGCCCTTCCCTTACACTCACTCTCTTTAACTCACCCACACTCCATCACTTGTCTTTCTTTGCTCCTTCACTCAGTCCCCTTCTCTCACTCTTTCCTTCACTCCCTCTGTGTCCTCACTCCCCCTGTCTCAAGCTCATTTGCCATCTCTCTTTTGACTGTGCTATGTCTTCCTTTGCCTGTTCCATGTTTCTCTGTGTGTTCGCCAACTTACCCTCTGTCTGCACAATATATGCATGTGCGTGTGTCATATTACCCTCTGCTTGCACCATCTCACCCACTACTTGTTGTATCTCACTCTGCCTGCACCATCTTACTTTCTACCTGTGGCATGTGTCCCTCTGCATGTGCCATCTATCTTTCTTGACTCTGTAAAAATATCAAATATGTAAATTCTAATGTAGGTAGCACTGTTGACAGTGCTAGAGGCGTCTAAAAATTCGTTATTTACCACCCAATACAATTGGGTGGTAAATAAGGAATTCCTGTGTACATGCACATCTGTGCATGTACACCTGTGCCATGTGGCACACATACATGCCCTAAGGGCATGTATGTGTGTCACATTGCACACAAGCCAAAAACAGGGGTGCTACAGGGTGTCAAAGTGACACCCTGTTCCCCCTGGCAGGATTCGGTATTTACCGATTCTGTAATTACCTAATCGGTATTTGCCATTGATTCCTATGGGCTTCAAGTCCCATAGGAATCAATGGCAAATACAGATTCGGTAATTACCGAATCTGTAATTACTGAATTTTACCAAATCGGTAATTAACTTAGTAAAAATACTTACATCCCCATTACCATTTCTTAAATACCGAATTGGTATGATTCGGTATTTAAGAAGTGGTAATCTTGGATTACCTACATTGGGCTCTCGGTATTTATGAGTAGGTAAATCGAGATTATGTACATCTGGCCCATTGAGTTGTAACATATTTATATACATATGTTACATTTCAGTACTTTGGAAGTAGTACAGTATACTATAGGTAGACACCTTATAGGTTTATGCTGTACCACATCCTTATAGTTTTGCACTTTGACATGCACTATGGCAAACTTTTACATACAAACATAGAAATGTAGTTATTTTTTTAACCAGTAGAGGTAGTTCTAGAAAGAACTGTTTTTTTGTTGTTTTTGTTTTGCTTGAAGAACAATGTAAAAAAAAAAATTTTTTGAGGCTGATAATTGTTCAACCAGAACAAACTAGGAAAAATAAAGAAAAAAATGATGGGGTGCACCCGTGATTCCTGTTTTTTTGCAGGATAACTTGAATGGACTCTTGTCCAAAGGCTATCATTTTCTGGCAACAAATGCATTGCATCATCAAATTCTTAAGTTCTGGTTGGATATTTGCAACCATTGATGCTTGCATTGGTGGTGCTGTTGGTTGAGAAGAAGTGCTGGGAGTAGAGCCCTGCTCCTCTGATGATCTTTTCATTACAGCTTTACTCCAATTGTTTGGGTGTATATTCTTGACATGGCGTTCCATGCTAAAAGTTCCAAAGCTGTACTTCTTCTGTGGATCCCCTCTGGAAAGTACAGTGTCACAGATTTTGCATGTGACAAAAGGGGCATTTACCTTTTTATGTCCTTCTGGGAATTTAAACAATGTCCAAACTATGGACTCTTCAGGTAATCTAGGGGTTTCAGGAACAAACTCAGGTTCCTCATCTTCAGAATGGTCAGATTCCTCATGTTCTGAATGCTAAGGTTCCTCATGTTCTGAATGCTCAGGTTCCTGCTGTTCAGACATTTCAATAGATTTTTCAGGAACAAAGTGCTGATGAAAAAAGGTGTTTCTTCCTCGAAAGGCAAAGAAGAATGATGAACATGGGAGGGGTCTTTCAACAATTGGAGTAGGAAGTATTATAAACCAATTAAATCTTTTGTTTTGAGGTCACATGGTTGACGTAAGCTTGCAGAGCGCTTACGTTGCGTTTACGGAGCGCTTACGTAAGCTTACGTTGCATTTACGCTCTAATTACGGAGCGCTAACGTCATCTTACAATGCGTTTACGTAGTACGCACCCTCGCGAGATTTATAATTGCTTAAATAAAGTTATATATGGTCTTTAAAAGTTTAAATTAACATGTTCTTTATTATCCCAGATAATGTGTACCTTTACATTGTGCAATGAATACGTAGATATAACGATTTAAAGTTTATAAAACTTTTGGGGGTAAGAGCTCGAAGCTTTTACGGTGCGTGCACGTGCGACGTACCCTCACGAGATTTCTTACTACTTCAAAAAGTAATACACTGTTGTTAAAAGTTTAAAAAAACATTTTCTACATTAAAGCAGATATTGTCTTCCTTTAAAATCTACGTTAAAAACATAGATATTATGTTTTAGAAACTTAAAAAATGTGTTGGGGTAAGAGCTCGGAGCATTCACGGTGCGCGGACCCTGTAATCATATAAAAAAAAACTTGAAAATAAAAATTATATATATAATATATTAAATATATATTCACTGAAAAAAACATAGGTTTCAAGCCTTACATAGTTAGGTATTATTATTTAAAAAAACCTTGCAAATTCACTAAAAAAAACATATTTTTCAGGTCATATATATTTAGGTATTAGCATTTAAAAAACCTTGCAAATTCACTGAAAAAACCATAGGTTTCAGGTCATATATAGTTGGGAATTAGCATTTAAAAAAACCATTGAAATTGCTCCTATATAGTTAGTTGTACTACTTATATTTCGCGCACCCGCAATCCACTGCTGATGATGTCACATATTACATCATTCATGACATGGTCTCTGACATCACTGATGACATCTCAAATGACATCACTGATGATATCACTGATGACATCTCAATTGACATCACTGATCACATCACTGATGATATCATTCATGTAATAATACAATGCAACTCTTCACACTCTAATATATCCTTTGATACACCCAGTGTTATACGCAGAGTACCATTCTTGAAACTGTTGACACACCAATAGCAGTTACTACATACGCACACACTGATTGCTAGGTCTATACACACATCCAATCATTTACCCATAGAATCACTCATACATACAGTCACTCATAAATACAACACTATCATCTGCACTGAAACACCTATACAGACACTCACACTCTGCCACTCATCCATGGAGTTACTCTCACATCTAGCCAGTCACACTTTCATTTCCCTCAACTATACAGTTACACACACAACCTTACTCATTCAAACATATACTAACAAAAAACTTACTTTGTTATACATTTACTGATACAAGTACACAATGATCCATACAGTCATTCGCACAATCAGTGGCTCTTATGTATAGTCATTTATATATGCCAGCTACCCACGCACACACTCAGTCTCCCATACAAAATACTTGGGCAACCAATCAATAACACATATAGCCACTCATATAGCTACTGATCAACACATGCAGTAGCTTACACAACAACAGACATACTGATGCACACATTAAGATAGTTTAGTCACTAACCCATGCATTCAGTAAGACACATTTAATCACCCACTCATACATTCAGTCATGTACCTACTAAATCTTTCATCCAGATACTTATACATTCACTCATTCTTCAATATGTAAAACATATTAAAACTTCACAGAAACACACAGTCACTGGATGATGTCATCAGTGATGTCATCAGTGATGTTATTTGAGATGTCATCAGTGATGTCACTGACCATGTCATGAATGATGTAATATGTGACATCATCAGCAGTGGATTGCGGGTGCGCGAAATATGGTTAGTACAACTAACTGTATAGGAGTAATTCCATTTTTTTTAACAAATCTTTATTGCGATTTTTAGCTCTTTTTTTTTTACATCACGGTTACCCCGCCCTCCCCCCCCCCCGAAACCCCTCCTCCCGGTACAGGTAACATTTATAAATTTGAAAATTAGCAGTAAAAGAATAAAAAATTATAAAGAAAAATAGGATAATACAGGCTTCGAAAAACAAAAAGAAATACATTGTTACGTTCCTAAAGCACTCGATACATCTCGGCCTAATTGATCTATGCTGGGCTCACTAGCCATAATCTAACTGGGTCCCAAATTTTTAATCCCTTTATTTTTTTCCTGCAACCTTTCCGGCTATTAATGGCAATTTCAAGATTATATGTAGCTAAGAAGTGCATCCGCCACTGTTGAAATGTGGGTGGATATTGATCCAGCCATGCGGAAGTCAAACAGATTCTTAAGACTGCCATAGCAATGTAGATGAGTCCCTGCATGGCAATAGGTCTGGTAACCTTATCTACCCTTAACATGATTTCTGCTGTGCTGATCTCTATATTGACTTCGAATAGTTCAGATAGGAAGTTAGAGACTTCTCGTTTAATATTATCTAAAGTATGACATGTAGCCAACATATGTATCAGATAGGCTTTAGTTCTATTGCATCTGGGGCAGGGGGTCCCCTTCCCCTCCCCCCATTTTGAAATTTTTTCGGGTGTATAATAGAGGTCCAAAAAAGTTTTGTAGAACTGAGCTTGTAGCTTGGTGGACATTAGAATAGAGCTGGATAGTTCGAGTGCTTTGTGGGCTAGATCCTCTGTGATATTGATCCTATTTTGCCAAATATTTACATGTTTATCAACATCGTCAGGTAGTACGGCAATTAGGTCTTTATAGATGTCTCCAATTTTTACCCTGTCCGAACTGACCAGTGTTAATTGTGGGGATTTTCTTACAGCAACCATTGGGTCCCCCCTTTTTGAGAATAAAATCTCTTGATTGTAAAAACTTTAAAAAATCATGCGAATTCAGCCCATATTTATTTTTTAGCGATTCAAATGAACAAAAACCTGTTGAATCGTAAAATGAGCCAAGTTGCGACCCATCGCCGCATACAGGAATCCCAAAAAATTTCAGGCAGATTGGTATTGTTTTCTATCGGAGTATAAAATGAAAACCTGCCTATCGCCAGATGTTTCCGAACCATGTTCCAAACTGTATAGATACCCTTGAGTGTTTTAAATCGTTCTTTTTTTAGATGGCATTCGTAGGGTAGTTTCCAAAGGTGGTTATTGGCGTTATTACCCAAAATTAGTTCCTGTGGAGTTGGAGTCGAACAAATGGGCGTTGAGTCTCGTTTGGGGATTAACAGTAAACAACTGTATTTGATGGTTGTAGCCCACCAATTGAATTTGAAATTAGGGAGGGCTAGGCCACCTCTATCCCTTGAGTGTGTGATATGTTTATAGGCTCTTCGTGTTTTTCCATTGCCCCAAACGAAGCAAGATCGCATATTGTCTATTTCATTAAAGAGTGATAGGTCAAAGTTAAGACAGATTGCCCGGAAGAAGTACAAAAATTTGGGCAGAAAAAACATTTTAATAAGGTTTTATTTGTCTGTTTCACTAAAGGGTCTAGGTTCAGGGCCACTAGTTTATTCAGATCGGATGTGATTTTAATGCCGAGATATAATGCATTATCAGTAACTCTTGCATCGTCCACACTGATGTTATTATTTATTACAATCTGGGTTTTAGTGTGATTTAATTTGTATCCCGAAATCTCCCCGAACTTTTTAGCTTCTTTCTCCATTATCATGGCTGTTGTAATTGGATCAGATGTAACAATCGCAATATCATCTGCGAAGGCTAGAGTTTTAGTTTCATCATTCGATGTTTTAATGGGTAGTATGGACGGATTCATTTCTAGCTTTGCGATAAAGGGATCAATGTAAATTGCGAAGAGTAGGAGAGAACAGGGACACCCTTGTCTTGTACCTCTAGTCACTTTGATGATGTCCGATGTGACCCCATTGATCATAACGACCGCTTCAGGAGCAATATACATTTTCTGTACTGCTTGAATAAAATGATCCCGATCCCACTCTTTGCCATGACCGACCATAGATATTGCCAGGAGACCCTGTCGAATGCTTTTTCAGCATCTGATCTGTGGTTGATCTTCCAAGGACGAACCCATGTTGTCTAGCAGATACAATTTTATGAATTAAAGGTGCCAATCTACTTGCTAACAGTTTGGAATATATTTTAGAATCATTGTTAATTAGGGTAATAGGACGGTATGTGCCTAGTTCGGTCGGATCTTTATTTTTTTTGGGGAACACTATAATTTTTGCACATGCCCAAGAAGCCGGAGGATTTCCATTCATGAAGACCTGGGTAAACAACTGGGTTAGGATGTCTTTGAGTGAGCTACTAAATCTGACATAAAATTCCACGGGAATACCGTCTAGACCTGATGCCTTGCCAGATGGAAGACTGCGTATGGATAGTAAAATTTCTATCCAGTCTGGAGTTTCAGCGAGAATTCCCTCATCTGCTTTGGATAGGCAGGGCCTTATATCCGAAATTAGATACTCATCGATTTTATCTTGTTTAATATCTGTTTCAGAATAAAGCTCTGCATAATATCTCCTAAAGGCATCCCTAATGTCGTTTGTATCATGAGTTAGGCCGAGAACTGGGTCTCTTATAGCTGTATAGGAGTAATTTAAATGGTTTTTTAAATGCTAATTCCTAACGACATATGACTAAGCATGGGCGGATTTTGCGGATCCACGATCCGCGGATTTTGCGGATTTGCGGATCGTGGATCCGCAAAATCCGCGGATTTTGTGGATTTGCGGATCCGCGGATTTGGGGCGGGGGCGGGGGCGGGGCTTCCATGCGAGTGCACATGCCTCTTGTGAGGCCTCTATCCAGCATCACAGCTGATTTTCCACGGTAGAGTTGGGAAGAAGGCACACCTGTCCAGCCTCGACGACGCTCACGGTTGTTTTTGGGCTAATGAATGAGTCACTGAATTTGAGCATCAACTAGTTCGAGCGACCATGTGTGTGTTACTATGCAATCGCCCCGACGGGCGCAGGGGTCCCTTGAGTGAGCTGTCCATCATAGTGGGTGAATGGCGGGTAAGTATGAGCGGAAAATCCGTTCCGCTCGCGGATTTTGCGAATTTTCGGTAAATTCGCGATCCGCGAACTCCAGCGAATTTACCGAGAATTTGCAAATCCGCGAGCGGCGGATTTTTCTGGGGGCAAAAGTTGAAGCCTGGCCTGTTGTAATTATTTTACGATGGCGCCGGCAAGCTGCCAGCGCTATCCTAAAATAGTTACTAAGTTAGCTTCAACAGGAAGCTCTAATAGATAAAATAAAGCCGGTGCTCGATTTTATCTATTAGAGCTTCCTGTTGAAGCTAATTTAGTAAGTATTTTAGGATGGAGCTGGCAGCTTGCCGGCGCCATCCTAAAATATTTACCATGCCCTTCCTGTGACTCATTCATCAGCCCAAAAACAATCGTGAGCGTCGTCGAGGCAGGTGTGCCTTCTTCACAAATCTACCGTGGAAAATCAGCTGTGATGCTGGATAGAGGCTTTTGCATCCGTGACTTTCACGAGCGCAATACCTGTGCTGTTTCTGTGACCAGGAGCTTATTTCTCTTCATCTGCTGAACTGATCTTTCTCTGACCTTTTATACACACTAGAAGCATGTGTGAACTCGCATGGTAGCCCTGCCCGTTTGGCCCCGCTCACACACTGGTGGTTTGCACAGTCTTCCCGCCATTCACCCACTATGATGGACAGCTCACTCAAGGGACCCCAGCGCCCTTCGGGGCGATTGCATAGTAACACACACATGGTCGCTCGAACTAGTTGATGCTCAAATTCAGTGACTCATTCATTAGCCCAAAAACAATCGTGAGCGTCGTCGAGGCTGGACAGGTGTGCCTTCTTCCCAACTCTACCGTGGAAAATCAGCTGTGATGCTGGATAAAGGCTTTTGCATCCGTGACTTTCACGAGCGCAATACCTGTGCTGTTTCTGTGACCAGGAGCGTATTTCTCTTCATCTGCTGAACTGATCTTTCTCTGACCTTTTATACACACAAGAAGCATGTGCACTCGCATGGAAGCCCCGCCCCAAATCCGCGGATCCGCAAATCTGCAAAATCCACGATCCGCAAATCCGCAAAATCCGCGGATCGTGGATCCGCAAAATCCGCCCATGCTTAATGGCGGGAAGACGGTGCAAACCGCGAGTGTGTGGGCGGGGCCAAACGGGCAGGGCTACCATGCGAGTTCACACATGCTTCTTCTGTGTATAAAAGGTCTGAGAAAGATCAGTTCAGCAGATGAAGAGAAAGAAACCCCTGGTCACAAGAACAGCACGGGTATTGTGCTCGTGAAAGTCAAGGATGCAAAGGCCTCTATCCAGCATCACAGCTGATTTTCATAGGTAGAGTTGGGAAGAAGGCACACCTTCCTCGACGACGCTCACGATTGTTTTTGGGCTAATGAATGAGTCACTGAATTTGAGCATCAACTAGTTCGAGCGACCATGTGTGTGTTACTATGCAATCGCCCCGAAGGGCGCAGGTGTCCCTTGAGTGAGCTGTCCATCATAGTGGGTGAATGGCGGGAAGACGGTGCAAACCGCGAGTGTGTGGGCGGGGCCAAATGGGCAGGGCTACCATGCGAGTTCACACATGCTTCTTGTGTGTATAAAAGGTCAGAGAAAGATCAGTTGAGCAGATGAAGAGAAATAAGCTCCTGGTCACAGAAACAGCACGGGTATTGCGCTCGTGAAAGTCAAGGATGCAAAAGCCTCTATCCAGCATCACAGCTGATTTTCCACGGTAGATTTGTGAAGAAGGCACACCTGCCTCGACGACGCTCACGATTAGGGCATGTTGTAACTATTTTAGGATGGCGCTGGCAAGCTGCCAGTGCCATCCTAAAATACTTACTAAATTAGCTTCAACAGGAAGCACCTGCTTTATTTTATCTATCAGAGCTTCCTGTTGAAGCTAATTTAGTAACTATTTTAGGATGGCGCTGGCAGCTTGCTGGCGCCATCCTAAAATAGTTAGAAGTTGACAGGCCAGCCAGGCTTCAACTTTTGCCCCCGGAATCCGCCGCTCGCGGATTTGCGAATTCGCGGTAAATTCACAGGAGTTAGCGGATCGCGAATTTACCGAAAATTCGCAAAATCCGCGAGCGGAACGGATTTTGCGCTCATGCTTACATATGACCTGAAACCTATGGTTGCTTCAGTGAATATATATATATATATATATATATATATATATATATATATATATATATATATATATATATATATATATATATATATATATATATATATATATATATATATATATATATATATATATATATATATAGGTAGTTATAGTTAGGATTTTTTTCAATGTTAAATCTCAAAATTCTATTTGGAATAACTTTGGCGCCGGTTGACGAATCTGCCTGAAGATTTCCTCAAAATGGCCTCTTCGAGCTCCGGTCCTCCCCTGAAAGTTTGGGGGGGGATTCGTCAAGCGGGGGCAGAGATAAAAGGGGTCTCAAAACGCATTTTCCCCATGTTAATTTCCATAGGGCGGTCGACCTCACTTTTAGCCCGAACGGCTGAATAGATTTACACCAAACTTGACAAAATTGTAGGGACTGGTAGCCCGATGTGCCTTTGCTATGTCTCAAGATATGTGCTCCAGTGGATTTTGAGTAATTTAGGTTCAGAAAAATATATATATCTATGGCAGCGCCCCGGTACGCGCTCCGGGGAGCACCCCGGGCGCGACACGCGAGGTGCGCATGGAAATCTGATTGACTCTTGGGTGTCTGTAAACATTAAAAACAGTCCGGAGCGGCCGCCATCTTGTGTCTCTGTAGTATCGAGACACAAGAGATGGCAAAAACAAAGGGGGAAATGACCATAAGGGGGCAGGGTAGACCCCCCCTGACCCCCTAGGTTTGATGTGGGGGCTTTAAAAGGGCCCCGCGGGGCAAAACATTTCTTTTTTTTTTTTTGGCGCGGGGGAGTGCCCGGTACGCGCACCGGGGAGCAGAGTTTTTAAAAAATGTTGCCTTTTTTTAGAAATTGGAGGTAGTTCTAAAAAGAACTGTTTTTTTTCTTATTTTTGTTGTTTTATATTTTTTATATTGTTTTTTTTAACATTTTGTACTTTTTTTGGATTTTCTGAACAGTTTTAGATTTTTTTTGTATTTTTCATGGGGAAAAACGAAAAAACAGGGAATTGAAAATGGCTCAACTGGAGCAAAAAACAAAAAGAAAAGAAAAAATTAGGGTTGATTGGAGCATTTATGGTTGTCCCCAGCAAGGACGATGAGCTTTACGCTCTGTTCTCCGTAGGAGATGGTCTTCCCACAGTATTTACAGATAATTCTGAAATCTGCAAATCGGGGCTGAATGCACAGCATCGTCTCACTTTCCTCTGGTGCAGACGCAGTGGGTTGCTTCCTTTTTGAGCTGGTTCTTGTTGATCGGGGAGGGTTACTGGCCAGTTCCCTCATCTCTGCAGCAGCATAGTTTATAGGATGTTTGCGCAGCATGTGGCGTATCATTGTGTGGTTCCCAAATGAATATTTTTTATTTGGGTTTCCCCTGGAAAGTTCCATGCCACAGATTTTGCAACTGACCTTGGGTGCATTTACTTTTTTCTTCCCCTCTGGGAGAGAAAAAAACTCCCAAATAATGTGTGGTCTTGGCTGGTATGTGGTATTGTGTTCTTCCAGCCATCTTGAACTCCCCTCCTCCTCCTCCTCTTCCTCTTCTTGAAGACCACCAATGATATCTTGAGGAGGTCCTTTTGGTGGTTGTGGTGGTGGTGGTGGTGCAGATGCACCAGCTGCTGCTACTACTGAAGCCATTATATTGAGCAAAAAGGTAGAGAGAGCTACAAACAGGTCTTCCTAAGTCAAAGGACAAAGTCAGAATAAGGAAAAAAGGTGGGGTTTTTCACCCTTTTGAAAAAAAAATTTATTGAACCAATGAAAAGTGTTATTTTCAGGTCACATGACTAGGGGCTTCATCATTATGAAACCAAAACTGTTATGAACCAATAAAAATTGTTATTTTCAGGTCACATGACCCGACGCGCTTACGCTACGCGCCCCGGGTCGCGTCGCGTAAGCGCGTCGGATGTTTACGTTGCGCGATCGTATTCGCTCGAGTGCTTCCGGGTGCGCTTACGCGATACCTCACGATCATGTTTTCGTTTGCGATATTGGCGCTTATGGGACGCTCCCCGGAGCGCGCCCCGGGCGCTTTATAAAAGTACGCTTTTAGGGGCGCTACCCCGGGCGCCCACCGGGAGCGCTCCAAAGCAACAAAAAATAAAAAATAAATAAAATAAAATAAAAATTGGCAAAAATTGTAGGGACTGGTAGCCCTATTCTCAAGTGTTTTTTATGAAAATTAACTTTGAAAAAAATATATATTGTGCTACATTGGGCAATATATATGTTAGAGCCCAAATGTAGCCCAAATGTAGCCCAATGTAGCCCAATGTAGCCCAATATAGCCCAAAGATGGCCACCAGAGACAAAAAAAACAAATGTAGCCCAAATATCAGCCAGATGTAGCCCAACTGTAGCCCAATGACAGAATGTACCAGAGTGCTCTAAAGAACAACTAGAGCGCTAACAGTCTTACTTATAAAGTGAGACTTATAGTTAGGAATTAGCATTAAAAAAACTATGAAATTCACTGAAAAAAGCATAGGTTTCAGACCAGTTATAGTTAGGAATTAGCATTTAAAAAACCTATGAAATTCACTGAAAAAACCATAGGTTTCACACCAGTTATAGTTAGCTGGAAATTTTACTGACATAAAACCAATGAAATTCAACGTTATAGTTAGTTGGACTCACTATAACTTGCGCGCCTGCAATGCACTGCTGATGACGTCACATATTACATCACTCATGACATGGTCAGTGACATCACTCATGACATCACTGATGACACCATCCTTGTGACAGAGTGACAGACCACCTTTCACTGTAAAGTAACCCTTGAAACACATATTCAAAAACAGTAACTAACATTTTCAAAAAAGTGGAGATACCCATACCAGTTACAACAACCAAATCAGTAATGCCACCATCTAATACACATCCACTCATTCTCCAACAGTTCAATATAGTCACTCATACATATATTCACTCATCATATGTAGTGATAGACCTATACATCCTGTTACACACCGACAGTCATCCAAAAGTTACTCACACACATATTTACACATGAAAAAAAAATATTGAACATCCATTTATTTGCATATACAGCTATACACACTACCACTTTACTTCTAAAGAAACTTACACATACTTACTCTCTTAAACAATCACTTATAGAAACACATACTTATTTAAACAGGAACTCTTACAATCTCTCACTCTCACATATATATCAGTAAAATTTCCAGCTAACTATAACTGGTGTGAAACCTATGGTTTTGTCAGTGAATTTAATAGGTTTTTTAAATGCTAATTCCTAACTATAACTGGTGTGAAACCTATGGTTTTTCAGTGAATTTCAAAGGTTTTTTAAATGCTGATTCCTAACTATAACTGGTGTGAAACCTATGGTTTTTTCAGTGAATTTCAAAGGTTTTTTTAATGCTAATTCCTAACTATATAAGACCTGAAAGCCCACCAGGAATCTCCAGTATGCGCCAGGGGACTGCATTGCAGAGAGGTGTAATGAAGCCACAACCCTTTTTACACCTCTCTGCAACGCAGCCCCCATGCATGTTTGAAGAGGGGAAACTAATTCCCCTTGCATACTGGGGGCCCCTGGGGGCCAATTAGCCCACCTGGAACCTCCAGTATGCGCCAGGGGCTGCATTGCAGAGGTGTAATGAGACTATGCCCCTTGTTACACCTCTCTGCAACGCAGCCCACTGCCGCGTTTGCAGAGGGGGAACTTATTCCCCTTGCATACTGGGGGTCCCTGGGGTCGACTAGTCCACCAGGAGCCTCCAGTATGCGCGAGGGAGCTGCATTGCAGAGAAGTGTAGTGAGGCCACATCCTTGTTACACCTCTCTGCAATGCAGGCCACTGGCGCGTTTGCACAGGGGGGACTAATTCCCCTTGCATACTGGGGGTCCCTGGATCATATCTGCCCAAACACCGATATTCCGAACGATTGTAAATGACTTTTCTTGAGAAACATTTGGATTATCATGTCCTATACTTTAGAATTTTTGAAAGACTGACTTTGAGGATGCTATAAATTACTCAAGTCTGCCCGAATTGTGTGGGTAAAATTGATAGTCACTTTGAATAAGAATACACTTATGTCTCGTCTAACATTTGGAAGAAATATCTAGTTATATGACAACAGGATACCGACATAACTTGAAGGAAATAGGAACGCCCTGAAGAAGTTCTGTTGTACAGAACGAAACATTTCGGCTGGCTGTGGTACATAAACTAAAGGAAAATAAAAGCATTTGAATATACACCAAGATTCAGCGCTTCAATAGGGACTCTAAGTGATATGATTTGATTGGACTCATTGTGAAAGTGGTGCTGTGCCAAACTTTGGAATATTCTCCACTACTTTCTACTACTTACTCTCTCCTACTCCACCTCTCTCAAATACTCACTCTCTACTACTCATTCTCTACTACTCTACTACTCTCTACTACTCTCTCTCTACTACTCACTCCCTACTACTTGCTACTCACTACTCCCTACTACTCACTATCTACTACTCTCTACTACTCACTCTCTACTACTCTCTCTCTACTACTCACTCTTTACTACTCACTACTACTCTCTACTACTCACTCTCTACTTCTCACTCTCTACTACTCTCTACTACTCACTCTCTACTACACACTCTCTACTACTCTCTACTACTCACTCTCTACTACTCTCTCTCTACCAGTCTCTACTACTCACTCTACTACTCACTCTCTACTACTCACTACTATTCTCTCTGCTACTCATTCTCTACTACTCTCTACTACTCACTCTCTACTACTCACTCTTTACTACTCTCTACTACTCACTCTCTACTGCTCTCTACTATTCACTCTACTACTTACTCTCTATGACTCTCTACTACTCACTCTCTACTACTCACTCTCTACTACTCTCTACTACTCACTCTACTATTCACTCTACTACTCTCTACTACTCACTCTCTGCTACTCTCTCTACTGCTCTCTACTACTTTCTACTACTCACTCTCTACTCTCTATTACTCACTCTCTACTCTCTACCTCTCTACCTCTCTCTTCTTCTCTCTCTACTAATCTCTACCTCTCTACCGCTACCTCTCTACCTCTCTACCTCTACACCTCTACCTCTCTACCTATCTCTACACGCACACATATACACATATATGCATATATATATGCATATGCATTTATATATATGTATGTGTATGCATAAAAAAACACAACAAAACATTTTTTTTTTAAACAGCTACTTTTAAAACTGTCATTCTTTTTCCCCATGGTACGCTCCCCGGTACTCTCCCCGGTGCGCGTACCGGGCGCTCCCCCCGCGAAAATCAAAAAAATATATTTTTTTTTTTGCCCCGCGGGGCCCTTTTATGGCCCCCACATCAAACCTAGGGGGTCAAGGGGGGTCTACTCTGCCCCCTTATGGTCATTTCCCTCTTTGTTTTGGCCACCTCTCGTGTCTATATCCTACCGAGACACAAGATGGCGGCCGCTCCGGACTGTTTAGAATGTTTACAGACACCCCAGAGCCAATCAGCTTTCTGCGCGCAAGTCGCGTGGCGCGCCCGGTGCGCGTACTGGTGCGCGTACTGGAGAGCGGCTATAGATATATATATTTTTTTGAACCTTAATTACTCAAAATCCACTGGAGCACATATCTTGAGACATAGCAAAGGCACAATGGGGCTACCAGTCCCTACAATTTTGACAAGTTTGGTGGAAATCCATTCAGCCGTTCGGGCTAAAAGTAAAATCGACCGCCCTATGGAAATTAACATGGGGAAAATGCGTTTTGGGAACCCCCTTTTATCTCGGCCCCCGCTTGACGAATCCCCCCCAAACCTTCAGGGAAGGACCGGAACGCCACGAGGCCATTTTGAGGAAATTTTCAGGCAGATTCGTCAACTGGCGCCAAAGTTATTCCAAATAGAATTTTGAGATATAAAATTGAAAAAAATCCTAACTATAACTACCTACTGGTGACCGCCAGTAGGATATATATATGTATATATATATATATATATATATATATATATATATATATATATATATATATTTATATATATATTCCACAACATTGCCACGTATATGCCAGGCAAATGGTACTGCACTCCCAGCAATTTTTATCCTGCCTATTGTTTTATTGGAATGCTTAAACCTAATGTGTTTTAGTCTTCACACAGACATTGATCATAAGTAAACTTCCCAACAATCATTGCAACCCATATTTCCTTTTCCCTGCCACACCATTTTCTGTTTTGCAAAGCATGATGGTCTTGCAGTCCTTTTAGACCAAGGAAGGCATTAGGATTTTAAATGACAAAGTGCTTTTTGTGCAAATATGCCACCCAAGTGGCAATGTGCCAAATGTGCAAATACTATTAAATGTTACAAAAATTGTTTTATGCCAAAGTTAAAAGGTAAAATTAATATTTAAATGTTTCTTGACATTTTTCTTGCTCTCAATATAGCCCATGCAGACTTCATACTTTTCTAAATAAAGATCTAGTTCAATATTGCACAACATCCCATCATTTCTATACTGTTGACGCCTCTTGTTTTAGGAAACATTTGCACTTTATTCAGCATTTCAAAGTGGCAGCAACACTCTCCATCCTGACGTGTTTCATCTTTCCCTGAAGTCTTTTTCACAGGTGAGTTATTTATACTTTGTCATGTGACTTCTAGACCCAATGGGCAGACTGGTGAGAATGTGGTAGTACTTCAGTCATCCATGTACCACAATGCACCTCTTTGTTAAAAACTAAATATAAATGCAGCCTGCAGTGCGGTTTGCTAAATCAATGTATAATACTTCAAAGAGCACAGCAGTCTCCTAGAGTTCATTATATTTCTGTGCATTGTGCTGAAAATGTATGAAGTGACGCTACACAATTTTTGCACTGTGTTTTGCAGTTCAAATGTCCTGAACCGACAAAAGAAGGTGTAACACCCCTCTCCCTCCCTTGCACTCCTCCACTTACTGTAATTATCTTGGGTAAATCCTCTTTAAGAGTGGAGGAAGTGGGTCAGTCTCCACAAACTTTCTCCAGAATATCAAAATCCTCTGCATTAAAAGTAGACCAAATCCCCGTCAGGGCGGCATCAGCCATACGTAAACGGACCCTCCCATTATTCAACATCAAAAAAAAAAAGCAGACGCCTCTTGTTTCATGAAAACTTCGTGCTTTATTCAGCATTTCAAAGGGGCAGCAACACTCTCCATCCTGACGCATTTCGGCTTTCCCTGAAGCTTTCTCTAAGGTGAGCAATTTATACTTTGTCAAGTGACTTCTTGCCTCAATGAGCGGCCTGCGGTAGAATTTAGTAGTACTTCGGTCATCCATGTACCACAATGCACCTCGTTGTTCCAAATAAAATACATATCCAGGCTGCAGTGCGATATGTTGAGTCACTGTATAATACTTCAAAGAGCACAGCAGTCGCATAGAGTTCATTGTATTTCTGTGCATTGTGCTGAAAATGTACAAAGTGCCGCCACAAAGTTCTCGCAAAGTCTTTTGCAGCACAAATGTCCTGAACCGGCAACAGAAGGCGTAATACACTTCTCACTCCCTAGCACTCCTCAGCTTTCTGTATTTTTCTTGGGTTAATCCTCTTTCAGATTAGAAGAGGTGAGTCAGTCTCCACAAACTGTCTCCAAAACACCAAATTCCTCCGCATTAAAAGGATACCAAGATCCTGTCAGGGCAGCATCAGCCATACAGGAATGGAGCCTATCGATATTCGATATCAAAAGAAAAAAGAAGCCAACGCCTCTTGTTTCAGGACAAACTTGCACTTATTCAGCATTTCAAAGCAACAGTAACACTCTCCAACCTGAGAATTTTCCAGAAGGAGCTGAAGTGCATGAACCTTTTTTTGGGGAAGTTATGTAAAGATTCGTCAAATAGTGCTATAGTTATTATATTAGCAAATCAAAGAATGCTTTTCCGATGGAAATGTGATCCTAAATATAACTACTCAGTAAAGTTTCTTTGGGAATATATATATAATGCTCAGTCGTACTTCCACCAATGGGAGCGAAGCAGCTCGCTCAAATATCTTGAATGTGTGACTTCCACCATCAAAGACATCGCAAGAAGGCATACTCGCCTAAACGTGTTATGCCATTTACCAAAATAAAGAAATCTTTTGTGACCCCTCTGTGTCCCCTAATTGCTTCGGAGTGTAGGGATTTACTGGAAATATATATATAGTGCAAAATGTTGTTTATTGCGCTGGACTAGTCTGCCATGACAGGTTTCAGCTGGTTCACGGCCTATATCACATATACATATAAATATTACATACTGGGAGTCGCCAGTAGGTAGTTATAGTTAGAACCTATTTTCCATAGGAAAAGCGTTTTTTGATTTGCCAATATCTTTGACGCCATTTAACAAATCTTTGCTCCGGTCAGCTCCTGTCTTTAAAAGTTTCAAGGTGATTTGTCATGCAGGGGTCGATAAAAAAGGGGGCCCCAAAATGCGTTTTCCCCATGTTCATTTCAATTAGGGGTAGGCGTAGTTCACGAAGTAGCCTCCAACGCGAGTGGTCGCTCCCCCTGCTTCCTCCCTCACCTGTGGTATTGTAGCGCCTACATTTGCTTTTTACTTGCTGACTGGGCACTGAGTTTGTACTTGCTAGCGCGCACTGTTGTTAATTTAATTACATAGCGCTTTGCTGATTGGTAACTGACATCGCTTCCACCCTGGGCACTGTGTTTGTACTTGCTAGCGCGCACTGTTGTTAATTTAATTGATAGCGCTTTGCTGATTGGTAACTGATATCGCTTTCACCGTGCAGTACCTGTAATAATTGTAGCTGCGCTTTGTCTGCATTACTTTGGCTGTGTTCTTATTTAAAGTGTGCCACGATCTCCGCTGTCTCCACGCACGAACTCGCATCTTTGACCCTCATAGCGCTCCATTGCTCCTTGTTGTTGTTGTTGGTCGGCCATTTCCCAGGTTGACCCGAGCCTTCCCTCAACCTCGCCCCCGCCTCCCTGCTGACCCTCCCACCCACGAGAGCTACAGGAGCCGCCCTCTCCCACACAGTGAGCTGTGACCATCTTGCCTCCAACGCGAGTGGTCGCTCCCCCTGCTTCCTCCCTCACCTGTGGTATTGTAGCGCCTACATTTGCTTTTTACTTGCTGACTGGGCACTGAGTTTGTACTTGCTAGCGCGCACTAATGTTAATTTAATTACATAGCGCTTTGCTGATTGGTAACTGACATCGCTTCCACCCTGGGCACTGTGTTTGTACTTGCTAGCGCGCACTGTTGTTAATTTAATTACATAGCGCTTTGCTGATTGGTAACTGACATCGCTTTCACCCTGGACACTGTGTTTGTACTTGCTAGCACGCACTGCTGTTTATTTAATTGATAGCGCTTTGCTGATTGGTAACTGATATCGCTTTCACCGTGCAGTACCTGTAATAATTGTAGCTGCGCTTTGTCTGCATTACTTTGGCTGTGTTCTTATTTAAAGTGTGCCACGATCTCCACTGTCTCCACGCACGAACTCGCATCTTTGACCCTCATAGCGCTCCATTGCTCCTTGTTGTTGTTGTTGGTCGGCCATTTCCCAGGTTGACCCGAGCCTTCCCTCAACCTCGCCCCCGCCTCCCTGCTGACCCTCCCACCCACGAGAGCTACAGGAGCCGCCCTCTCCCACACAGTGAGCTGTGACCATCTTGCCTCCAACGCGAGTGGTCGCTCCCCCTGCTTCCTCCCTCACCTGTGGTATTGTAGCGCCTACATTTGCTTTTTACTTGCTGACTGGGCACTGAGTTTGTACTTGCTAGCGCGCACTGTTGTTAATTTAATTACATAGCGCTTTGCTGATTGGTAACTGACATCGCTTCCACCCTGGGCACTGTGTTTGTACTTGCTAGCGCGCACTGTTGTTAATTTAATTACATAGCGCTTTGCTGATTGGTAACTGACATCGCTTTCACCCTGGACACTGTGTTTGTACTTGCTAGCACGCACTGCTGTTTATTTAATTGATAGCGCTTTGCTGATTGGTAACTGATATCGCTTTCACCGTGCAGTACCTGTAATAATTGTAGCTGCGCTTTGTCTGCATTACTTTGGCTGTGTTCTTATTTAAAGTGTGCCACGATCTCCACTGTCTTCGCGCACGAACTCGCATCTTTGACCCTCATAGCGCTCCATTGCTCCTTGTTGTTGTTGTTGGTCGGCCATTTCCCAGGTTGACCCGAGCCCTCCCTCAACCTCGCCCCCGCCTCGCTGCTGACCCTCCCACGCTCCGCCCCCTCCACTCTCCATTTATGTCAGATGTACCAACGCGCAGCGTCCACGCGCTACGTACACGCCGAAGGTGCGCCAAAGGTAAGCCCGTCTATGCCCGTCCGCGCCTGGACCGCGCCCAGCGCCAGACCCCCTGCCCCTCGCGCTGCCCAGCCCTCCCGCATTACCTACGATGCCACCACCCTCCTAGCCCTTAACCCCGGTCGCGCCCCCAACTGCGTCCAAGCCGCTCCTGGACACACCCATGGACCTTTCTCTTGCTACTCCTGCAAATTCATCGGCACCGACAACATCTCCGCTACAACCACACCACAGATTCCCGACCCCAACCACCTACAATGCATCCTTCTCAACACCCGCTCGGTCCACAGACACGCCATTGACCTATGGAATCTACTAGACACCATCTCTCCGGACGTCGCCTTCCTAACAGAAACATGGATGAACGCTTCCTCCGCCCCAGACATCACTATTGCCATCCCTGAAGACTATAAGATCACTCGCAAGGACCGTACCGGCCACACAGGAGGAGGAATCGCTATCGTCCATAAGAAATCTATCCGCATCTCAACCAGCTCTGACGCCAACCTCGCCAACTCCAAACACCTACACTTCCAGATCCACATCGACCCCAAGACCACACTCAGAGTCACCCTCCTCTACAGACCACCAGGACCCCGCGCAAAATTTAGTGAAGACATCACGGACTTCATCACTCCTCACGCGCTCCCCTCCAAAGACTACATCCTTCTGGGAGACCTCAACTTTCACCTTGAAAAGATCAACGACCGCAACAACACCACCCTCTTGGACAACCTCGCCAACCTCGGACTTAAACAACTGGTCACTTCCCCCACCCACATCGCAGGTCACACACTCGACCCCATCTTCACGTCCAGCAATCATGTCTCCTTCAGCCACACTACGGATCTCCTCTGGACTGACCACAGCTGCGTTCACTTCACCTACAACAAGCCAAAACCCATCAACCACCTCCAACCAACTCTGCAAAGAAACTGGAACAAAATCACCATCGACCAGATCTCCTCATCGCTCCTTCTAAACACCCCAGCCCACTCTTCTAACCCAGACCAAGCCGCCGCCAACTTCACCCTATGGTTATCCAACACCGCCGACACATTAGCACCACTGAAAAAACGTCAAAGCAAACCTAGCAACAAGAAGGCCTCATGGTTCAACGATGATCTTAAGAAGTCCAAGAAACTCTGCCGCTCCCTTGAAAAGGCCTGGAAAAAAGACCCAACCACTAGCACCAAGGACGCCTTCAAAAACGCCACCCGCACTCACCACCAACTAATCCGAAAGGCCAAGAAAACAGCATTCAAGGATCGACTTGACAACAACGCCCACAACAGCAAGGAACTTTTCAACATCGTCAAGGAATTTTCCAATCCCTCGGCCAACTCCAACGACGTCACCCCCTCTCAAGCCCTCTGCGACTCCCTAGCCTCATTCTTCCACAACAAGATTGCAGACATCCACAACAGCTTCGACAACCAACCCGGAGACCAACCCACCCAACCATATGCTGAACACTCCCCCCCCGTGAACACCCTTAACGACTGGAACCCAATCTCCACTGAGGACACCATCCGCCTGATGAACTCCATCCACTCAGGATCCCCCACAGACCCATGTCCTCACCACATCTTCAACAAAGCAGACTCCGTCATAGCACCGCACCTCCGAGACGTCATCAACTGCTCCTTCAACTCCGCCACCTTCCCGGAAAACTGGAAACACGCTGAACTCACCGCCGTTCTGAAAAAACCCACAGCGGACCCCACCGAACTCAAAAATTACCGCCCCATTTCGCTCCTTCCATTACCGGCCAAAGTAATCGAGAAAGCTGTCAACAACCAGCTCGCGGCTTTCCTCAAAGCCAACAAATCCCTCGACTCCTCACAATCTGGCTTCCGAGCAAAACACAGCACTGAGACCGCCCTCATCGCAGCAACAGGCGACATTCGAACTCTACTGGACAATGGAGACACAGTCGCCCTCATCCTCCTCGACCTCTCTGCAGCATTCGACACAGTCTGCCACAGCACCCTTTTACAACGCCTCAGTAACATCGGAATACAAGGAAAAGCACTTGAATGGATCACCTCGTTCCTCACCGGAAGAACCCAGAGAGTCCGCCTTCCACCATTCAAGTCCGAGGCCACTGAAGTCATCTGTGGCGTACCACAAGGATCCTCACTCAGCCCCACCCTCTTCAACGTATACATGAGCCCCCTCGCGGCCATCGCCCGCCAACACAACCTCAACATCATCTCTTACGCCGACGACACTCAACTAATCCTGTCTCTCACCAATGACCCCAGCACCGCCAAAACTAACCTACACGAAGGAATGAAAGAAGTTGCCGAATGGATGAAAGACAGCCGTCTGAAACTGAACTCAGATAAAACAGAAGTCCTCATCTTAGGTACATCCCCCTCTGCATGGGACGACTCTTGGTGGCCGGAAGCCCTTGGAAAAGCACCCATCCCGACAGACCATGCACGGAACCTAGGCATCATCCTGGATTCTTCACTCTCAATGAACAGACAAGTCAGCGCCGTATCCTCATCCTGCTTCAACATTCTTCGCATGCTCAAAAAAACATTTCGCTGGATCCCCACCGAAACCAGGAAAACAGTCACCCACGCTCTGGTCACGAGCCGACTGGACTACGGAAACACCCTCTACGCAGGTACTACCGCTAAACTCCAAAAGAAACTCCAACGAATCCAAAACGCCTCAGCCAGGATCATATTAGACATCCCGCGCAACAAACACATCTCTGGTCACCTGAAAGACCTCCACTGGCTACCCGTCAATAAGAGAATCACTTTCCGACTGCTAACCCACGCACACAAATCACTCTACGACATCGGACCAGAATGCCTCAACTCACGACTGTCCTTCTACACCCCCTCCCGCCAACTACGCTCTTCCAGCCAAGCCCTCGCCACTGTACCTCGCATCAACAAGACCACCATGGGAGGCAGATCCTTCTCATACCTGGCTGCTAGAACATGGAACTCACTCCCCACTTACCTTCGCCTTACCCAGAACCACCTAGCATTCAGAAAGCAACTTAAAACGTGGATATTTGACAAGTAATCCTCCTCTCCTTCCTAAGCGCCTTGAGACCCTCTGGGTATGTAGTGCGCTATATAAATTCTTTGACTTGACTTGACTTGGCTACACGAAGCTACGCAAAGTGCTCTTTGCACTACGCGAGCTACGCGTAGCACTACACGAACTGCGTAGTAGCATGTTTGCACTGTGCAAGTTGCCGTTTTCAATGATTGCACAGTGCGCACAAGCATCTGGAACTGTGCAATCATTGAAAACCACATCTTGCACAGTGCGAGCTGTACTTTTCTGCCGCTCTAGTAGATTTTTACTCGAGCTGCAGCTTTCTCACCACGGACTGGTAGTTTCTCATCGCAACTCGTGATCGGTCGTGAGCATGGGTGACCACGCGCAATGAGAAACCTGACATCCCAGCGTTGAGATCTCGCTGGGAGGTTTATTTTCCACGCTCGCGATCGGCAACTTGATCTTGCTCATCACGAACGAGGAAAAAGTCTCGCGAGGATGTCATTTTGTTTGCTCGCGGTCGCCAACTTGATGTTGAGGACCGGAGCAAGCAAAAAATGACTGCTGCATGATGCTACGCTACGCATGTTCGCACTGCGCTACGTGCATTTCACGTAGTGCAAAGTTACGCAAACTTCGCAAACTACACGAGCGTAGAGTAGTGCTTTGCCCAGGGTTAATTTCTATAGGAAAAACTCTAACATGCTACAGCCCGAAATGCTGTATAGAATTGCACCAAATATGTCAATAAGGTACCTCTTGGTTCAGAAAGAACCTTTTTTTAATGGTGTTAATCTGTTTAGTAGTTCCTGAGAAATTAAAAAAGAAATTGTTCGATATCTGAGCACCGAGGAGGAGCACAAGCTTCATTCTGATTGGCTGTCAACACTCCCAACCAGGAATTGTTGGCAACAAGAAAAGGGAGCAGGGAAGAAACACACCTTGACCCCCTAGGCCTGCTCAGGGAGTCCCACAAGGACGCCCAAAAAGTGACCGAATTTGTGCTGGGTGCATGAATACGGCCTACCAAAAACTAAAAAATGAAGCATGGACTCCTGCGCTTCATTTTCTATAAGCCCCCGGGTGAGTCAGGTGCCGGGGGCAATGAGAAAATTATATTGCAGGGCCATTGGACCCCGCAGCCCCGAGGACCGCCACCACCCCGGGGCTTTATTTAATATGTACGGGGGCTTCTGGCCCGATTCAACCCTGGGGAACACCACCTCCCCAGGGCTTATTAAGTAAAAAATGCATAGGGGTGCTCTTCACCCCCCACACTGCCCCCGGGACGACAACCTCCTGGAGCTTTATTTGAATAGGGGCTTAAATGAAAATAAAGTGTTGGCCGCTCCTGTCATAACACTGAAGGGGAGAGACCAGATTACTGGTCTCTTCCCTGATCTGTAAATCCCTGGCCCCAAGCACTCTCTGTTCATGCCCCCCCTGCTGACAGCCTTCCGGGCCTGAGGCAAGGACCCATTTAGGAGCATGACTGCCTTTCACAACCCCCCTTTACCAGTACACAAGACAGGAAATAATCTGGAATTTGGCATGCCAGTCTAATAAATAAAATATAATTTATATTCTGTGGATGTATTCCATGCAACCTTGGCAATGCTCGCCTGACTTGTCATGCAAATAAGCTGTGGTGTACAGCACGGTTCAGATGTTCTGCTTCTACTTCTGTCTGGGTGCGGAGGGAGAGGGCAAATCAGTCCCAAACTTTTCACTACTGGTTAAAAGGTTTTGCCCCGGCTTTGCACACATGCATTTGTATTCTTTATTCAACAAAAATTCTCATTTAATCTTGGAGACCACGCCTGGTGACATCCCGACTCTCACTATGCAAGTCTTCTTCCCTCCGCGCTTTAGGAACCCCTTCTTTTTAAAAATGTAATTCTATTATTTAGACCTTTGTAAATAACATGTGTTATTAGCATACCTTTGTGCACTTTTTAAAGGACTTAAAAGGCTAAACTGGTCTGAAAGGATTCAAAGCTCTGTTGCCTGTTTTTGCAAGGCAGATCTCAGCTGCAGGGGTATTAGTCCGCTGAGCTACCTTGCTAAGATTTACCATGTGGCTCGCAGTTTGCTCACAACAAACCGCCGCAATAGTTGCATTAAGCCACTGATATTTCTTACTCGGATGCAAACGGAACTTGAAGGTCACACTCTCTCCTCTACTGCAAATCAAACTGCACTATTTTAAAATGATTAACATTAAACGAGCTGCAGATTACACATGGCTCTTAGCAGCAGAAGCATTATTTGAAACTTCAACATTAGCTTTAAACTTGTGGCTTGCAAATTGGTATACAGACAAAATATCGACTCCAAAATATCGACTGGACATAATATCGAGTTTTAAATATGGACTGGACAAAATATCGACTGGACATAATATCGACTACAAAAATATCGTTTTTCAGGTAAGTGAAGTAATATCGACTGTATAAAATATAGATAGCAAAAATATCGAATTTTTAATAATATATAATATTTTATAGTGTATTTTTATGTAATAATATGTGTGAAAAGTGTGTATTAATGTTATAAAATATTTTATTAAATGAATTTTGTTTTTATAATATTTGCGTAATGTAATTCTGTAGCGGGTTGTGGGTTTATAGGGGAATAGGGTGGGAAGTAATTTAATAATAATTAATTAATTAATATATGTTTGTTAATATTTTTAATTAATAATTAATTGATAATTAATTAATATTAATTAGTTAATTAATTAATATAATTTTGAACATATTTTGTATTAGTAATTAATTGGTAATTAATTAATTGTAATGAGTTAATTACATTAATTAGAGTAAATTTTTAATATATATAATTTTGTGTTATTTTTAAGTAATTAATTGGGAAAAAATAATATTAATTTTTAAAATAATTACAGCTAATGTGCTAATATATTTACTTTATTGTTATTGTTAATTAATAATTAATTGGTAATTAAATAATATTGATAAATTTTGGGTAAAGGAGCATTTTTAGGGTTCAGGGTCAGTTTTCAGTTTTAGGGTAAAGGGGTATTTTTGGGGTTCAGGGTCAGTTTTCAGTTTTTGGGTAAAGGGGCATTTTTAGGGTTCAGGGTCAGTTTTCAGTTTTAGGGTAAAGGGGTATTTTTAGGGTTCAGGGTCAGTTTTCAGTTCATGGGTAAAGGGGTATTTTTAGGGTTCAGGGTCAGTTTTCAGTTCATGGGTAAAGGGGTATTTTTAGGGTTCAGGGTCAGTTTTCAGTTCTTGGGTAAAGGGGTATTTTTAGGGTTCAGGGTCAGTTTTCAGTTCATGGGTAAAGGGGTATTTTTAGGGTTCAGGGTCAGTTTTCAGTTCTTGGGTAAAGGGGTATTTTTAGGGTTCAGGGTCAGTTTTCAGTTTTTGGGTAAAGGGGCATTTTTAGGGTTCAGGGTCAGTTTTCAGTTTTTGGGTAAAGGGGTATTTTTAGGGTTCAGGGTCAGTTTTGGGTTTTTGGGTAAAGGGGTATTTTTAGGGTTCAGGGTCAACAAATAAGATTGTAAAAAATTATTTTTATTATTTTCATTTATTATTTAATTATTATAATTTAATTTAAGTATTTTTAAGTATATTTTAGTAATTGAAATTTAATATTAATTTAATTTAACACTGTTTTTAATAAAGTCGATATTTTTTACATCTATATTATTGTTAACGATATTTTGTACTCGATATTTTTGTACTTACCTGTTTGTAGATACAAACTCGATATTTTGACTGTCGATATTTTGTCCACGATATTTTGGCAAGTCGATATTTTGTCCCTCGATATTATTTCAGTGATCCTTGCAAATTGGTTGAACATTCTGTTGCTTGAGCATGAACCAACTGAGATATGTCTCCGCAACATCATCATCCACCTACTGAGCTGACTAGTATCTAGAAATGAAGCCTGGGACCAGGGCCACTGGAACTATTCCGCATTCAAGGGCCAAATTATGCAGCGTGATTGACTAAATTATGCAGAAAGAAAATGCTAATTATGCGGTGCATTGCTGCACATTTTGTGATAGTATAACTAACCCTATTTTTCATTTTGGTACAGGTTAACTCTGTCTGGGAACATGTTTCACATCATTAGTACCAGTTTAACACCTACATACACAATAAGCAACAGGGACCTGTCAACTTTTGCCAATTGCAGCAACATACGTTATTGTGTTTGTATTCATTTTTTTAACCAAAACATTTTTTGGGGGTACAAAATGCAGCAGGCGATGTTGATGGATTATGGAGCACATTCATACTCAAGCGAAAAACGTGGCAGTCACAATATCAGACAATTCCAGTGGAACTATCTGAGAGCTACCAATCTCAAGCGACAGATCTCTATTGGAGCGAGAGGCATGAGGTGGAATCAAAACCATGCCGCCGTGTTATACTATTCCACGATCTTTAATAGCACCTGCAGCAAGCCTGTGAGAAAAGCTTCTGAGAAAGCGCGTAAAAAAAGTATATTAGTTTAGTAAGCACTGCTGACAGGCACATTATCCCTCCAAGGTGCCTTCCTGGGGCCTAATTTATGAAAAGTGACGCATCGCTGCGTGTAAACAACGATGCGTCACTTTTCACTGCACACTCCTTACGACATTCCTGATGCGTCATATTTAATGTATGACGCATCATGTCGCAAGGACTTACAGATACGTCAGTATTTCTGACGTATCTGTAAGCGCAAAAGTGACGCATCGCTGGAGTGTGTCACAAAAGTGACGCAACTGCAGCAATGCGTCCTTTCACATGGGGAAAGCCCCATGTGAAAGGGCTTGCGTCAGTCTTACGCCTGCTGTGAGGCAGGCGCAAGATTTTGACGCAACAGCATCCTAAAAGTGACGCAGTGAAATCTCATAGATTTCACTGCGTCACTATTACGAGGCTTTTTGCGGGGGAACGCCCCCTCTGCATACATTATACCTGATGCAGGTATAATGTGGCGCAGGGGTTTAAAAAGTGACGCATCTACCTAGATGTGTCACTTCTTAAATATGGCGCAACAAGGCGCATATTTTACGCCACTGGTGCGTCACAAAAAGTGACGCACCGGCGGCGCAAAACTGACGCAAGGCCTCATAAATAAGGGCCCTGGATTTTGAATTTGTGACTTGAGGGCTACACACAAATAATTGTGACAGACACGTTAACCCACTGAGCTGTCTCGGTGAAACTGCTGGATGATTACACACAGACTCCATTGCAGGCACATTCATTCACTGAGCTGTCTTGCTGCCAATCGAAAAAAACAACACGCACGCCAGGCTTCTTTGCGTCAGGCACATTTACCTGCCGGCTGCCTTGACAGCTATAATCACTAGCAGATGTGTGAGCCCAGCATCTGGCATGAACAGCCTCTACGATGGGAATGATCATGTAACCGAGAATAACGGTGAGACCTTCCCATGACAGCAGTACCTCTGCCTCCAAGAAGTTTCAGCATCTCCCGCCCTGCCCCCACTCCCACACTCCCTCACCCCCACCCCATAGCCCAGCTCCTCAACTAACTGCGGAAAGTCATTAATAAGGGGACGTTTTCGTTGAAGAGAGCGGAAATATAGCATGTGTCCTTTTCACAGGGAGACTTCAATTCACCACCAGCTGTGACCTATTTACAGACGTCTGAGCTCTGCCAGTTCATGTGTGCAGGGGGTGGTGTGAGGGAAGGGGTCGGGACAAATCATAAATTATATTTTGTGGTCATTGTTATATGGTGCAGGGGAGACCCAACATTTGACTGACAGGGGGGGGGGTGGCTCAGGGGCCAGCGCCATAACCCACGCCAAGCCCCAGTGGGAGAACCGGTTCTGGGTGCCCAAAAGCACCCAAAAGGCCCAAGAGAAGCACCCCCCATCGCAGGAGCGCCCGGTGGTGCCAAACCTCAGCCAATGGGGTGACAGGGCTAGGTATGAACCCCCCCAATGGGGGTTCAGCACCTGAGCAACAGTGAGGGCAAGGGGGGGGATATAAGCCACCGCTCTCCCAGGTAGCTCCTAACTTCGTGGAGCGGGGAGAGTGGCGCACCGTAGCTGATTTTGGAGGAGACCGGCTGGAGTAACCAAGAGGCGAAGCGCTGCAGGTTGTGCGAAGAAGAAGCCAGTGTTCGCCTTTGTGAGTGAAGATTCAGGTATGAGCCCAGCCTGAGTCCTTGTAGATGGTGCGCCTGCTCCTCGGAGGACAGCAGTGTCATGTCGTGGCGGCAATAACGACTGACAATGTATGTGTATTTATAAGAGCTTTATTCGTGCTTCTGATCTTGACCCTGTCCCTACTCTAACTGCCCCTTTCCTGTCATTGCCCCTTCTCTTCCCTCAACCCCGAAACTCCTCCCATCCCAGCTATTAGACTGCATACAACATGACATCTCCCCCCTTGTTAACAAAGAAACAACAAAACTGGAGTCATTCCTAGTCCATTTCCTCAATTAGTCTTTTTGGCTTGAGTATGTCTCGTTGTGGTCTGAGACATGGTCCAGAGTCTATAGGTGCGCTCTCCGGTGGCCTTTCACATCTCAGAATGGGACTGGATTGACTTAGTCCGCTACCATCACGTGGTGCTGTGTCCTTTTCAAGTGCTTCTTTCAGGCCTGGTGTGCACTTCTGAAAATGAGACACATTTCGAGTAATCCTTCTTTGCCCGGACTCGGCAGTGATCATGGTGTCTTTCTGCTGAGTGATAAATAGGGGCTCATTCTTGAATTGACAATCTGTCTTCTTGGTCTGCTCCTGTTTCACTAGTACCCAATCCCCGGCCTGGAGAGAGGAAGACTTTGCGCGCCTTTTTGCGTCCGCATATGTCTTCATCCTGTTTTTCATTGCTTGATCAGTTCTCGCTGTTTCTTGATGGGTGCGAGTCGGGGACACCGGTGCTAGAGCTCCTTCCCAGGTCGGGATCCTTGTCCTGATAGGTCGCCCGAGCATAAGGGTGGCAGGACACTTTCCAGTGGTGGCATGTGGGGTGGTCCTGTATGCTCTTAGCACTTCATTTAGAGCTGTCTGCAAGTCCTTTTTCTCGAGCGTGGCCTGCTGGAAGGTTTTCTTGAGTGTGGCCATAAATCTCTCAATGGTGCCATTGGCTTGCGGCCACAACGGCGTAACCTTTCGATGTCGAAAGTTTAGATGCTTCGCAAATTCATGGAACTCATGACTGTTGAACGGCGGACCATTGTCTGTTTTGAGTTCTTTCGGAACACCCCATGCAGCAAACACCTCGTCCAGCACGGCAATTGTGTTGGACGCATTTGTGGAGGGCACAAACCGAGCTATTGGGAATCTTGAATATTCGTCGATGATGGCCACCACATACCGGACTGATTGGAGGGGTCCATAGAAGTCAATGGCCAGTTCCTACCATACCCCGTCCGGCAATGGAGTCATTTGAAGAGGAGCTAGAGGTTCTCCGGATCTTACCAGCTGACATTGAGGGCAGTCTTTCAAGGTGAGCTCAACCATTTGATCTAGTTGCGGGAACCATACTCTCTCCCTCAAAGCTCTCTTGGTGGCAACTACTCCACGATGACCCTCATGTGCGAGATTGACTACTCCTTGCCGTAGCTGTCTCTGGATTACAATCCGATGGTCCCTCAGTAGGAGCCCCTCTGGGGTGGTTGACAGCTTGTCAATGACATGTCGGAAGGCTTGCATTTCTTGGCATATTTGAGGATCGCTTGCTTCATCCTAACTCTCATGTCTCCAATGGTGCGTGCGCAATCGGCGCATTACCTTTTGCAGGATACTGTCTTGCACCGTAGCATCTTTAATGGCGTCTATTGGGACTGCCGGTGGTCGGGATACATCTACCACGAAGTGAATATATTCCTCAGCTATCGAGGGGCGTGACTCATGAGCTGCCTGCGGGTGTCTGGACATATAGTCCGCTGGATTCTCACCCTTCCCGGGTTTGTGAATGATGGTGAACGTGTATTCTTGCAGTCTCAGACCCCATCTTTCAATGCGGGCGGCATCTTGGCTTTGGGGTTGCCAAAAATGGTGACCAGGGCCTGATGATCGGTGATCATGGTGAAGTGCTTGCCGAAGATAAACACATGAAAATGTTCACAGGCCCACACTACCGCTAGGCTTTCCTTCTAGGGTTGGGAGTAGGCCCTTTCGGTGTCAGACAGGCTTCGGCTGGCATAAGCCACAATGTGGCGCTGCTCCGTGTCATTGTCATATTAGGCTAAAATGGCTCCCAGACCCACGGGACTGGCATCTACTGTTATTTCTGTTTTCCGTTTGGTGTTGAAGTAGGCCAAATTGTCCGCTGATTCCACCGCTTGTTTGATTTCTTGGAAGGCTCTCTCACACTGAGGGCTCCACACAAACTGTTGTCCTTGTTTCGTGAGGGCACGAAGTGGATGGCTAATGGTTGCGTAGTCCTTGATGTACCTGGAGCAGTATCTGGCATCCCTAGAAATGATCGAACGTCGCTGACGTCTTGAGGACTTTTGGTGGTGTTGAGAGCGGTGACTTTTTCGGGGTCGGGCTTCATTCCTGCCCCTGAAAACATATGGCCAAAGAACTTGAGAGTGGATTGGTGAAATTCACACTTGTCTTTGTTCAACATTAAGTTCGCCTCCAGGAGAGCATGGCACACTCGATCCAGGGCTTGGTCATGTTCTTGGGTGTTAAATACATAGACCAGTATGTCATCAATGTAATTTAGTGAGTTTGGGATGTGCCTGATGGTTTGGCGTATTACCTCTTGGAATATTTCGGCTGCTGAGGAAATTCCGAAGTTTAGTCTTTTGTAACGGAATAGGCCCAGGTGAGTTGCGAACGTTGTGATGTATCTTGATTTCTCGTGCAACTCAAGCTGATGGCAACCTTTGTTGAGGTCTAGCTTCGAGAATACCCGGGACCCATTTAATGCCGCTATCATGTCGCTCAGGTGTGGCCCTGGATGTCTCTATCGTTCTATGGCTGTGTTGGGAAGCCTCATGTCCACGCATAGCCTTACTTTCTCAGGGGTGCCTTTCTTGGGAACGATCACAACTGGTGATACCCATGGTGTGGGACCGTCCGTTTTCTCAATGATATCTGCTTGAAGCAGTTCCTGAATCTCGTCTTCCACCGCCTGCTGAAGGTGGAAGGGTACTCTCCTTGGGTGTTGAGCAATGGGGCGCACCTGATCATTTATGTGAGTCGAATTAAGCACTTGTTCATCTTGCCAAGTCCGCTGAACAGGTTTGGGAATTTTCGGACAATGTCTGGATTATCATGCACTCGGTATAGTATTTCTACTAGTCTGAGTCCCTCTGCTGTGGGCAGACTGAGGAGACAGTCAGCCTCTGGTCCTTCGATGACATGAATGTATGCCTGTACTGCCGTGTATTCATGTTTGAGTGTTGTTGCAAACTTGCCCAGACAGGGGAGTGGTTTTGTCGCCATCCAGGTGAACACCCTGACATGTGCGGGGCTCAAAGCCGGCGGCGGCCTCATTTTCTTGTATTCAGTCACAGGCATGTAGTTTAGTGATGCCCCACTATCAAGTACAAATTTGGTGGCATGAGTCCCCACTTCAATGTCTAACGGAGGATACTTCTTTAATTGGTCTGGGTCAGCTACCATGCATATGTATTAATCTGTGTACATTGTTTCTCTCGAGTTTGACCTCGACTCTCTCGACGATGACCTTCTGGTCCATTGGGATCTGTGCGATTCTTTGCTGGAGTGTGATGACCCGGATGACGACGGTGCTCGGTCTTGCACAGCTTTCGCGTAGTGTCGCTTTCCTTCTGGTAAGGATCTGTTTGTCTCACTCCTTCTCTCCTTATTGAAGATTCCACACATTACTCCAAATGGTTCATACGTCCGCATTTTTGACACTGTTGGCCCATCACGGGACAGGAATCTGTGTGTGGGAAATCATACCCACATCTATAACATTTCCGTGGACGTTCAGGCTTTTTGTTGTAATCCGCTTTCTTTTCTCTTCTTCTGGATTCATGTCGTCGATGACTTTGATGACCATCTCGGGACACTGGACGAGACCTTCTCTGGTGGTCACCTGACCTTCTCCGACTGCTGGAGCTTTGTGTCCAGTATGCCTGTTCCTTCCTATCTCCCCGGCCTGTCTCCATGTTCTTGGCGTGTTCTTCCGCCTGGTCATATACTCTTGTCATCTCCTCAATCTCATCGAGATCATGACTTTTTCGTAATAAGCGCCTGCAAAGAGTCTCTGAATGACAGCCCTCAATGACTCTCAGTTGGATGGCATCTTCCGTTGAAAAGGAGTCAAAATTGCAACACTGCGACAGGCGGCACAGACGTGCGATGAACGTGCTCATCATCTCATCTTTGTCCTGATGTGCTTGATGAATCACGTATCTTTCATAGTCCACATTTCTTTTGTGCACAAACTTTCTGTTGAATGCATCACGCACCTTATCATAGGTCCCTTTGTCGTCCGTCGGCAATCCTTTGATGATTTTCCCGATCTCTTTGCCGACCAAATTGCGGAGTGCAATTAGTTTGTCTCTGTCTCCTGTAACTTTCGACCCTTCTAGGTAGTCTTCAAAATCCTCTAGCCACTCCTGCCACCGAAGACCCATCAAGGTCAGTGGTTCCGGGGGATGTAGATGCGAGACGATGGGCACGACTGGGGTAGCCGCAGCCGCTGCTGCATCACCTCCATTCCTGACGGGTGACGGAGCCATGGCTGAATTGACGTGTCAATGCCGCACTTTTATTTTGACTAGTATATGTCTTTGCAATGTTCAATGCTTGTTTTTGCCTTTTTCACTTGCACTCACCAATGCTTGTTTTTGCCTTATCAATGCTTGCTTTTGTCCTTTCAATGCTTGTTTTGCCTTTCCAATGCTTGTTTTACTTTTGCACTTGCACTCATCAATGCCTGTTTTTGTCTTTTCAATGCTTGTTTTTGCCTTTTCAATGCTTATTTTGCTTTTGCACTTGCACTCATCAATGCTTGTTTTTGCCTTTTCAATGCTTATTTTGCTTCACTCCGGAGATGCCTGAATCCAAAATGGCCACCCATTCACTTCACAGGGATGTCCTTTACAATCGCCTGACTTCAAGATGGCCGCCACCAGTCACCGACGAGGCTTGAGTTCCCATGCAGCATCGATCACACTCAGTCTCTTTGGGCACTCACCGAGGGTCTCTTCTCCCAGCAGCAGGGGTTTGGCAGCTCCACCTCCACTTCTAGACCACTTTCCACCGTTCAGGTAGGCCAGGGGCGAGCTCCAGCGTCTCGCGTTTGCCGCGTGCCGTTTCTCACGCATCGGGGTGAGACCCGATGTCGGTGAAACCGGCACTTTCGTTCTGGCGCCTCCGCAGGCTTCACTCGCCTCTTGCTGCGCTCTTCACTCGGGCAGGACGCTTCAGGAAGGCTGGGGTGGGCTCCCAGTTCCTTACTTCTCGGTTCAGTCTTCGGGACACACTCCTGATTTTGGCGCGAAATCGTGGCGGACACCGGAGGGGCAGTACTTCACTTTCCACTGCTCCGGGGTGGTTTCACACGATCTTCTGGTCGTGGGACGACTCTTCTCCCGCTGGCCTCGACCTGTAGGCAACAGCGATCACGTCTTGCTGGTGCCCCGGACAGGGCAGTTCTTGTTCTTGCCCTTCAGCAGGACTGGCAGGTCACTTGTATCCCATCCTCGTCGCCAGTTGTCATGTTGTGGCGGCAAAAATGACTGACAATGTATGTGTATTTATAAGATCTTTATTCTTGCTTCTGATCTTGACCCTGTCCCTACTCTAACTGCCCCTTTCCTGTCATTGCCCCTCCTCTTCCCTCAACCCCGAAACTCCTCCCATCCCAGCTACTAGACTGCATACAACATGACAAGCGGGGACCAGGTGGCGTTGTTTTGCTCGGCTCATCAAGGACTGCTGCCTCCACCAACGTGACCGTGCCGAGAGAGAACTCGTCATCGTGAATGATAGCGGGACTGCAGGATTGTCTGGTCCCGCCGAAAACAGCCCCCCCCATGCGGCGCCCGCATATGGAGCCGGAGCACCAAAAAACAGAGCTGAGGCAGGAGACCAAACCGCGATCGGCGGTGTACACGGACAATGCTTACAAAAGCCCCAGGTGAGGTGCACGAACAACGGAGCTGCAGCCTGGGGCTGCTCCACGAGTGAATCGGTCCCTGCAACATCCCTTTTTCACATTGGGTGAGAGATTTACATAGCGCACAGTTGGCTAGCCCATTCATGTACCGCATAGCGCAAGGTGGTATCCTCCCAATGGAGAAGACCTGGTTGTGTTCAAGTGTGGCCATCATCGCAAATCCCCGGTGAAGCGCGTGTGCATGCTCGCGGCAGAGGAGGCCCACGAGTCACCAGCGCAGCCGGAGCGGAAGGTTACAGTCTGACTCTCAATCCTCGGGAAGGGCGGGTCAGCTTCTCACAGCAGCGGGACCCGCATGGCCTGGTAGGCGATCTATCCCCCAAAAGGGGGAGTACTGGTGCCTCGTGGAAGCGTGAGCTAAGAGCAGCAGGCAGAAACCTCTGTCCAGCTTCATGCTACTCCGGTGGAGGCCAGGCGCAAACTTTGGACGGAAGCAGGACTATTTGAGAAATTGAGGGAAACAGCAGCTGTGATTTGGTGCATCCAAGGGCGGCAGCGCCCCGCCATCAGGCTTGAGCCCCGACTCAGCGTCCTGCTAGTTCGGAGGAGGGCAGGTTTAAGACAGCAACTGGAACAGGGCTACCTCCAGTTCCTCCCCATGCAAATTGTGAAAGCAAAAAACCTTCTTTTGGTGCATCCGAATGCGGCAGCACCCCGCCACGAGCAATGTCTGAAGGGCAGCCAGAAGAGCTCACGGAGCTGCTGAGGAACATCAGGGAGGTATCAGCGGTGCATGGCAATGAGTGGCTGCAACCACACCTGGACCAGGAAGGAGGCAAAGGGTCAGGGGCCCAGGAGGCGGACAATGCTGGCTCACCATCACCCAAAAAAATGCAAGACCACAGTCCCCAGACAGGCCCAGATGAAAGTCCCCAGGAAGAAGCCACAGAGGAGAGAGCGGCTACCTGGGGACACACCAGCAAGGACAAGCGAGCACGGCGGGGCAGTCAGCGGAGTGGCAAGCGGTAAGCATATTACTTCGATTGTCCAAGAATGTTTTAAAGCAAACTGGTTTGGTGGGCCATTTACGAACTGAATGTACCACAATATAATCTGCACAATATGATGGTGACAGGTATTATTTATGACCAACATATGGCAGCTTGCAGATGACCAATGTAACTACGTATCATGCTAATCATGATCAGATAACCATTCCATGTTTCTTCCCAATAAAAACTGCAGCCAACAACGACCACAACATCTACAACACTTGTTGGCTAATTTTATTGGTATACCAGGGAGGCGGGTTTGGGAGGGGATCTCTCGCCACGGAATGGGCACAGTGCGAGGGTTATCCATTCACCTCATCGCTGCTCCTATGTGACCCATGGCCTGCACGCGGTCTCCGTTTGTGCTCTGCTTCCTTCATTACACTAGTCAACCATTATTTCCAACCCAGGGCATGCCTGTTGGGGTTCGCTTACCGACTTTCCACCTGAAAATTTTGAGACCACAGGTTGCAAAAATGCAGCTTCGCGCCTCGTGAATGTCATCAAGTGGTCGCAGAGCCTTTCACTTGGAGACAGAAAATGTGCAGTGGCCTACATTAAAATCCAGGCACCTCTGTTTGACCGCACTGTGGGATCCAGTCAAATGACTTCACCGCTGCGTAGTTCATTTTGTTCCAAGTCTGGGTGCACGCACCGAAGAAGGGGTTCAATGCTGGCAGGAACCACACCATCCTCTGCATTGTAAATATATTTAAATATATATAAATTCCTAAGTTGCCTCTCATAGGAATTGTGCTTAAAACCAGGCCCTGTTTTGGTAACCTGCTTCTGAACTGTCTCCAGTCTGTCTCCACCGCATGAAGACGGCTGCCCCTCCCCTCTGCAGCAGAAGTGCTAACAATGGTTTTACTTCCCCCAACTACTCCAGCCTCCAAAGCACACCCCCTCACAGCCTGCAAGCCTTCCTGACACAGGGCAGTATCTCACCATTTCACTGCCCCCCCCCCCACCCCGAAACACTAGGGTGGTCCAGCTTGGAATGGATAGCACTGTGCTAATCATATGCTTAAAGACTTTGCTGTACAAATGGCAAAAGCCTTTGTCCCTTTCTGTCTCGGTGTGGACAGCACTGTGCTAATCCTATGCTTAAAGACTTTGATAGAAAAGCAGACATTTGAGGTGAGCAAATTTAAGAGTGTCACTGGTGTTGAGAGTGCTCTATACCGCACTCCAACAGGGTCTGATACTATAGGGATTTATTCCGTGCAGTTAAACACCACTGACCACCACCAACGTGTTTCAACCTACAATGGGTCTTGCTCGTGGTATGTCTACCTCATCCCCTTCTAAATTTCATTTGTTTGCGCTGTTCCACTTCATTCTCCTGTCTGTCCAGGTTTTTTTCCATGTCCTTTCTCAATTGTTTGCATTCCTCTTCTTTATTAAGACCAGCAATTTGTAACTCAATACTACCTATGGTTGTATGCAGTTCCTCAATATCTTTTTTCGCATACTTGATAATAATTAGTACCATATTCCTGGAACACTCCATATTGTTTTTACCCACTCTCCAACATTTCGGGCTTGCTATCGAAAGGCACCCTCCCTAAAAGACAAACTCATGAACAGCCATTTGACATCTACAAAATCTGAGAAAACAAAATGGTTACTGAATCAACAAACTGGATTCGTGCATTGCAATATATGCAAAGCATGTAAATGTGGAATGCATATCAAAGAGGTAAAGGATTTCATGGTAAGGACATTCAAAATCACAGCGAGAATAACCTGTGAATCAATGTATGTGGTCTATGTAATTGTGTGCTACTGCGGGCTTTGGTACATAGAGAGTACCATTTGCCCCTTGAAAAAGAGAGTACTGGAACATCTACGCTCTATTCAAAATGAAGACACAAACTATGCCATTGTGAAACATCTAAAAAGGATAGAAAAGACATCAAATACTTTGGCTTGAAAACAGTACCCAAGAATGAATGAGGAGGTAAAAGAACTCTGAAACTGCGGACACTAGAATTACAGATGATTATAAGGTTCAGGACTAAGATCTCCTTCGGGATAAATGGAGACAAAGAATTGTACAGCCATTTGTAAAGTACCAGAAGGATGAAAAGAATACATGTAAATATTGTAGATGGCAATGATTCCAGAAGGGCCACCATAAAGGACAATCAAATAATAAGGGCACTGAGCTCTATATAATTTAAAGCAGCAACACAGGGATATGAAACAACCAAAATAGATGCACTGAGCAGTAATATGTTGAAAGAATCAACTCATCAAGGGAGTGACATTCCAGAATGCTGAGGAATGTCAACGTTCCATGGTTGTTAAAAAAGTTGGAACTATGTTGAATAATGATAAAAGGCCAAAAATCAAATTGTAATTAACGCAAAATGGAAGCATTTTGGACATAAGTAATGAACTATCAAATGGTAAAAGCTACTAACCAAACAGAGCTGATGAAGTAATCATCCCTTTTTCTTTAAAAACTTGGTAATATGTATATGGACTAGGTATCCCATAATGCCTCTTAAATGGCATGAATGGGAGCCATTGTAAGAAGGAAAGTGAGGATGGGCTCACATACAGCGAGCAAGACCTATTGTAGGTTGAAACGCGTTGGTGGTGGTCAGTGGTATTTAACTGCATGGAATAAATCCCTATAATATCAAACCCTGTACATATATATATATATATATATATATATATGAAGAATTGTTTTTCATTTGCCAATAACTTCGGTGTCGTTTTACTGAATAAACTAAGGTTACAGAGTGTGATAAGTTTCTCTCATACAACACCTAAAATCCTAAAAAATAGTCGCTGTTGATCTTTATTTTGTCTCTTTTTGCTAGTTCATGGCCTTTATTTCTTCTCTTTCTGCTCATTTCTGATCTCTATTTTTCTTCTTTCTGCTTGTTTCTGATCTCGATTTTGCCACTTTCTGCTAGTTTCTGGCACTTATTTTACCTCTTTCTCCTCGTTTCCCACCTCCATTTAGTCTCTTTCTGCTTGTTTCTAACCTCTATTTCCTTCATTCTGCTCCTTTCTGATCTCTATTTTACCTCTTTCTGCTAGTTGCTGGCCTTTATTTTTGCGTCTAACTGCTCGATTCTGACCTCTATTTTGCCTTTTACTGCTCATTTCTAATATCTATTTTTTCTCTTTCTGCTCGATTCTGATCTCTATTTTGGCTCTTTTTACTCATTCCTATAACTTTATTTTGCTTCTTTCTGCTCGTTTCTAATCTTAATTTTCCCTATCTGCTCATTGTTGGCCTTTACTTTGTCTCTTCGGGCTCATTTCTGACCTCTATTTGTCATCTTCCTGCCTCCTCCTGGCCTTTTCTTTGCCTCTTTCTGCTAGTTTCTGACCTCCACTTTGCCTCTTTCTGCTCGATTATGATCTCTATTTTGCCTCTTTTTGCTTGCTGCCGGCCTTTATTTTGCCTCTTTCTGCTTGGTTCTGATATCTATTTTACATCTTTCTGCTCGTCTCTCATCTCTATTTTGCAGTGCTTAATTTGTAAAATATTAAGTGCAGGTGCCACAACCATGTTCCCGGCTCCACCCACTTCCTCCACCCTTTTACTCTATTGGCTCCACCCACATCCCCAACTGGAACTGCAGAAAGCCAGATGTAATACCTGATCTGAATTTCAGCAAGTAACGCTTTCATAGGAGGTTGAGGGAAGACAAGGTGAGTTAGCGAGAAATGCATTCAGTGGATCTAATCTGAGATAGTTTGTACTGGAGGAAAAATAGAATTACTTGCCACTGGCAGTGGGACCAGCCAGAGATATGTAGTGTGGTGTGTAAGAGTATGGATGGGATAGTTTCTGAGCGAGAGGATATTTGTTTTCTTTCTTTGCAGTTTTATATAGACGACCTCAACCCGAAGGTACTGGAGTGCTTTACATGAGTACCGTCAGTTACATTACACAAGACAGGCTAAGTTTCAGAAAGTAATGCAAGTGATAATTAGATCTAGGTAGTAGTGTTCCCTAACAGGGAAACGTCCGCACATTTGTTACCCAATTGTGATGTAATACAGTAAAAGCGTGCAGTATAAGTATCTAGTTTTCTGGATTATTTAGTGTGGGTGCTAAATTCGCCCAAAACACCTACTACTTAAAGGTGTAATTCACACACCTGGATGTGCAACAATACAAGGAAAATTGTGGGGTTTTACCAGCACACCTGATATCAAATATTAAGTCATATCTATTCAAATAACGTCCATGTGTTTGTACACTCTTATAGATTCAGCAATAGGGACATTGTCAACAACACTATTCCAAAGTAGAAAATCCAGAACAAATAATGATCTTGCTGTTCATTAGCCTTTATTCCAAAATCAGTTTCTCCATAATAAAAGCCCAGCACACGACTTGCCGAAACGTGTTTCGTTTACAAAAAGTATTTTTCAAGGCATAAAACTAGCACAGATCACAAGATTCAGGACCAAATGACGTGCTACAGAAATCTGGAACCAAATGAGGACCAAATCTGGTCGCACCACAATCAGAATGTAAGTTCACAGATCTCCTAATAAATTGATGGCCCAATTTTGGTATCCAGTTTGGAGCCAAAAGAGTAGTCCCACTGCCTTGGGTGTCGAACCAATAAAGTTGGCAGTAATGAATAACCAGAAATTGGCTGGGGTAAATGTCCAATAAAGATATTATTGTTCCTTTCCTTTAAGTTCAAACGATGGAATTTACCTATACAATATAGGTGGCTGACCACACCTATTGTGATGTGCAGTCGCAGACCATTCAACAGTAGAAATAAATCTCTCCTCTCCTTCAAATCCACTCAGTAAAGTACACCATTAATAGTCGCTGGCTACTTCTGTTCCAATGCCATCACCGATGCGAGACAACCACAATATTAGTGATGCCGTGCAAAATCAAATCCCGGTTCCACCATGTTAAGCAGTAACCTATTAGACAGCTTATCTCGTAGTAAAATTTAGTTCCTCCGGTAAGCTTCCAAAAATAGTGCAATCATTATCTCAAGGAGATGAGTGCAACGCATGTGTGGGAATGCAAGTGGAATTTGCAAATGCCTGGTGGAGGTCTCAAATACCTGAAGAATAGCACAGGTGGCATTGTCAAGGGTTCATTTAGTGGACTATAGGCAAACGCAATATGATTGCTGAAGTGAAGCAGCAGGACAGTAGAAAGTAGTGGGTGTTCTACAGTACCTATACCAAAGACTATAAGAGAGCCAGTATTGAAAAGGAGATGCCTTTTTTATGTTTTTAGGTCAGGATTACAAGCTATCCTACATCCCCACTTGAAAGGTCTATCTCTTCGTTTTACAGAATATCAGCACTTCATGTGGGTCTTCGTTGAGTGGCTGCTCAATAAACGCTATAGTCCCAGTTCCCCATAGGTTTACATCTCAATTTTAGATCATTCTAGCTGTGGTTTTCAGAAGTTGCCTTGCAGCTGATCTTTTGTCCTATATGATGTGCAAGGTCCAGACTGTCACAGTTATCTGAATGGAGTCAAGTGGGTTATTGCTCTCAGCTTTGCGGGTGGCATGCGGTCTGTATTCATAAGGAGGTCCAGCTTTTACGCTGGTGGCACTGGGTATGACAGTCTCTCTTTGCGGCACACTATAACATCATCTCCATGAACTCCTTCATTACCACTCTCTAACAGTGCTCCTTCTCTCTCCATAACCTCTCTCTGACATGCATTCCATATTTTATAGTGCTACTCATAGTTCACTCACACTCAGTTCTGTGGTCTACCTAGTACACGCTCTTTGTAGCAAGCACAATAACCATCCACGCTGCTTTATGATGAGCAACAACTGCCACTAAATAAAATTCCAATCTTTCACCAGTAGGAACATTAGTTAAATCAAAGTTGTTATTGCTGCCTGAAACTACTGGACGAACAAGGAAGCTTATGAGTTTTCAAAACCAAAGGTTATTTTTGGAGGTGGGGTGGGGTGGATTTCAGCGCAGGTGCACCAGTGATCCCCTGGGGCTGAGGAGGGTTTGAAGGGGGCAACTACCACCGACCCTCAGAGTGGAAAGTCTACATCTTCCACTTGATATATCTTGGTGTGTTCATAAATAACAGGGACAGCTCAAGAGACCGTACATTGAAATAACGGGTCTGTCTAGTGCCTAAATTCCTTTAAAAGTGCACGCCCGGGCCTAGATGTCATGGTTTGGGCTGGTCACAGTGTGTCATGAGAGGGAAAACTCTCAGCAATATTTAACACCAGTCAGGCAGCAGTTCTGGGAATCAAATGGAGGCTTGTTTGAGAAGAGGTGCACAAGGTTTGAGCGACACTTGAAACTGCTGCTATCAGTGTTATTATTTTTGTATTTGTCATTATATGCTGACAGCTGTAGCTGTAGATGACTATGACTCAATAAAGGAAGCATAAAAATATGTCTTTTTACATCTCCTGTTAGGATCAGTTGAAGGTCTATTTTTTGGGTCTAGGCAATGATGAGAATAGCCTCATCCTTGTACCTGTAATCGTGCAAGTCTCCTGCAAAGAAGTCAGCCTACACTCAGACCTCAGAACCATCTACCAAGCAACCACTGACGTAGCCCAGGAATAGCCGAGCTACGTGGGCTAGAGCATTCATTGAAGAAATGTTTGTGAAAATGGAAGGTCCAGTACTTGAATCTTGTCTTTTGGTTTCCCCGGTCCGAAGAGTGATTTTGAGTTCAGAAATAATTAAATATCTCATCAGTGTCAAGTATTTTTGGTAAATGCAGAGGACAAAATCTGCCTTAAAGATAAACACATTGCGAGCACATTGGCCATAGACAAATTTTTGGGCTAATTTGCATTAACAAAAATTAAATCTACTTTCATAGGTTTGAAGCACAACTGCAGTTGTCCATTGGTATCAGCTGAGTAGATGTAACAATGTATTTGATGTGCACATCACACATCTCTAAATGCACACTGACATGATGCTCACTGCAGTTCACTGCCAGTTGACGTCTCTGACACTCACACTGCAGCATAAATCACAAGGAAACATCTTATGTGCTAATGAAGTGCAAATAGGACCCATGAACAATGTAGTCACATAGACAATGCACAATAGCATGAGAATTGGAATTTAATGCAAGGCCTTCCCATACCAACATCTCCATAAGTGCCTGACAGGCCCTCATTGATCCAAGGCATGATATTGTCTTCTGTAGATGAGGAAGTCAGTGGCCTCTATTTGGACAGCTAATGTGTGAGAATACCTAGGGTCTGGCATATGACATTCCTACGTTGTGCTGACTGATGACATTGAGGACACATCAATGTTCCAAAAATTCACTCATTGATTAAAACCTTTAGCCACAACTTCACCAGGCACTAATGCACATGGCACCCCTCCACAATGCACACATACTAAGGACTGACACTCTGAGTAACCTTTGGTCCTTATTATCTTTCAAATTACTGTACAATACCTCAGTCGCATCACAATTTGCCATACTCACTGATCATATGCAACTATGTTAAGCCGTAGTGCCAAAACAATTTCATAATAGCGAGGTTCAGATACATTGCATTTAAATCCCAGAGTCTAACCATCCCAGTCATGTTACTTTGTGCACAACTGGCAACTGCAAATCAGCCAATGCATCACTGCAAACATCACAATCTACCCCATCAGCACCTGTGTGCACTTGCTGTCACTGTGGAAGGAAATTACATCATCTTATGCCATGCTGCTGATATTAGGCTTTTATGTTTTGCAATGGTGCAGTCATTGGGACAGGTTTGATCTCTACCAACTCACAGCTCCCTGAGTCCACATCTGTGCATGTCTCTAGCCACTTACATATCATCACATGAGCACACTATTGTGGTAGCCACACAGCACACATAAGCCTGACAAGCATAATGGGCTACAAATTAATTTTCCTGTGAAGGACAGTCTCAGTTCAGACACCATTCACAAAATGTGAGATGAAAACACGGCAAGATGATTTGCTATGACAACGTTCATGGATTTTCCACAAGAGAAACAAAATGTTGTACAAATGCAGAACCTCTGCACTCAACACTGAGGCCACTTAGAAGCCATTGCATCACACTAGAGACATCACAGAGGTCTGCACATGCTCAGGGCTGGGATTCATGCAGTCACTCATGCACAAAGTCACACTTTGCGCAATACTCACCCCCAACTTGTTGCTGATGGGCCCTCAAGCAACCATCCAGCTCTGGATGTGTCACTGCCTGGATGAGGCCATTAGTGGTATCATGCACCTGCCACTTCAGCCCCAGTGTCATCTCAGCAATGTTTTTGTTGAGGCAGCAGATGTCATCCCACCTCTTGTGGCAGTGTGTATGTCGTCGGTTTGAGACACCCAGAGACTGTACCTTGCAGGCAGATGCCGTAAATATAGGGCCTTAAGCTGATGGACCTTCAGCTACAGCCATGGATGACAAGAAGAGGAAGTATTTGTAAAACTGTGTTGTGTACCACTGTGTGACAGTACAGGAGCATGAAAATACATAGCACACTAATACATCAATGGAGAGAAGAGCCCATACGGCATGTCGCATAGTACACTTGGAGCAACCCATATAGCAATGTATACATCTATGATGATGGATACACTACATGCCCATACACATGCCGAGTGCCAGCACAGAAACCAATATGAAAATGGGCCTCATCTGTGATACAATATGTGAGTGAGCATGACATTCAATATACTGGAAATAATGTGTAGTGGTCAGACTCACGGTGTCTTACACTACACACCCCTTAGTGTCCTTGACCATTGCATAGCTACATGTGTCATGGTGGTCACATTTTGGTCCCTGATCTTACATTCCCACACTCTTCTCACCAGCTGTAGTCCTGTCTTGTGTACTGCTCTGGCTTATGACGTCTCATTAAAAAATAGGATGGTGGACAACACATATGTTCTTCTGAGTCATTTTAGTGATGGGTTCTTGTAACATTGGGCAGTTACTGGGTAGGCTAGAGGACCTTACACTGAGAATAAACATGGTCATCACAGAAATCACATGCATGTACAATGAGAATTGAGGAACAATGCACACACATGCGAGACTGTACACATAACGGAATCAACATTACTCCATCTCAGAACAACATGTGTATTTTTTGCCTTCAAATGAGCTACACCAGTGTCTATGCTGCCATCCTCCACACATACTTAAATGCAATAAGTTCTAAGTCATGTATGGACCATGCTGTTAGCAAAATATTGATGCATGAACATTGGCTTGCACTTACAGGCACATACTACTGTACAGTAACATCATGTGAGCATTCTGAGCACTCTCAAACTTTTATTCATACACTTACCAGCAACTCTGGAACACCATATAGCATCCCAAATTGGGCGCGGCCCTCGTCCACCAGGAACTTCAGCTCCTCTGTGGTGAAGGGACGGGCCCCGGTGATCTCTGTTCGATCCCTGACTGGGTCCAGAGTAGAGGTACAGCAGCAAATGGTGGTGATGAAAGGAAGGCAACAGTTTCTGAATGCAAGTGACATCTGTGGCTCTCTCAGAGACATTTATTCACCCCTAGGGTTGTTTCAGTGGTACTCTGCTAAAGCAATTAGTCTGCCTGGTTTGCATCTTTCAATTGGATCCAATGACCATGACCGCAGTGGCAGAGCACACCTAACAAGAGTTTCAAAACTGTATTGCACTACATCGAGGATGGTTCCCATTGGTTGCAATGGCATTGGCATAGGTGGTGTTAAACCGCGGGGGCCAGGTGGTCTCTACCTCAATCCGGCATCCTTCAATTATATCCAATGACTGTGACCGAAGTGGCGGAGCATGCCTACCACACCTATGGACACATTGTGCTATTGCATTGCCACTTGGCAATTTTCATCACTGATCACTTTACATTTACACAATTTTGTTGCACCTGGTCGTAAAGTGAAATGAGAGTGTGACATTTAACTCAATGATGCCCACATATGTCATGTCAGTACACATGAGTACATGCATTGGTGTGTACTAAGTCACATGTCAAATTTGATATTTGTGTGCATGTATAGAGATTTGAGATGTAATGGAGTCTCATATTTGTGAACATGCCAATGTGTGAAATGGCAACTAATCCCACTTGAACGGACCACACAACATGTCTATATCACTGTGTACAGTGCAGTATTTATCTTGATAGTTGACCAGCGTACACACACTGTGCTCATTGTGTAATAATGTTGTGCTTAGTGAAACTAAAGCAAGAAGGTTGTGCAGGGACAGCAGCTACGTACAACTCAGCAGTGTTGCTGTTTGCCACACGTGCTGTGTCAGCTACACCCAGGGCTGGTGACACTAGATGTAGCCGTGTACCATTTACCATTCACAAAGTCTGATTCTGATTTGGAAGTGGTTAGAATGTACATTCGGACCACATGAATGACTACATGAAATCAAGGTGTCTGTGCATATGACTTGTGCATTAGGCTGTTGTTACAGTCCTGTCAATGTTGGTGCTATGTTAGTCATCATGTAAGATTTTTGCCATATTTCACCTGTGAATTAAATTTACATGTGTCCTCTTCCATAATACGTAGGAGACAACCAAATGAGCCTCAGCCTTTTCCAGTGCTGGAGAACATGGAGGATGAGGACATCATGAGGAAATTCCGTCTGAACGCCTTACCCTTCAAGAGCTATGTGCTCAGTTGGAGCCCCATTTGACGTTTCACAGAACCTATCCAACAGCTTTGACTCCAACAGTAAAGGTGATGGCCTCACTGCATTCCTTTGCCACTGGTTCGTTTCAGTAGACAATGGCCATCGCTGGTGGGATGTCTCAAGCCATGTTCAGCATGGTGCTGTATGATGTCCTTTCCGCATTGTTGACCTACAAGGAACGCTACATCCACTTTCCAAGGAGACATGAATTGCCAGATGTGAAGGGTGAATTTTATGACCTTGGACACATACCTAATGTTGTTGGAGCCATTGACTGCACTCACATTGGCCTAGTTCCATCACAGGCACATGAGCATATCTACCGTAACAGGAAGCATTACCATTCCATTAATGTGCAAGTGGTATGCCAAGCAGATATCATTATCGCCCATGTATGTGCCAAATTTACGGGTTCTGTACATTACTCCTACATACTACGTAACAGCATCATCTCACAATTGATGGAAAATCTGCACCCGCAGCATGCGTAGCTTATCGGTGAGTACGCTGAGTCAAGTAATGTGCTGTATGTGTGACATGCTGTTCTCATCAACTGTTGTATTACAATCTTGGTCTGTGTATCTCCCACTTAGGTGACTCTGCATATCCCAACTGGCCTTGGTTGCTGAACCCACTGAGAAATCCAAGGAGGAAAGCCACTACAATGATGCACATGGGAGGACATGTTGTGTAGTGGATTGTGCTTTTGAGCTTCTGAAGGCTAGATTTCGGTGTCTGGACAAGAGCTGTGGTGCACCACTCTACTCTCACCAAAAGGTGGGTCAGACCATAGTTGCATGCTCCACAACCTGGCCTTGCGCAAGGAGATCCCCCGGATCCTGGACAATGATGAGCAGCAGATGCCCTGCTACAAATCCACACATACCCGGTGACAATGATAGTAGAAAAGAGGAAGGTATTGACAACTACTTCCCTTGAGAGTAAGTAACATTGTACAACAGTGACATTGTCAGTTGGCTTTGCTGTTAGTGGCAAAGTATAGATGAGGTGCTTGGCTGCTGGCTGTTGTTTGCTCACTGCTAAAGGCTGATGTGTTTGGTACAGTATATTCTTTTCCATTTACCTCATGTCTATGTTGATGGTGTTGGTCATTGTTATGTGTGATGAGTCTTGTACAGTGTTGACTAGTGGTGTGTTTTTGCTGTAATGGCATCACCTGACAAATAAATGTCATTCCTCTTGTGTCTTCCTAGGTTCCTTCACCCCATCAATGCCTCATCACAATCAGAGATTGTGGTACATTGGAATCAGAGTTGACATTGTACATTCTGTGATAAACATGGAACTGACGCAAAGGCATAGGTGTGTAAATAGTGTTTATTTTTAATTAGGTTGGGTTAAAATTAAAGTGGATGTAAGGAAATTTGTACATAGTGAGTGTATGAGTTGTCAGTGAGGGCAAAGGAGACCAATAGAGTAGTGTCTACATTAATGGAATCAAACAGTCCAACAAACTCCTGCCAATATCATGGCAAGTGGAATTGGATAATCAACAAAGTCAAAGTCCAGGGCAACACAAGTGCCCTCATGGCTGGCTCAGCGACTTGGCTTTGGTTGGTGCTTTGCCATGTGATCCCCCTGTGGTGTTTCTCAGATGTCCCTTCTTGCTTTTGACATGAGGGCCTCTGCTGTAGGCTCAGAGGTAGCTGAGGAGTCATTGTCTTACAACTCACAAATCTCTGTGGCCGCAGCTGAGGTGGTGTGTGTTTCAGCAGGCTGGCCACTAAAGGGGGTTGAGTCATCATTTAAGCAGCATGTATGTCCATCAGAACACCAACGAGCTGGCCCATGAGATCCAGAAGTTGGCCCATTTGTGTGTCCATGGACCTCTGCAGCAGGCTGAGCTCACGCAGTTCTTCAACAACCTGGCCCATCTGTCCCTGGTTCTGTTGCTATGCACCAAGGACTCTTGCAACAGTGGCCAGGGCTTCTGTCTCAGTGTTCTCATGTGATTGTCCCCCAGGTGCTCTCCCACCTGATGGCGGAAGCCGGGACTTTAGTCTTTAAACCTGCTGCTTGACTGAAAAAGCGACATTGGTTTTAAACTTGCACTTAGAAATAATAATAGATTTTTTAAAAACTGCACCTTTGTAAAAAAGCTTAATATTCGGCACCTACGGTGGGAATGACCGCTGAGTCTTAGCACATCTCCTTTCCCTCCTAAGAGGAATTTTCAGAGCCCCCTGCTCATTCGCCCGCATTTTCACTTCCGGACCCGCCATCTTGGGTGAGGAGCAGGAGCAAGCAGACTAGTGCTTGGCTCCTCCCGCCCTCACGCCCTCGCCACTACAAAAGCAGTTTGATTCCCCCCTCCCCACTGATTACGAGTGTGTGTGTGTGGTTGCGATCAACAACAGTCCTGAGGCGGAAGCCGGGATTTTAGTCTTTAAACCTGCTGCTTGACTGAAAAAGCGACATTGGTTTTAAACTTGCACTTAGAAATAATAATTGATTTTTTTAAAACTGCACCTTTGTAAAAAAGCAAAATATTCGGCACTTACGGTGGGAATGACCGCTGAGTCTTAGCGGATCTCCTTTCCCTCCTAAGAGGAATTGCCAGAGCCCCCTGCTCATTCTCCCGCATTTTGCCTTCCGGACCTGCCATCTTGGGTGAGGAGCAGGAGCAAGCAGACTAGTGCTTGGCTCCTCCCGCCCTCACGCCCTCGCCACTCATCCCCCATCCCCACTGATTACGAGTGTGTGTGTGTGGTTGTGATCAACAACAGTCCTGAGGCAAAAGCCAGGACTTTAGTCTTTTAACCTGCTGCTTGACTGAAAAAGCGACATTGGTTTTAAACTTGCACTTAGAAATAATAATTGATTTTTTAAAAACTGCACCTTTGTAAAAAAGCTAAATATTCGGCACTTACGGTCGGAATGACCGCTGAGTCTTAGCGGATCTCCTTTCCCTCCTAAGAGGAATTGTCAGAGCCCCCTGCTCATTCGCCCGCATTTTCACTTCCGGACCTGCCATCTTGGGTGAGAAGCAGGAGCAAGCAGACTAGTGCTTGGCTCCTCCTGCCCTCACGCCCTCGCCATTACAAAAGCAGTTTGATTCCCCCTCCCCACTGATTACGAGTGTGTGTGTGTGGTTGCGATCAACAACAGTCCTGAGGGGGAAGCCGGGACTTTAGTCTTTAAACCTGCTGCTTGACTGATAAAGTGACATTGGTTTTAAACTTGCACTTAGAAATAATAATTGATTTTTTGAAAACTGCACCTTTGTAAAAAAGCAAAATATTCGGCACTTATAGTGGGAATGACCGCTGAGTCTTAGCGGATCTCCTTTGCCTCCTAAGAGGAATTGTCAGAGCCCCCTGCTCATTCGCCCGCATTTTCACTTCCGGACCCGCCATCTTGGGTGAGGAGCAGGAGCAAGCAGACTAGTGCTTGGCTACTCCTGCCCTCACACCCTCGCCACTACATAATGGTTTCCTTTCCTAGGAGGTGCAGCGGACGGGCGCAGCGGCGGCGCCGGCGGGCATGGAAGGCGCACCAAAGGCAAGCCCGTCTGCGCCCGTCCGGGACGGGCTGGGACCAGGGGCCACGACCGCTGCCCAAACAAACACCATCTCCTATAGCTCCAGCACTTTACTCCAAATGCGTGGCTCTATTAATGCACAGTGTCTCGCATCCTGGGACCCGATTGCAAAGCACTTTATCTGCGAACACTGTACATATCAAAGCTGCCCCTCTAAACCTCCTCCATCATATCACATGCTCCTTGTGAACTGTAGATCGCTTCCGAAGCACGCCCTGGAGATTTCTTTGCTGCTCTCTGATAACGAACCTGACGCCCTATTCCTTACAGAGACCTGGCTACATACAGACTCCGATCCCGATATCATTCAGGCACTTCCTGTAGGATATCAAATTCTCTGAGCCGACTGCCCGTCAGGAAAGAGCGGCGGTATAGCCATCATTTATAAAAATCAATACTCCTGTCGCAGCTCTCCCACTAATTTGTCTAACTGTGAATGTCTCACATTTGCACTGGACTTCTCCCCCACATGCACTTTTTCGGGGACTCTAGTTTACCGGCCGCCTGGCACCCCTTGTAACTTTATTAACAACTTGGCACCCGCAATAGCCAGCAGAGTCTGCAACCTGCCGAATTACACCCTGTTGGGCGACCTCAATGTCCATTTAGATGACCCCCAGGACTCAGCAGCTACCGAACTATCCCACAGTCTTGAGGCACTAGAACTCTCCCAGCGAGTGTTGGGATCTACTCACCTCAAGGGACACCCCCTGGATCCAATTTTCAGCAACAGTACTCACTTCACAGTCAGCCTTCCTATTCCCCTCCCATGGTCCGACCACTCCCTGATCCCATTTTCCTGGTCTCCGTCAGGGTCACGCCCCACGCCACCCCTCGTACCTAGGAGAGATCGCAACTGGGAAAAACTTAGTACCGATCAGTGGGTCCCAGAAAGCAACCCTGATCCGGTTGCCAGTAATGACAACTTCAATAAATGGATCACCAACTCCTTAGATCACATTATTCCAATTAAAGACATCAAACCTAAACAGAGACCAAAAAGTGCACCATGGTACTCTCAGGACCTACGCGATCTGAAGAAAGAATGCAAAGAATTAAAAAGAAAATGGCGTATTGACTATTCTCAAACTAGTAAGGATGCATACCGAACGGCCATAAGACATTACAAAAATAGCATTAAAAACGGGCAAGCCATTTTTTTCGAAAACAAAATAAACTATGCAGCATCCAAACTGAGGGAGATATACCAAATTACAAAAACCCTGCTCAAACTTCCGGACAATCTGCCAGACCCTCGGAATGCCCAGACCCGTTGCAACGCACAGGCTGAATATTTCCACAATAAAATAGCCACGATCTACTCCTCTTTTTAGCAAGCCCCTTACCTCCAAACAGACAACAAGGAAACAAGTCTGCCCCTTCCTGTCACTTTGGATAGCTTTACACCACTGGAGCCGACCACCCTGGAAACATTAATGCTCCAGGTCAAATCTGGATCTCCTAGCGACCCAGCCCCAGCTCAGTCACTCAGAACAATCACCCCCACTATTTTGCCCACCATCCTAAATCTGATCAACAATTCTCTATCCTCAGGCATCGTACCACTCAGATGGAAACAGGCGACAGTTAGGGCCCTTCTGAAAAAAGCCAATCTCGATCAAGAAAATCCAGGGAACTATCGTCCGATCTCCCTGCTACCGTGGATAAGCAAAATTGCGTAAAAATATGTAAACCACTCCCTCACAAATTTCTTGGAAACGAACAATTTACTGGATGCATCACAGACTGGATTCCGCCCTATGCACGGAACAGAATCTGCGCACCTTGCTGTGATGGATGGAGCCAGAACGATTGTGGATCAGGGTGGCACTGCGGCCATCATCTTATTGGACCTCAGTGCCGCTTTCGACACCAGAAATCACGATATTTTATTGCACAGAATTTTAGAACTAGGAATCACCTCTAAAGCAGCAGCCTGGCTCTAGTCATTCCTCTCAGATCGCTCGTTCCGAGTTTGTGAGGGTAATGTCACCTCATCCAACAAACCACTCAGTTGTGGGGTTCCTCAGGGCTCCTCCCTGAGCCCCACACTGTTTAACATATACATGCGCCCCCTTGCTGAGATAGTTCGCCCTTTTGGCGTTCAAATCGTGTCCTACGCTGACGACACTCAGCTGGTGGTAACCCTGAATCACCCCTCTTCTCAACCAAGTGATCTAAGGGGATGCATGGAGGCAGTATGTGTTTGGATGACCCAGTCTTATCTCAAACTAAACGGAGATAAGACAGAGCTAATGGTACTGGGTAATCCCCCACAGAAATCCATTGACTCCATGTGGCCACCAGCTCTGGGCCCTGCACCTCCAGCCAAAAATACCATCAAGAGCCTAGGAATCTGGATGGATAGTACACTGACTCTCGGCTACCAGGCAACCAAACTATCTGCCACCTGTATGGGCATCCTGAGACTCATCCGGAAGATCCTTCCGCTCCTACCGTTCAAAGCCAGACAGATCATGGTCCAGGGCCTAATTTTTTCCCGGCTTGATTTCGGGAATGCCCGCTACCTAAGAGCCCCTCAACTAACCATAAGAAAGCTCCAGCTGATTCAAAACTGTGCGGCCCGCACTCTGTTGTGTATCCCCCGCCGCCAATCCGTGAAATCCGAACTAAAAGATCCCCACTGGTTTCCAGTGAGGGACAGAATCAACTTCAAAAGCATGTGCATTGCCCACCGGGCCTACTGGAGGAAAGGAGCAAGTCTGAACCACACCCTGATCACCCCCTACCATCCTAACAGACATCTTAGATCAGCCCATACCTTTAAAGCTACCATTCCCAGGATCAGAAGAGAAAGGAGCGGAGGCAGGTGTTCTCAGTAAATGCAGCAAAACTCTGGAACTCCCTTCCAATCCCCCTCCGATCAGAACCCAACCTTCTGCTCTTCCGGAAAAAATTAAAAACCCTTCTTTTTAGCAGATAACCCAGACCCTGCCAAATACACCCGTCATTCTTAAGCGCTAGGACGCCTGCGGGTAGCTATCGCGCTATACAAATATAAATCCAATCCAATCCATCCAATCCACCTGCCCTGCTGACATGGACCTGTGATGATCGAAGTCATCTTGCCCGCAGACTCTCCCAGCCCTCCTCTGATAGTGTGACAGTGTTGGTAACCACTGAGGCAGGGAGAGTGTTGCAGACAGCAGTGGTGTTGGTGGTGCTTGAGGCTGCACAGGTCATTACAGCAGGGGTCAGCGCTGTTGTTGTTGCTGTGGTGGTGGTTGTGGGGACAATGCAGGCCTGGGACATGGTGCACCCTGGCAGTCCGGATGGGTCACATTCTTGCTCCTCATCCGAGAAATGTAGGAAGGCTGCATCCGAGAGTTCATGTTCCGGGGGGGGGGACGGGGGGGGGGGGGGACATTGGCTCTGCAGGTTAGTGTTGTGTTCTGCAGCAGTTGCTTGTAGATCTTCTGTTGAACAGAGGTGTAATGGTCATTGAAGTGCACTCCACAAGCTTGGTGTTAGATGTTTGGATGTTACTTGTGAAACACCACACAGTTTACATGGAAATCACTTTATATGGCTGCAAGGTACTGAGCATCATGACATGATGTGGAGGTACAGACATTACTTGTCCATGGTGAGACATGTAAAGAGAAACCATGTGCCACGTACAGATTGCGTGATTACAAGGAAATGTTGTCATCTAACGACTTGCAGGACATCAACTTTATGTGATGCATCTTTTTGGTTTGCTCTGCATGGAAGACGTTTCATCTGAGCAAGAACTAGCCATTGTAATGTTATGCGTACCTTTTTCATATCATGTAGTTTACTTTGTTTTTTTGTTTGACCATGCATGTTTTGTTTTAATATGGACCTTCATGCTCTGACACCATGCACTTACACATAGCATTCAGTGCTGTGCATGATTGGGCCCTGAATTTCTTCAACATGTGACTTGGTGAGTCAAAGTTTAATTTCAGTGACAGTTAAGTAGGCTTAGCTGTCTGTACACTGGATGTGGCTTTTGGATCTATGCCAAGTTGGATGACATGTGAGGGCTGGTGTGGTCATATGGCTCCATGCTTTTTGAGAGGAATGGCAGGGTGCATGCACTGTCTACCCTCCACTGTCCTTTGACACAGTGGAGGGAAATTGCTGCCACACGGTTACGTCAATCAATCAATCTATCATCGGTTTGTTAGGAGCAACTACTCACCTGTAAGGGTCTCAAAGCGCTGGGGAGGAGGGGAGGTGCAGGTTCGGGGGTAAACGATCTGGCCTTCTTGGCATGTGCGTTGTTGTTCTTATTGAGGGGGGCTATGGTGTTGACGCCGTCGGTGATCCATCTGTGTAGAGTTCGGGCGGCGGTGTTGGCGGCATTTTTTCCAGTGGTCAGGGTGGAGTTGCTGAGTGAGGAGGTGAGTTGATCGTCAGTGATTTTGGTCCAGTTGCTTCGTGGGAGCGGGTGCTGGTGTCTGTGGATGGTGGGTGTTCTGAAGGTGATGTGGATACATCGATTGTCTGTCCAAGGGAGCTTGGTGGTGTGGCTGAAAGTGATGGAGTTTCCTGTTGTGAAGAGGCGGTTGAGGGTGTGTCCCGCTGAGTTCATGGGTTCGGTCACAATCTGGCAAAGTCCAATGTTGTGGAGGTTGTCCAGGAGGGATGTGGTGTTGGGGTCTAGTTAGTTGTCGAGTTGGAAGTTGATGTCTCCCAGCAGGGTGTAGTTGGTGGATGTGATGGCATGCGGGGAGATGATGTCCGTGATGGAGTTGGCAAATGGTCTCCGGGGTCCAGGGGGTTGGTAGATGAGGGTTCCTCGGAAGTTGGTGGTAGGGCTGGCCAGTATCTTGAAGTGCAGGTGTTCCATCAGGTCTAAAGGCTTGTCTGGGAATGTGCTTAGGCAGAGGGTGGATTTGTGGACAATGGTGATTCCTTCTCCCGGGCGGGTGGGGTGGTCCTTCCTGGAGATCTTGTATCCTTGGAGAATGGGGATGGCGATGTCTGTTCCTGAGGTGGTGTTGGTCCCGGATTCTGTGAAGAAGGCTACATCTGGGGTGATGATGTCGAGGTGGTCCCAGATTTTGGTGGCGTGTTTGTGGTTGTGATCTGATGTTTCAGCAAAATAATCTGAAACGATATATATATATGAGGGAGTGGATAGATGAAGAGACATAAGTTTCAGAGACACAAATACATTTGCAAATGATTATGCAAAGTACGAAACATGTAGATATACTAACCCAAAGGATCAGAGAAATATCACCCCCCTGATGTAATTGTAGGGTCTTCGGTTCAGGTGTATTCTTGTGGGTGGGTTGTGCTGGGTTCGTGTTCCTGGTGGTGCTGTAGGTGTGCTGGCATGTGGTGACAGCTGAAGGGTCAATGGGAGTCGGCTAGTGATGCTAGCTTGCAGTTGCTATTGCGGCCTGGGTTGAGTGCGTGGAGTGCCACTTGTTCGTAGCGTTGGGCAGACAGGCTTGCCTTTGGCGCACAGCTGCCGCCATTAAGTAGGGGTCTGGGAGGGGTAGGGGAGGGCTGGACAGCTGGGAGGCGGGAGCGGGGAAGGGGAACTGGATTGGACTGTTCTGTTGGGAGGGTGAGGCCTTGGGGGCAGCAGCCATGGAAGGGAAAATAGAGGAATAAAAGTGGAATAAAGCAGAAAAGGTGCAAGAAAAGTAGAGGAAAGAGATAGAAGGGAAGTGAAAGGGGGAGATTGAAATGTGGGTAAAAACGAGTGAAAACGGAGAGGAAAAGTGGAGCGAGAGAAAGGAGACAGTTGTCCGCTGGACCACCAGGGAAGAGGTGCAGGTATAACCTGCAGGTGGAGGAAGGTCTCGGACACCAATACTAGGGAGAACAGGGGCTTGGGGAAGGCCTCACTTAATGGTGGAGCTGCAAGGGTGGGAGAGCAATTTCACTGACAATGAGTGGAAGGGGTGTACCTTCCTGCTGAGCTGTGGGACAAGGGTGTCTAGTGGGAGTTGTAGTGCTGTCTTCCCACACACAAACACCCCTCCTTGTTTAGATGGCAACATACCTGTGAGTTTGAACAGAGCAATGCAATATCTGACACATGGTTGTGGGTGTGGAGCGTGCTTCATCCTGCTGAACTGTGGAACAAGGTGGCCTTGTGGGAGTTGTAGTGCTGGCTTCCCACCCACAAACACCCCTCCCTGTTAAGATGGCTACCTACCTGTTAGGTGAAGGAGAGCAATGCAATGGCTGCCACATGGTTGTGGGTGTGGGGAGTGCTCCATCCTGCTGGGCCGTGGGACAAGGGAGCCTGGTGGGAGTTGTAGTGCTGGTTACCTGTACACATGCCCCCATGGTAATGTTGCAAGCTACGTTTGGGTTGATTCAGAGGGAGTACATGTTAGATCTGTGAGACATGTGTTGGGAATAGTATGTTGCACATGAGTACATTTGGGCATAGGAAGTGTAGCTTTGTAGTTGTGCAAGACAGTACATAGCAGTACAATGGGAGACATTTGTTGGTACTTATCAGCCTCCACTCCTCCGGCTATTCCTGGGAGACATTCTGGATGCAGTATAGCAAGCACCTTCTCCTCCCATTCGGTGAAGGTTAGTGGTGGAATGGGAGGGCCACCGCCAGTCCTTTGAGTCAGCTCATGGTTCTTGTTTCCACGCTCTTTCACCCTGGTCTTGAGATCATTCCTTATCTCCTTCTGGGTGCGCGGGGTGGTCCCTACAGCATTGACTTTGTTGAGTATCCTTGCCCACATTTGAATTTTGAGTGGCTACTGGTGTCTGTTGGACCATGCTTCAAACCAAATGTGGTTCTTCTCTGATTACCTCATCTACCATCACTGGCAACTCATTGCCAGTGAATTTAGGCATCTTCTTCTGTGACATGGTGTGTGATGTGCAAATGTGGGAAAAGTGTAGTTGTGAATGTCGCTCCCCCCGCCGCAGCTCCGCCAGCGCTTGAGTGCCCCTGTGCCCGGTTGCCTCAGCTTGCTCCTTGGTATCCATTTTTCCTCTGTTCCTTGCTCCCCACCACAGTTCCTGCCGCTGCTGCCCCTGCGGCACTGCCCCCCGTGCCCATTCGCTCACCCCTGCCACCCGCCTCCCAGCTGCTCCTCCCTCCCACCTCCTCATAAAATGGTAGCCACTGCACGGTGAGGAAAGCGACCCTTGATCCTTGCCAGGTAGGTCGCTTCCCCCGCCGCAGCTCCGCCAGCGCTTGAGTGCCCCTGTGCCCGGTTGCCTCAGCTAGCTGCTTGGTGCCCATTTTTCCTCTGTTCCTTGCTCCCCACCGCACTACCCGCCGCTGCTGCAACCACCTCCCGCCTTCCAGCTGCTCCTCCCTCCCACCTCACCATAAAATGGTGACCACTGCGTGTCCGTGCGCAGCGGGAACACCACTGGTGCGCCAACGGCGCACCTAAGGCAAGCCCATCTGCGCCCGTCCACGCCTGGACCGCGCCCAGCGCCAGAACCCCAGGCCCCCGCACCTGCCATGAGGACCACCTCTGATACGACCCCAGCACCCTCATCACTCTCAACCCAGGACAAACCCCCACCTGCTGCAGGGCCACCCCGAAGCGCACCCGCAGTGCCTTCACCTGCCAGAACTGCAGCTTCTCCTGCATCAAAGACGCAGAGACACCCGCCACCACAAAACACAATCATCTCTGTTGCATCCTGATTAACACCTGCTCCGCACGCAAACATGCTGACAAGCTCTGGTACCTACTTGACAACGCATCTCCAGACGTCGCCTTCCTGACAGAGACCTGGATGAACGAAGCCTCCTCCCCAGACATCGCAAGAGCCATCCTCGACGGATACAAGATCGCCCGCAGAGACCGCACTAAATCAGTCGGAGGAGGAATTGCCATCGTCCACAAGAAGACCATCAGGGTCTCAACAAACACTGACGACAGACCTGAACTTCCTTCTGGAGAACAACAACGACAGCAACTCCTCCACGCTGATAGACAACCTCGCCAACCTTGGACTGGAACAGCTTGTCACGACGCCGCCCAACATTGCTGGATACATGCTCAAAGCCATCTTCTCCTCAAGCCCACATGTCTCCTTCAGCCACGTCTCCGAACCCACCTGCACCGACCACCACTGCATCCACTTCACCTTTCGGAAAGCAGTCGCACATCACCGCACCCTACAGATCCCCCGCAGCTGCTGGGGCAAAATCACCAAAGTTGAACTACAGACAAACCTCGCACTCAACCACCGACCAACCCCTCCAACCCCGACAATGGCGTGCTCAGATGATTGATGGACGACTGTGCCAACACCTTAGCCCCGCTGATTAAACAAACCCTCAAAGAAACCAACAAGAGAGAAACTGGTTCACCCCAGAACTTCTAGCGTCTAAGCGCACCTGCCGGAAGATGGAGAACATATGGCACAGCGAGAAGTCGCTGGGCAGTCACGCAGCCCACAAAGATGCCATCCGCAACCACCACCATCTCATCAGGACTGCCAAGAGGACCACCTTCAAAGACCGCCTCAACAACAATGCACACAACAGCAAGGAACTTTTCAACGTCATGAATGAACTCTCCAACTCCAGCTCCAATGCCAAAGACATCCCTCCGTCGCAAGCCCTATGCGACTCTCTCGCCACCTTCTTCCACCACAAGATTGCCGACATCCACAACCGCTTCAACCCCCGGATGACCCCTACAGGCCCCAACACGCAGGAACCACCGCACCCCACCGATTACAACCACCTGACAACCTGGGCCAACGTGAGCATCGAAGACACAATCAAGACCATGGGCACAATCCACTCCGGGACGCCGTCTGACCCTTTTCCTTACCACATCTTCAACAAAGCCGGCAGCTCCATCACCCCCCACCTACGCAACATCATCAACCTCTCCTTTGAGACCGTAACCTTCCCTGACAGCTGGAAATAAGCCGAGATCAACGCCCTATTGAAGAAACCCAAGGCGGACCCGAGCGAACTGAAAAACCTCTGGCCCATCTCCCTGCTTCCGTTCTCAGCTAAGATCATCGAGAAGATAGTCAACATCCAGCTCACCCGCTACCTCGAAGACAACAGCATCCTGGACCCCTCCCAGTCAGGATTCCGCAGCAACCACAGCACAGAGACCGACCTCATTGCTGCCACAGACGACATCAGGATCCTGTTGGACAACAGCGAGACGGCGGCCTTCATCCTCCTAGACCTCTCTGCCGCCTTCGACGCCGTCTGCCACAGCACACTACGCACACAACTCTATGACTCAGGGATCCAAGACAAGGCCCTGGACTGGACCTTCTCCTTCCTCTCCAGCAGAACCCAGAAAGTCCGCCGCCCCCGTTCCAATCTGAAGCCTCTGAGATCATCTGCGGTGTACTGCAGTGATCCTCCCTCAGCCCGACGCTGTTCAACGTCTACATGGCAACTCTACCACGCATCGCCCGACAGCACGACCTCAGCATAAAATCCTAAGCCGATGACACGCAACTGATGATCTCCCTCACCAAGGACCCCCTCACCGCCAAATCCATCCTCCACCAGGGAATGAAGGCCGTCGCCGAATGAATGGAGCATAGCCGGCTCAAACTGAACACAGACAAGACAGAGATCCTCATCCTCAGGCCAAACCCCTCAGCATGGGACGACTCCTGGTTCCCTGCATCACTGGGGACACCCCCCCACCCACCTCCCATGCATGCAATCTGGGAGTCATCCTCGACTCGAACCTCACCATGATGAAACAAGTCAACGATGTCTCCTCCACTTGTTTCAACACCCTCCGTATGCTCCGCAAGATCTACAGAGGGATCCCGACAGACACGAGGAAAACAGTCACCCAGGTCCTAGTCAGTAGCAGACTCGACTACAGAAATGCCCTCTACGCCGGAGCCCCGACCAAGCTCATCAACAGACTGCAAAGAATCCAGAATGCCTCTGCACACCTGATCCTCGACATCCAGCTCCGTGCCCAAATCACCCCCAACTGAGGAACCTGCACTTTCTCCCTGTCGACAAAAGAATCTCCTTGAAGCTTCTGATCCACGCACACAAGGCACTCCACAAGACCGGCCCAGCCTATCTCAACAGCCGACTCTCCTTCTACGCACCCAACAGGAAACTCCGCTCCGCAAACCTCTCCCTGGGTACCGTCCCATGCATCTGTAAAACCAAAGCTGGAGGCAAATCATTCTCCCACAGCACCGCCAAGACCTGGAACACCCTCCCCCTCATCCTATGACAAACGTAAGACCTTCTAACCTTCAGGAGACCACTCAAGACCTGGCTGTTCGAGCAATAGCAACAACACCCCCCTCCTCCCCTCCCTCCAGCGCCATGAAACCCTTCCGGGTATCTAGTTCGGTTTACAAATACTTTGATTGATTGATTGATTGATTGATTGAAGGTGGTGGTGGTGATGCGTGTGGTGTGTGTGTGGTTGTGAGGGTGTGATATGTGCTGATTTGCCTCTCCTTTGTGCTGTGGGGTTGGTCCCTTCAGTTGTGGAGTTGTACTATAGATTCTTGCCAGGGAAGGGTCTGGTTTTATACTGAGCTATATTGGTAGGTCAAAATGGAGTATTCATGTGAGGTGGGTTGACCTGGGATTTGTATTTTTTTAAGTCATGGGGGATGTGTCATTGGGGTGTGTTAGGTGTTTATTTAGGCTGAGCCAGATTAATGGTGTTAGAAGGTGGTTCTGACACTATGGACCACCCAGATTTTTCACGTTTTGAGCACCTAATTGTTGAGTTTTACTGTGGGGGAGCCTCATAAGTTGGGACTCACCCACAGTGAACTCAGGATGAAAGAGACTGCATGGGGATTTTACTGGTGTCACCCTGGCCTAACCAGGCCACTGCGGAGCAGCTGGAGTAAGGATGCAGACACAGGTGTACAAGCGTGTGCACACGTGTAAGGGCTGCGCAGGAGAGATTCCTGGCGTGCGCAGTCCAGGAGCAGCTACAAAGTGAATGATGTGGCAGGACTTATACAGAATGAGGTGGTGACATGGAATAGGCTTTATACAGTGGGAAGAAACATGCCAGGGAAAGTCAGTGTGCTTTACAGTGTGTATTCCATTATTCTCTTATGGGGATAAGGAGCACATCTGCTAGTTTTACTTTCCTAAGGCCTACAGATTCCAGACACACACTAAAGCCCGCTGTAACGGAAGTGAAAAGGAGTATTCTGCAGAGTCCAAAGTCATATTTGTACTGCTTTTGGGACATCCAGAATGTCACAATTCTCTGAGTGAGTCATAACCAGGGCCTGGCTGAGGGCTGACCTCAGCAGGATGGATTGATATCCTTTCTTCCACAAGCTAAGGCCTCCTGTCCATGAAGGGAAGATGGGTGGGGCTACAGGCTCATCCATCAGCAGCTATCACAGGGTGTGAGGCACCAGACTGCACCAAGGAGGGAAGGCAGCGAGAGGGGAAGGGGCTTTTTCTGAGACCATGTGGCAAGGGACCCTGGACAACGCCATTTTGTACAAACCCAGAGGCTGGGCAGGAAAGGAGCAAGCAGGGGCAGTGAAGTGTTGTCTTGCTGTTTGATAGGACAAACAGCGACTTCCTGCCAGCCCCCTACTCACCTTTTAAAAAGTGCTTCCACAGAAAGAGAAACTCTCTCTGGGGTGTTGTCTGTTGGATCAGAAGGTGCTGGAGCCTGGCGCAATGGGCAGTTGGAAGGAGGAACCCCCTGACTGGCCCCAGAATCCTTTAGAGCACTAGGAGAAGAGTCCAAGGCCAGTGCACAGTCGCAGAGGCCTCTGCGCAAGGAGAAGAGAGGCCCAGGAGGAGAGCAGGTGAAAGGCTGGCGCAGGGAGTCAGTGAAGACCGCTCCCCGCAAGGGCACCTTCTTGGAGACAAGCAGGGCCAAAGAGAGTGCTCCCAGTAGCTGGGGAGTGCCACAAGGACCAAGAAGAGGCCAGATTCATCCAAATCGGACTCCTGGGGGCCGAGTTACACCCCCCAGGTAGGTGACCTTTGACCTCTGGAGGGACCAACGACGAAGCACATGGGGCTCCGTCCACACTACCTCCCTTGAGTGAGACTCAGACTGCTCTGCAATGCTACCCTCTGAGAGTTAGGTGCTACAATTGGGTGTTTGGTTCCCAGTGAAGGACAGATGTAGTCATGTTATTTTTGAATGCCTCACAGATACTGGCTTGTTTTCCAACAAATGGGCACACTTTGTAGCTTTGTTGTGTGGTTTCTTTCGACCGCCATTACTTTTCCGGAGCGACCGCGGCAGTTGCAATATAACAGCTCTCCCGCCGGCTCTCCCATTCATTAATTGTTGTGATCACGATGGTCAGAAACAACTGATCATTCTGCTGTCACCTCAATCGTATCCTAATTTCAAGTGCGGTCAATCCGCTGGTCGTGTGGGGGTTTTGGGTCTTTCATCAGCAAATCCGACCCCAAGGACGAATTTTCACCTGCTCCAGATAGTACCAGTGGAGTGTTGTGGGATCCATCTGCTGCGATCGGATTTTTCATCCTAATCTGACCACCGGTTTTCCCACGGTACATGCAGACGGTTCATTTCCGCTACCACAACGGTCAGAATGGTTTTCCTACTACCATCCTAATCGACCCCCAAGTACCCTCAAACAAGCCCTTAAAATCTTACTGAGGGTTACGCAAAAAATTAGGAATTGTAGGAAGCTCAATAAAGAAGCCATCAAATTAAGTAAAGAAGAGATCAGGGGAGGGTTCTTAGGAATAGGTGACTGTTGTCTGTACAAAGAATGACGTGTCACAATTTTAGAAGGTAGTTATTGCACCATTCCTCTCAAGTAGCACTACTACCAGTATAGATATCACCATCCATGAACACCTCTGGGTCAAAAATTTTATGAAATTGTATGATTCAAATTAAGCAGAATGCATTGAGTACAATTCCATGGAGGACTTAATAAACCTAGGGGCTGAAGAAGATTTATTATTATCCTTTGGCGACGTCATTGTGGCTTGGAATACATGCTTAAGCAATAAAGCACAGGGCCAGGGTGGGGTCCCCATTGACATCTTTACAGATGATCTGGGACTTTACGCCACAATACTGATGAATGTGCTTTGAAATGCAGCCTGCATTGGCCCCCCAATTCCTGGTCTAGGGCAATTATTTTCCCAATTTTCAAAAAGAGGGTTAGGAGTGAACCGCTACTGGCCAATATCCTTAATTGATTCCAGAGCCAATGTATTGTGCGGAGTTTTGCTTAACCAACTCAAAACATGGGCAGACGAGAGGTGCATCTTCACATCTGCACAATATGGTTTCAGACTGGGCTTAGGGACTGTAGACCAGTGCTTGAATTTTACATTTAATTATGAGCAAATATTTGACTGTCAAAAAGGGAGGCCTTTTCCGCAATTCATGGACTTAAGTGCAGCCTTTGACAACGTCTCTGCTGGGAAGGTATGAAATATGCAATTAAACAAAGGATCCAATACTAAAATTACCCCCCTTTTTCCAGCTGCACACAGATGTAGAAGGAAGTATCAAGGTTTGTCAAATGGGGAGTGTACCCCATACATAAGGATTAAGAAGGGGATCAGACTAGGCTGTGTGCTGCCTCATTCCTTTTTAGTCTAATTTATTAATTATTTTAAATGGTTTCCTGATTGAGTTTTCAGCTGATGCCCCTAGGATGGGATATTGAAACCTGTACTTATGGGCGCAGATGATTGTGTGCTCATGGGCAGAACAAGGAGGGGTCTTCGGAAGCTTTTAGATAGGTTTGCAGATTTTATATCTCTCAACGAATAAAACAAAACTTTGCCAATGGTCTGTGGTTGCCCCTGAGCAGATTAACTCCTCATCAAAATGACGGTACTGCCGTTTAATGTGTACCCACATTTACTTATCTGGGGGTTCCACTTGACCACTTGAATTCGTGGAAGCATTTGAGTAGTGCGAGGGTAACATAGTTTGAACAAGCTTCAGCTTCTTTGTTTAGATTTGCTGCTAAGCTAGGTTCTATGCCCTTAGGCAACACCCCTAAAATATACAAAGCCAGACCTGTATTGATTGCCACCTATGCTGCAGGAGTGTGGTGGTAAACTGATCACTCCGAACTTTAAATTAGTGACAACTTTTTGCGCAGACTCCTAGCACTGCCACTCAGTGTTCCTTTAATAATATTACATGAGTAATTAAGGCTGCAGTATCTGGGAGATGCTGTAAGGCTAGCTCCCTTCATGTTGCGGCTTTCAGTATGCTTTAGGCCTGAAGCAGTGCTGACACGTGCAATAATTAGTGATTGCCTAATGGTGATCTAATAAAAATCTGGGAAAATCTGCTGGAGGTTTTAATTGAAAACCACTCAGCTCAATCAAGAGGTAACAGAAACCAAACAAGAAAACCAGCGCCCTGGTTCAATAAGGAACTACATCAAGAAAAAAAAAAAACTAGCAAGGGACCAGCGAATGGCAGCAAAGAGCCAACACATAAACAGAGCAGATCTCAGAAAAATGGGAAAGGATTACCGAAAAAACTATGGGCGGCAAAATGTCAACATAAAGAACTGGTATGGACAAGGCTACTGATTTCAACAAAAAAATCATCTTCCAGAGAGTTCTGGGTAATTATTAATGAACTAAACCTGGGAAAGACACTACAACAGGATCCCGGCATGGGAGACCTACGTGGAGAATCTGTACCTAACAAAGAACACTAAAAGAATCGAAAAAAAAAGAACAAGGGAGTTCAAGGGAGAGGGTGTACTTTGGTAAATATTTAATTACCGTCCTAATTTCTATGCAGGTAAGTACTTAAAATAAAATAACTCAATCGGAAAGAAAGACGCAGAGTCCGTGGTGTTAGAGTTCTTAGGGGTTTTATTCCTTAAAAAGGAATGGTTCTAGAACCGGATATCGGATTCCTGACACCACTGGGGTTCAGGAAGGGATAGAGCATACTTTATTGACAATACATAACTTTTATACTTAATGCACATAATGAAAACCAATGCAGAAGGCGTAACAGCTGAGAGAAACAAGATAAGAACACACACGTGTTAGCAATACGTAATCAGAAGGCGTGAACTAGAGCGTGTACAGAGGTGTGTGCTAGAAACGTCATATGAAAGTGTCACAAGTGGGTGGGTACATGGCAGAATCTTGCAATGTCAGCAGAAATCTGAGGTCTGGATGCGCGCGCAGCTGCATGACGTGTGACTGACGTAAAAATAGAGGGTGCAGGGGACTTGACATTTACACTAGAGGAAAGAGACAGAAGTCTGGCATGTCAGATCAACTCGTTCCTATATCATATCTGATATCTGATGTTTGGGAACCATATTATCTAGAAGGAAAGGTCTCTTGGGCAGAGGCTATCCTATACTGACTATGAATGCGTGCATATGTGCCTACGTGTCTGTGTGTAAAGCGAGGGGCCATGGGCCTACCATGGTAACGGGAGCTATGAATTACTTGCATGGAGACAGAGAGGCCGGGCCCTTTGCTCTGCAGCGGGGGATTGTTTATCTATTCTACTGGACTGGAATGTGTTTTCGGGAAGCTGAGCTTGGCTATACTGATAGCGTGAAGGTAAAATACTGTCTTTGGCAGGCAGGCAGGCCGAGCCAGGCTCCGCTCGCCTCGCAGGGAGTAAGACAGAGTTCACGGGGGAGGGCATCCCTCGTCGCAGTTTCAGGAGGCAGAGATGACTTTGAAAAGAGGCTCGGTGACAGAAAACAGGGCCTAACTCGCACAGAGCCAAGAATACGTGAAAGTGCACCATACAAAGACGGTGGCAAGGCATATTTAGGAACGGAATATCCGACCCATTCAGGGTGGATCTGAAAGAGGACATGTTAACGTTGGACGCAAATGTATTTGCGTCTTCATAGCTGGCACAGGAGGGAAGTTACATGCACTTTAAGTTCGTACATGGAGACGGTGGGGTACACGTTAGGGAACATTTCTTGACCATAAAATTTATATTTCCTCATTCCCTCCTTGTTCCCTATGGACCCTTCATGATACATCAATCTTCATTAATCCATTTATCTGTGTAGTGAGCATCATCTGCTCATCCTTTTTCACACGAGTTTTAGAACTTTGACTTGAATGGGGAGTGCAGGATGTGGCGCACAAGCCGCAAATCGCTGGTCCACATTGTAAACATAGACAGCAACTGAACACTATGAGTAGTATAGTTCCAAGGAGTGACAGTATTTTCCATCCCCAGGCTGAAATAGTAGTCCAGAGCCAACCGGACCAAGTCCAAGTGCCTGGATTCTGATGTATCTGACTAGCTATCTTATGGAGACGTGTAATAGCCTTATATACGGATGGAGCATTATCTGGGATGAAAACCCAGCAAGCTGACCCGAGGACCTTACAGGCTCCTCCTCGATCGGCTAGTATGACGTCAATAACAAGACGGTTTTGAAGAACGACAAGTCTCATAGCAGACTGTTCCTCAGTCAAGTTACCTAGGGCGGAAGTAGTCTCTTTTACTACTGCTTCAAGGGTTCTGGTCAAGTGACGGATAGACTTACTATTAAAAATAGCTCCTAAATAGGGAAAGAAACCTTTATTGAAATCTGTATACTGTTCCCATGCTGTCTCAGTATAGTCGACAATTGGGAGATCTCTTTTGGGTCTGTGAACTAGGCGGGAATTTCTATGATAATCAGGTGGAGCTAGGAAAACAGGTGGTAGTAAGAATCCAATGTAACAGGTCCCATCCCAATCTAGAGGCAAACGTATGTATGCTGTCTGACCACAAATGAAATAGGAATGACGTGTAGCTTTAAAGGTGGATTTGCCCTTATCACTAAATTCGACCACAGTAGTACATTTACTATGACCCAGGTGTACGGAACCATTCTTTCGGACACATAATTCACCTTTAACTGGTAGTACTGACATAGTGGGCAAGTCTGGCTCGGTTTCGGATTCGACATTCAGGATCATGAGATTAAGTGTAAACTTTCCTAATCCATATACTTCGTTTTCTAGATCAGTCCCTGTCCTTCTGGGAAGTCCCTCTTTGTCAGGATAACATATTTTATGCAGAACTGTGTTCAGGTTTCCCCATACCCAGTTACCCTGATAAACTACGGAATTTGAATCTAAGGCATTAATCAAACTAAACCAGGCTCCACATGAACCATTGTGTGTGAACGGGTACGGGAAGAGGGGCAGAACTCCCCTGTATTTCTGGTAGGGAGGGAGTCGGCCACATATCCAACAATTAGTAGCGTTGCTGGTCTGATGGGAGTGATGTAACATACTAATGAATGTATTGTTGCGCAGCGCAAGTCGGTAAGACAACTCGTGAGGGGGTAACTCACTAAAAGAATGCTCTTCAGTATTATTAGAATGTGCACGTGTAGCAATAGGAAAATATATATGCAAAATTATACTTGTGACAATAATAGTAAGACTTAAAGAAAACATAATCCATAAGGTAACAATACAGTAACTTTTGAGAGATTTGCAATATCGTTGCTTCTTGATCTGTTTCTCTCTATCTCTCTCTCTATTGGGGTCTAGGGGATACATGTCAGAAACTATTTAACCGATTCACCTAGGGGAGGACTTAAACAATTAAACTGTCTGACTTGCTAGACCGCAATTTTAATTTATACTTTTCTTGCGGAGTTTTCTCTACCATGGGGAGTTTAAAGTCACTAGAATCTGGGCAGTCCTTTGAGGGGGTGGAAGAGTCAGTCTCTGGCAATAGTTCATTACATTTTTTAATATGACTCGTATGGATCCACCCCTTGCGGCCCTCGACCTTGATTGCAGTCCTCGTGGTCAGAAGGACGAGCTTCGGCTCCTGCCAACGGGGCTCCAGCGGACTCCTCCTCTCGAAATTTCGTATCAGGACAGTATCTCCGGGACGGACATCGTGTGGCTTCACGTCAGTGTTGTCGGGAAAAGCTGCGGCAACCTGTGAACGACATGATTGGAGTGCAGACATCAAGGAGGCAAGGTAATCTGTCAGCATATTACAGTCGACATCGGTTATTTTCTTAGGCATGGGCGTCCCCCACATATTTGGTGGCCGGCCAAAGACCACCTCATACGGGGATAGCCCTGATCTCGAATGTGGGACCATTCTCATATAGAACAGTGCAACTGGCAGGGCGACCATCCAGTGGACCCCTTTCTCTTTACATATTTTTGCAAGACGGGTTTTCAGTGTCTGGTTGTGCCTCTCTACAAGGCCAGCGGCCTCGGGATGTCGGACGCAATGGAATTTCCACTGATATCCTAGCAGGAGTGAAACCTGCTTCATGAGCTCGGATGAGAATGGCTGTCCGTTATCTGAGTACACGATACGAGGCAAGCCGTACCGTGGGAAGAATTCTCGAACCAGCTGTTTGGCAGTGGTCGGGGCAGTGTAATCTGGGACTGGATATGCTTCTGTCCAACGGGAAAGTGCACAAACAACTACGAGGACGTACTTGAATCCTCGACAACGTTCCATCTGGATATAATCCATCTGGAGGACTTCAAAAGGGTGATCGGGAGGATGAAATCCACCTTGCTCTACAGGGACGCTTTTACCTGGATTGAACTGACAACAGATCATGCAAGTACGCACTTTCTGTTTTGCTGCTGCTCGTAAATGTTTGTTGAACCAGAGATTCTGTAAACTGTCTAACATAGCTTTTTCTCCCAGGTGTGCTGGGCTATGTGCTGTATTTATTATGACTTGAACCATAGAGTCAGGGAGAAACCATGTAGATTTTCCCTTCGTCATCCATCCCTGATCTGTCTGGACCCCTCCTAGTTCAGTCCATTTCTTGATTTCGTCTGGAGTAGCATGTGTCTGAATATCGATTACATCTAGTGTGGGATCCCTGACTGTCATACAATGTGTCGGTACTATTGTCTTTGTCACATCAGTTGTCTGGGTGTGAGTTAATGCGGTATGTTTTGCTGTTTGGTCTGCCAGGTCGTTACCCTGGGAAATAGAGTCTGTAACTTTAGTATGTGCTTTACACTTCATGATGGATATGCCTGAAGGCAGATGTATTGCTTCTAACAGTGCTTGAATGAGGGGACCGTGTTGGATCTTGGCACCGTGAGAGGTCAAGAAACCTCGTTCTTGCCATAACATTCCGAAGTCGTGTACAACTCCGAAAGCATAACGTGAATCTGTGTATATGTTAACATTTCTGTTCTTGGCTAGTATACAGGCTCGGGTCAGACCGATAAGTTCTGCTGCTTGAGCGGACAGTATATCAATACGGTGTGTTTCTTTGACTTCAGTTTCGGTGGTCACTGCATATGCGGCCACTAGTTCTCCTGTGTTTGTTCTCATACATGAACCGTCCACGTAAAGTGTCAGGTCTGGGTTGATCAGTGCAACATCTGTTAAGTCTCGTCGGGGCTTTGTTACTGCATTAATGATCTCTATACAATCATGCGGGGCTGACTCTGTCACAACCGAGGGTAACAATGTGGCAGGATTTAGAAAGTTACAGCGTCTGATTTCTATGTGTGGCTGGAATAGTGTCAATTCATAGCCTGTCAGTCGTGCTATAGTCAGGTGTTGAGTCTGTGTTCGGTTTAGAAGGACTTCTACAGAATGTGGAACTTGTACTGTTAACTGGTGTCCTAATACTATTGAATCGCTTTGTCTGATTGCTAAGGCTGTCGCTGCAACTGATTTTAAGCACGCAGGCAGAGCCTGGGCCACTGGATCCAATGTACTTGAAAAATAAGCGCAAGGCTTATGTGAACCTGCTTGATCTTGTGTGAGGACAGACAACGCTGTACCATCACGTTCTGTAACAAAAAGTGTAAAAGGTTTGCTGTAACATGGTGTCGCTAGAACTGGTGCTTGACATAAAGCTTTCTTTAATTCCTCAAAAGCCTGTGTATGTTCCTGAGTCCAAGGGAGGACAGTCGAAGTTGCTGCCTCCTGTGTTGTCAACTGTATCAGTGGTTTAGCTAGAAATGCATACTGAGGAATCCATTGTCTGCAGTACGAGGTGAGGCCTATAAAGGCCCGCACTTCCTTTTGTGTCTTGGGTTGTTGTAACTGTGCAATTAACTGAACTCGATCAGGTGTGAGCTGTCTTCCCCACTTGGACAGCAAGTGCCCAAGGTACACCACTTGCTGAACACAGAATTGCAGCTTCGAAGGAGACACCTTGTGTCCCTTGTCGGCCAGAAAATGTAAAACTCTCAGTGATGCTTGTTCACATTCGGGTTCGCTTCGTGCGGTGATCAGCAGATCATCGACGTACTGGAGTAAGGCAGTGTTAACTGGCATTTGGATACAGTCAAGTTGTCTTTTTAGCGCTTGGCTATAGATGCTGGGGCTTTCTGTGAATCCTTGAGGTGCTCGTGAAAATTTGAAGCTTCGGCCATTTAAACTGAAACCGAAGAGATATTGGCTCTCTGGATCAATGGGTACACTGAAGAAGGCGTTCTTGAGGTCAATTACAGTAAAGAACGTCGCTTCTGAATCAATAGCAGTCAATAAGGATGAGATATCGGGAACCACAGGATACTGTGGTACAATGCATTTGTTCAGTTCTCGTAAATCAATCACCAGCCGATATACTGGCGGTGCATTAGGATCAGTACGTTTAAGAATCGGAATGATAGGGGAATTACAGATATTGGAGTCTGTTTCTACGACCACTCCTTGGGCAATGAGCTCTTCAATGATTTCCAGTAAAGCCACTACAGCATCAGGTGGTAACTTGTATTGTCTAATTCGGGGTAAAACAACTCCTTGTTTGAGTGTAACACGGTATGGTGTAATGTGCATACAACCCACATCGGTTGGGCCTTGTGCCCACAGGTGTTTCGGTACATTTTTCAATCTGACATCAAACTCCCGTAATACATAGTGACCCTTAAAGTCACGTAGAAAAAGTCTAACTCCTTCAGGAGAACAACATATCACTGCTCCTAGAGCCTTCAGTGTCTTGATACCTAACAAGTTTTCTGGACATGATTTTGTGAGTAACAGGTCTGTAACACGTGATAATGGACCTACTGCTAGGGGGACAGGTTCTGATACTTCATTTACAATTGGCTGTCCTGAAAAACCAAGGGAAACATTCTGTGAGCCTGAGAGGGGTGCCCCTGGAACTTCGTCGTGACTGATCGTGGTGCGACTTGCCCCTGTGTCAATTAGAAACTTCCTGTCTTTTCCTAATACTTGACAATGCACATAAGGACCCTCTTGATCTACAGGAATCTCAATAAGAGGCAAGCCAACCTCCCTCTCTAGGCTATTTCATGTGTATCGCTGATAATCGGGATAATCAGATTGGGCATACTGGTACATCTGCTGCGAAACCTGCTGGGTCGCGGCAATGGGCTGTGGCTGTGATACCGCTACGGTCTGCGCTGTATGTGCTGAAGCATGCATAGGCTGTATATTCTGTGAGGTCTGTTGCTGGACCTGGTCTTGTCTAGGCTGACGCGGTCTTTCTTTAGTTTTACCTGTTGCTATATTGTGTTTCAGGACTGGACATTCGTTTACGTAGTGACCTGGTTGTTTGCAATAGTTGCATGTCCCTTTAACGGGAGCTGCTGAATTACTTGTCTGGGTCACACCCTTTTTCTGACCGTCGGCTGAAACCGACTGGGCCACTAACATTTTCATTTTCGTGTCTTTCATACGTCTTTGTTCGTGATCTTGTTCCTCTCTAATTCTGTTCTGGTGATATTGTAACATTTGTAACATCTGGGATGGCGTATTTGCTTGCCATGTACTTTCGACTTTATATACACGGTTCTTAACTTGTGTCAGGGAATTCTCGACTAATTTTGTTACGAAAAGGTGCGGGTATGACTCGCTGCCTGGTTTCAGGCCACTATTAATAATGAAACATTTTTCGAATCTTGAATAGAAGTCACTAGTATCTTCATCGTGTTTCTGTTTACAAGCTGAGATTGCGTCCCAATCTTCCTTTTTTTTAGTTGTCAGTAATCTTGGCAGAACCTGTACTATTAAACCTGGTAATGCTTTAGCTTTGTCCCCAAGGCCTAGCCCTGGAGTACGACCTTTTTCCTCGTCTTCTATTTCCGTCCATATAATCTTTTTGTCTCCCACCTCCCATTCCTTTTCTTTTAGTTTCTCGTAAATACCCGTGGGCAGCAGTACCTTTAATAATTTCATAATATCCGTATACGTGTAATCTCCCATGAGTAACATGTCCTTAAGTTCTCGGTGAAAGCCTGCAAGGTCTTTATCGTGACAGGGCACTAGTTTCTTCATTTCTAACAATTCCAACTTTGTTAAAGGCGTGTACACAAACACACGTCGTAGGGTATTATCAGCATTCATAACTGGGTGTACTTCTCGTAAAGGATTCTGCCTGTCAAAATGAAACATTTTCCTTTCTGGGGGCGGAGCTGGAACATATTGTGGGCCTAAGAAAGCATTATATCTGTGCCGTTGTTCTAGAATTATTTGAATTAACCTGGTACTTAGACCTCTCCATCTATTCATAAGTAGTGCTTCTAATGTATCGGGTAAAGGACCTGGATCAGACTGTTGATGTCTGTATAACGTGATGAGATGCTGAATCATGTATATACCAGCCAATTTCTGCTCGTCTGGGGAAAGGTTCAAAAATGTCTGTGCTACTGTGTCATCATGATATGTACTAGAATTGTCAGCCCATAGTACTGCTGACCGGGCTAGTTCTTGTTCATCCATAGAATTGAGTACATGGTACCCCATTCGTTCTTGAAGAATTTTATCGGTAACCTGAAACAGATATTCAGGAGAACTCGTTTTCGAGATGCCAGAGAGAAAAACTCTCTTGCTTTCTGGACGAATGCCTTTCTTAAGGTAATTTCCCTTACCTACATATGCTATTATTTCTTTAGCAGAGTCTTGTTCCTCTGGTTCGTCCTCCTCGGAGGAGTTATTCCTGTCGCTATCTCCATCTTTTTCTTGTTCCTTTCTTTCGTGCATTTCTATTACTTCTTTCCTGATTCTTTTATACATACTTGCTATACAACTCTGTTTATCGTGTTTTCCATCGGCTATATTCTGACCCCACTTGTTTAGTGCGTCCATCTCGTCCTTGTCTACTCCAGGTCTGTCTCGTTCTCTTATTAAACAATTTATGAAGAAGCGTAATATACAACCTTGAGTGTTAACTTTCTGGTGAGCCAGGGCCTCTTTAATACTTTCAGGATCTTCCCCAGTCTGGATAAAATGATATATTCTATCTAGGTGTTCAGTCATTCCTGGGAATAACACTAAGTAATCTGTAACTTTTCGTAAGCGTAGAGATGCTAACAACATCCTATCGTCTTTACCGGGTACTGGATCGTATCTGCAAATTGGAAGGGGTTCTTTAAGCATGTCGTAACTTGGTGTTCGGGGTGTACGGTTCTTTAATATGTCCCTAATGTTTAACCTATGTGTTGGTGGCGGGGTCTGGTGACCTCCTGTCGCACCTCCTGAGGCGGAGGCTTGAGCTTGACTTGTCTGCGGAGTCTGTGTAAGTAATTGAACTGGTGTTTTACCAGGATCAGGCCCAAACGGATTCAGTGTATTCATCTTAGGTGTAGGAAGTGGTGGAGGAACAGGTGGAACAGGATTTCGAACAGGTGAACTCTGTTGCGGTACGGGCTGGGCATTGTCTTGGGGTGGGTTGCCACCCCCGTCACCGTCAGTAGGCGGTACGTTAGTACGTGAATTGGTGTAAGCGGGAGCTACATCGTCTAGATAGGAGGCAAGGAATATGTCTTTGGTGGTCCTGTGACTTACTTTAGTCGGAACCAATGGTGGCGGCAGATCTTTCGGTATTTCTGGAGTGGCCTTAGGCAAATCCTCGGCCACTAAATACATGCCATTGGCAAGAGTGTTTCGCATGCGGTCTACTTGTTCTGCTTTTACTCGGATACCTTCAATAACTAATTCGTTTTCTCTGACTTCATCTGACTCTTCTCCATGTTTTTCTGCTTTTCGGAGTGCTTTTTCTGTACGCTTATGGGATTCTTTACGCCACAATTCTATGGCATCTTTCTGGGATTGTCTGGCTTTCTTTTTCCACAGCGCTTCCTCTACTCTCATGATGCAATCGGCATCCCATGTTCCTGTAGCAGGCCACCTGTGTCTCTCTTCTAGGTGCTTGGTATAATCGGCCCATAAATCTAGATACAGTATGGCATCTAAGCCATGCTTATGGTACATAAAATTTCCAGGAGTGTCCCTAGGGGGGACAGGAATTTCTTCCTCTAGTATCCCTTTCCTAGTTCCTATCTGTCTTAGTTTATTGAAAAACGGCATCTTGTTACGTGGTACTGGTCCCTCGATACTTGTTACTTACTCTGAACACAGCTAGTTACACAAAAACACAGTAATGTACATCAAACAGTCACTCATACCACAACATTTATCACATGAAACATTTTGAACACATATGGACTACCCTTGAACTACCCTTGAATTCCAGAAAACGAGGACAGAAATCGAAACCTTGATTACTTTATATACTGCTAAACAGTACAGATACACTGCCAAGAACAGTGCAAGAACTTGAATGCCTGATGTACTGCTAAACAGCACAGATACACTGTCTAAAACAGTGCAGACCGTGTTTGTGTACCCAAACCCGTCTTTACCGGATACATAATAATGCACCCGTCTAGATGCGTCCCCAGCAACGGTACTCACCGGGAAGCACGGAACAGAATGCCTCGGAAAACTCGACTGGACTGGACCGGACTCGACTCGACTCGATACGTGAACACTTCGGGACTGGTGGGCCTCTTGACACCTCGGACCTTGCTTCTTTCGGCTAGGCTCTGGTCGGGATCCTCCGCACTCCTCACCGCCTCGTCTGGGTGCTGATCGCAGTCTCCGTCACCTCCGTAGGTCTGAGGGAGATACAGGAAATCCTGCGGGTACGCGTAGTTGTCCGTCTCGACTGTGGCAGGGGGCACAGGCTGCAACGCACCAACCGGCGCGTGGGGTGGGGGAGGGGTCCCTATTCGGGCGCCAGATTAATGTGGTAAATATTTGATTCCCGTCCTAATTTCTATGCAGGTAAGTACTTAAAATAAAATAACTCAATCGGAAAGAAAGACGCAGAGTCCGTGGTGTTAGAGTTCTTAGGGGTTTTATTCCTTAAAAAGGAATGGTTCTAGAACCGGATATCGGATTCCTGACACCACTGGGGTTCAGGAAGGGATAGAGCATACTTTATTGACAATACATAACTTTTATACTTAATGCACATAATGAAAACCAATGCAGAAGGCGTAACAGCTGAGAGAAACAAGATAAGAACACACACGTGTTAGCAATACGTAATCAGAAGGCGTGAACTAGAGCGTGTACAGAGGTGTGTGCTAGAAACGTCATATGAAAGTGTCACAAGTGGGTGGGTACATGGCAGAATCTTGCAATGTCAGCAGAAATCTGAGGTCTGGATGCGCGTGCAGCTGCATGACGTGTGACTGACGTAAAAATGGAGGGTGCAGGGGACTTGACATTTACACTAGAGGAAAGAGACAGAAGTCTGGCATGTCAGATCAACTCGTTCCTATATCATATCTGATATCTGATGTTTGGGAACCATATTATCTAGAAGGAAAGGTCTCTTGGGCAGAGGCTATCCTATACTGACTATGAATGCGTGCATATGTGCCTACGTGTCTGTGTGTAAAGCGAGGGGCCATGGGCCTACCATGGTAACGGGAGCTATGAATTACTTGCATGGAGACAGAGAGGCCGGGCCCTTTGCTCTGCAGCGGGGGATTGTTTATCTATTCTACTGGACTGGAATGTGTTTTCGGGAAGCTGAGCTTGGCTATACTGATAGCGTGAAGGTAAAATACTGTCTTTGGCAGGCAGGCAGGCCGAGCCAGGCTCCGCTCGCCTCGCAGGGAGTAGGACAGAGTTCACGGGGGAGGGCATCCCTCGTCGCAGTTTCAGGAGGCAGAGATGACTTTGAAAAGAGGCTCGGTGACAGAAAACAGGGCCTAACTCGCACAGAGCCAAGAATAAGTGAAAGTGCACCATACAAAGACGGTGGCAAGGCATATTTAGGAACGTAATATCCGACCCATTCATGGTGGATCTGAAAGAGGACATGTTAACGTTGGACGCAAATGTATTTGCGTCTTCATAGCTGGCACAGGAGGGAAGTTACATGCACTTTAAGTTCGTACATGGAGACGGTGGGGTACACGTTAGGGAACATTTCTTGACCATAACATTTATATTTCCTCAGTACTATAGTACAAACCGACCCGATAGTGTCATCACAGAATCAAATTTTACCCAGGAAGAACCAAGGATCACACATGCCCAAGTAAAAAGGCTAATTCAGAAGTTAAAATCAGAAGGGGCCCCGGGGCCAAATGGAATTCCAACCGCAGTCTATAAAACAGACATGGACTTCGGGGCTGACCCTTCAACCACAATATTTAATGACATCCTAAAAAAAGGAACTATTCCGGAAACTTGGAGAGGAAACATCATCCACCCAATCTATAAGAAAGGGGACCGGAAAGAGCCTGGAAACTATCGTCTAATTTCATTAATAGACGTAGAAGCAAAGATGTACGCCTCATGCCTGCTGAAAGAGCTGCAGGATTGGGAAACCTCAACAAAAATAATACCCAAGTTTCAAATTGGATTCAAGGTGGGTATGGGGACAACTACCAACCTGGCTACCCTGTGCTGACTATCCGACAACGCCAAAAAAAGAAAACAACATCTATATGCTTGCTTCGTTGATATAAAATCAGCATTCGACCATGTAAGCAGGCCCAGGCTGTGGAGTAAACTTAGAGAGTGGGGCACGCCGGAATACCTAATAAAGGCAATGTCAATACTATACAGTGAGACATGGGCCAAGGTCAAACAAGGGAACGGTAGCACCCTTACCAACAAAATTAAAACACAGGACGGGCTAAAACAAGGCTGCGTCCTTGCACCCAGTCTCTTCAACCTATACCTTGCCGACATTGGAAGAAAAATAGACGTAATAGAAAGCCACGCACCGAAACTAGGCAACATTCCTGTACCAATAATGCAGTACGCCGATGATATAGTTTTACTAAGTAAAACACCAGTCGGGCTGCAACGCCTAGTGAACACGCTGGTTTCGTACTTAACCGAGGAAAATCTGGAGCTTTAGCCTTGCATGGGGACATAAATTTAAATGGCTGACATTTGTCAAAAATGATCTGCGAGCAGCCAATAGAATTACATTGTTTGAAAGTCTGCTGAGTACCAAATCTGCAAACTCTTGATGAAAAGTGAACTTTTAAGATCTATAGCGGTAGAGAGACAAGAGGGTGAACTGAGGAAGAGGATGGTGGTGCTATACCTCTCAATGTGTGCAACACCTAGTATTGAGCCATGCTTGTTGACGGTGTCACATCACCAACGATTTTATCTATTGTGATTTCTGCTTGATTCACTTTCTGGTGCCCTATCCCTTTAATGCATATACTGAAAAAGACCTGATACATTGCCCGTGTAATTCAGTACATTTCAATCTCAATTACACATGATGTTTTGTGCGAACTATATAAAGATCAAAGAATTTGAATACTAAAACCTCTTTTTAGATACTTGAACAGTAGGAAATGCAAAAAGGCCTTGGAATATTTTCAAATGCCCCAAAGCGGGGAGGTATGGGGAACTATTAAAAGATGCATTGCCTCCATAGTCAAACGTAGGAAACAAACTGGCAAATAGAGAAACATTTATGGTCGACTCCTGTCTTTTTGGGATCTTTTAATGACCTGGTTTGAATGAATTGTTTCAACAAGTCTTAAACTTGTATACACTAAGACACTGAGGGGCATATTATCAAGACAGGAGATAAAATTATCGCTGCTTTATTGGCAGAAAACTGCTGATAAAGCGGCGATAATGGGCTTGATAATATGCTCTATGGAATTCCAATCGAAGCCCATGTTAGATGTGGAGACATCTAACATGGGCTTCGATTGGAATTCCATAGAGCATATTATCAAGCCCATTATCGCCGCTTTATCGGCAGTTTTCTGCCGATAAAGCGGCGATAATGTTATCTTCTGTCTTGATAATATGCCCCTTAATTCGTTGATTGTATGGTAACTGGCTTGCACCATGGATATTATTTTAGAGGAAATGTTAGTGTTCTGTATCTTATGATGTGCTTTTATGGTTTGTTTTGAGTCAAATAGTCTAAAGACTAGAATCATAAGCCATTACAAAAACGCTGTAAAGAAGAGTGTTATGGGTTAACAAACCAAGTAGTAGAAAACTACTATAGTGTGCTAGTGATATTGGTAGCATAGGAACATACCTATGTGTGTAGTTTGCTTTGCTGCACCTGCCATTCACATTGCCTTGCAATGACTCCAGCCCCAGCAGAAGCCAATCTACTTGAAAGAGCTGATGTATGAAAGAGTAGGTGTAAAGAAACCAAAACATCTTCTTATTTAAAGGGCATTTGCCTGAAGGTGTTTTTGAGAGGTGTGTATGGGATGTGGTTTTGTAGCAAGAATATCCGGGGTTTTCTACCCCCACCCCAGATTACAAACTATCATTGCATTGATAAGTTGTGTGCATTCGTTCCTTTTAGCCAATTACTTTTATTATTTTCTTCGGCACTTGTGAACACCCCTTCTGTCAACACCGCTAGGATAGGGACATTTTACTCATGAATACAAATAGCTGACAATTTAAGGAAAAGTTCCTGGCACTATGATCAAATGTCTTATTTTATTATTATGCACTAGTCTAAATACCATCCACCGACTGGCCCTTGCTGTCCCTTACTTATAATTTAAGGAACATCGTAGCTTCTCTCAAAATATTGGTGCTGTAAACCAAAAAAATCAGGATCCAGGCAAAACAAGAAATTACATTATTTTGCGTGTTCAATCTTCTTTTGGTGCTTTCTGAATTCGGGAAGTAAGACATCTTTAGTTGTCAGCCGTTTTGAGTGCCCCAGTTTCTAAAAAAGTTTAACATAAAATGCAATATCGTGCACATCATTGAGGCTTAAATGAGCTGAAAATGGGTAATAAATTAATAAAATGTTCGATCATGGTGCCCCAAAAATATGTCCTACTAAGAACATCAGAAATCCTTAAAGTGCCCTGCTGGCAGGAGGTCACAGCAGGCAGAAGGAGATTCGTGATGCACCCCTACTCAAAAGGACTCCTTGAAAAGTGAGGTCCTTGACAAATGACCATTTGGCTTATGCATCCAAACGTTCCTTCCACCTTGCCCCTCACAGTTTGCCAACTCGCACAACAACTTCCATCAGTGGTATTCTGACAGAGCATGATGGTAAAACAGGGATCCTTTGCACTTAAGAGGTCACTGAATCGAGGAGAAAATAAATAATTGCTGTGTTTTAAGTAAGCATATGTTATTTGTGGAGCAGGCTAATGTCTGGCTCTGTTAAAACTAGACAGGGGTTGTCACAAGCCCCTGGCAATACAAGAACATCTTGAGCTTTTCATTCCCAGTCGTGGCCAATGAGTAATGAAGTAGAGCTCATTCGTTGCATAAAAAGGTCAGCCAAGTGCCAGCGTGTAAAGGGACGGCATGGACTCCTCAGACGACCTCCAATATCCAGTGCAGCTGCTTGCATACAGAGACGGATTTATTGTCTCCAAGGTACGAAAGTTTAGACTCTGCAGATGTAAATCTAACATAGCAACTTACATTACAAAAGATTTGTAAACTAATGCTGCTGGAAGTAGAACCCATGCCTAGATAAAATGTTCAACATCGTTTAGATCAGTAGAGTAGGTAAGTGAGTTTGCTTTAAAGCTCACGTTTGTCGAGGCGTCTTAGGCTCGAATTCCTGCCAGAAAGAAAGGAGCCGAAAAGCAAATCAACTTTAGATTAAAGGGAAAAAAAGCGATAACAAAAAACACACAGTGAAAAAAGCAATCTTTCATTTTAATGATATGGATTCAATGCTGTGCAGTGGAGATGAAATGAAAAAACAAAATTTCATAATGTTTTTGGGCCTGATTTCGAGTTTGGTTGATTACTACTCTGTCACAAATGTTCTTGTAATGAGGCCAGGGAGATATTTGTCACATGTGTGCTGGAGTATCCATCTGACAAACTTTAGTTCAGGCCAATTATATTGTTGATTTCATTAGAATGGCCAGCGCGCTCACCTACCAAAAATCACTGAAGTGAGGAGGAGGCTAATCCACAGAAGTATACACCACGATTCAGCATTAGGTGGTTTAACACTCCATCATACCTACAGCTTCATGGAAATTGGTCAGTTTTACAGTAATGTGTGACACACACACAAGCACACACGCACACACACACACAAACCACACAGGCACACACACACGCCAGCCGCGGCCGTACAGGTAGAAGCGGTGGAGCGATGGGTGGACTGGCAGGGGCCGCCTTAGGCATGTGCAAGCTGTGCACCTGCACAGGGCAACCAAACCTCAGGGGCCACCAGGCCAATATATATCCTTAATATAATAATCCTCTGAGGATGGATACATATTTGCGTGGCGGCCCCTGGCAGAGATTTGGCGGCCTCCGGCTCTGTTCCACTTCCAAGCACCCTGACCCCCCCCTGTCTGGGGGGCTCCAGCCCGCCCGGACCACCTCTTCCCCCTACCTACGCTCCCTGCCCAGGGCCGCCATGAGCCTAGAGCCGCCCCTGGGACCGGGTGGGTTGGATTTCGACAGATGGCGAGAAGGGAGAATTAATTATTTATTTAATTTTCCCTCGTTGTCGTCTGTCGAATCTCCCCCCAACCCAGCCCCACCCCCCCACAACTCTTACCTGCACAGGGCCCCGGCTGACACACACACACACACACACTGTATATATACAGTGCACGTATGCATTATGTAACAGACTATTTATTACCAATGGTGAGTCTAGGCAGGGGTTATGACTCACAAGAGAGGAAGCCTTGACTGGGTCATGCTGCTCCTCCCCTCCCTCTACAATGTTCATCAAAGTACCAATGGTCACTGTGCATCTGCCTGCATTGTTTATGCCATGCTATTCTTTTTTGAGCACTAGGTATAAAAACAAGTATTAAAGCAGATGCAGAACACAATGTCATTGTATGATGGAGTGAAAATGAAGTGGAGAATCTCCGGTGTACTTTGATTAAAAAAAAATGGGATTTGAATTTTGCCTTTTATTAATAAATGTTTGAGTATGTGTTTAATATTACACGTGAGCCAAATGACATGCTTAATTAAGCTGCATTTATTTTCACTGTCACGTCATGAATATATTATCTATGCAGATGTTCAAATTAATATGCTATTGACCACCATAGCACTTGTATTAAGTGTAGGGAGCGACTATTATTAATGAGAAACGAAGCCTCGAGTGAGTCATTTTGCCCTACCTGCCCCCAACAATGGTACTAAACAGCTATGAAATCCTGCAACTTTGCCGATTTGACTTATGTGCTTATGAAAAGCAATGGCAAAAACAAGAATGCACAGGGTTAAGTTGATGCTCAATGGGTGTGCTTTGGGAATACAGTCTTGTTTTTTCCTGTCATCTGATTCTGGAAGGTAATTAGCGAGACAATAAGCATCATGTTTTCAGGTCAGTTCAGGAGAACTATGGCCCCTCAGAAACTCTTTTTAGAGCCAGATTAAAAACCCACCTCTTCCCTCAATAATACTTCCCTGCTCCTCTTCCGTCCCTTTCCCTCTGTTAGTTTAGTCAGCAGTCAGCGCGGGGATACACTGTTTGTGCAGCCATGCGCTTTATAAATGTTTTATTTTTATTATTATTATTATTATTACTAACATGGAAGGTGGCATTTGCAATGCAATAAAACATGTTTCTAAAACGGTACAAAACTCTGGAGATTATGAAAATGACTTTTAATTTACTTTGTATTGTTGTTAAAATGGTTTGGTGAAGCAGAGAGACAAGTTCATATGTCTACAAAATGAAGAGAACATTGATGTTATTTAATACCTAGATGATGATGCAGGAATTGTTTGCAATACATAGAGACATATTTGGGTGGTTCACCCATCTGCACCAGTGCTGAAAGATTGGCCAGATTGTGTTTGTCTCCTCTCAGCATTCAACAATAGCATTAAAAAACATTTACACACACACACACTCTCTCACACGCTTTTGCCATTTTAGCTTCCTTAGGTTGAATGGCATTACACCAAACTTGGAATGAGTGTCTTTGCTTGGTTTGTTGAGAATCCTTTCATTAATTTACGAGACATTTGTGCTCTAGAATTGTATTGGGTGGCCCATTGTCCAGAAACTCAGTTTCACGGATAATTAGTGGACCAACATCTAGAAAGATAATTACATCTGATTGGACGAGGGAGCTTTCTTCTTTATCCTCCATTTTGGGTCAATCTGAAGCTTAGTTTGTTTCCCAAAAGATTCTGATTGGTTAGCCACAACAGAGAACATTCTGTGTCAGCCCCCATTATTGGAGGCAAGTCCTAAAAAAATAAAAGTCTTTAAGAGAACAGGTCCAACATGGTGAGTTTTTGCTATTTTGCAGTTAGCAATAATGATTTCCGCGTCAACGGGTAAGAGGACGTTTAAGGAACAGTCACTTCTGGGTTCACTATGGAAGCATGGGGTAAATTACTTCAGCATTTCTGACCTTAAATAATGATATTTTCAAGGCCCCGTTACTCAAATCTTCATGTGATAATATATTTGAAAATTAAACAAATCTTAATGTCGGAGAGAATTTTATTTTCTTTCATTCAACGCAGCATTCATATATCCTCAGAGATTTCTCCAGATAAGGCATTATAGCATCTACACATATGATTATTTCTGAGAGGCAAAAGTCATATCAATTCAGCTAATAGAAGGGGAGGATATCCTAGAAGGAATTTGCCTTAGGTGCTCAATTGTGCTTTGTACATATCCTGAGAATCTCTATTGACACCCAAAGATTAAGAAGGCCCAAAATGAACAGATAGCAATTTTTAGACAAATCAGCCTTAGGGTGATCTTCTCCCAAATGATTTAGCAGTTTCCCTATATGTTGCTCTAAAATTCATTTTGTTGGCCTTATAGCCAGTGCTAAAGTAATTGTGCTCACTCCTCTGTAATTGGAAAGGCTGTTTTATACTAAATATTTAATTTACTTATAAGTCCCTTCTAGGGTAATATAGCAAATACCCAGAGTCTCTTAATTAAAGGCAACTGGTGGCCCTGTAGCACGTTTTGTGCCACTCACTTGAATAGCCAATTTAAACATGTCCTAGGCCTGTCATTGCAGACTGAATTCAGTTTTAAACAGCCAATTTGACTTGCCGATTTAACCCTTTTACCAAGCCTTGCACTCCCCTTTTATTACATATACGTCACCCCCCAAGGGAGACCCTAGGTAACCCATTGGGCAGGGTGCACTGTAAATAGACGATTGGGCATGTATTTTTATTTTTTAAGTGCTGGTATTGAACAAGCCCTAAATTAATTTTTCACTACTTCAGGCCTACCTGCTCCAAAAGGTAACATCGATTGCCTTATTACATTTAATAAGTACTAACTTTTGATTGGGGACAGATAGGCATTTCATGTCTTGTTTTAAATTACACTTGACTAGACGTCTGCGGATGGTACTTTGATCTTTTAGGCACTAGTATTTACTTAAAACTTTAAAAATTCATAACTCTGTTTCTATTGATTGGATTTCTGCTGTTTCGTTGTCAAATAATTTAATAAAATTTACTCTAAATGTTATTTTAGATGTATTTTTACTAAGATATGTATTGTTTGTGGACCAAAGGTCCGAATAAACGTTAATTAAAATTGAAATTGACTCCATATGTATAAGTTGGTGTGAGATTTTTCTTGTGTTGTTTTGCTACTTTATTACTGTCAGTGTGCTACATAAATACTTTGCACATTGCCTTTAAGTTAAGCCTGACTGCTTTTTGTGCCGATCTACCCAGGGATAAGCACAGGTTAATTTTGTGTCTTTTGTGTTTCACACTGCCAGGGATTGTAGTTGGTGCTTGATCAGGGCTAATACCCAGTCAACTATTAACCCAATTTCTCACAGTAATAATGACCACATTTAATATTATGAGTAACTCCATCCGAAATGTTGTGAGGTACCTGATAGAGGAGACTAATAACAGCCCACCCCCTTTTGCATTCAAATGAAACATGAGTGCGGAGGATTATAGGGTGTGGATCCACAGGGTATCACAACGAGCTGAGACCTGCCTCCTTTAACCTTTAACAATTCACTTTAGGTCTGGGAAATGCCTAGTGTGTAAGTTGGTATGCAGAAATATAATGTATTGCTCGCTCAAATTGTAAAACCAAGAATATAATTTGTGTCATCAACTGTTCTTGCAGCTTAATGAATGAGGGGCAAACAACACAGATTGTTGAACAGAGAATATGCCAGCATCTAAACTGCATAAGATATAAGGTAGAAGGTAATACACTGGTAAAACACTATTTGGAAGCCAGACATACTGATGATAATATTAAATGGCAAGTGGTGAAAGTAATAAAACTTGATTCGAGAGGATGTAACATTATTTCAATACTCTCTACTAGGAAATTTAAATGGAGATATCGCTTACAAAGAAATATGGATGTACCACAAAGTACAATACGTCTCTATCCATATGCACATTTGTTGTTTCTGTGTAGCAAAATAATGTACTACCTATTCAATGAGGGACACCTATACATAAGTAATATTTATCTGTTTTATTAATGGACTGACCAGATAAAATCCAAATGTTCTAGAGATATTACAATCATACTCGGACATACAAAACATGCACGTTGCACACAAACACCCTTCATTAGCACTGTTATATTACTACATACACCTTTCCTACTGACCAATGATATGCATATCCAGTTAGTAGACACCTTATTGCGGTTGAGCTCTTTCACGCCTAGAGTATTACAAATGATTTTAGACCATAAACATGGCTACTTGGCATTTGAGGTGAGTGGTCTAGCATCATACACTGATCCAAGTGAGCCGAACTAATTGCCCAGCACTTTTCTTGTGAAATGCCAGTGGATTCAATGTATCCATTTTCGTGCCAAGTAGCACATGATTGCTGTTCCCTCTTAAATGCAAGTCACTATTGGCATGAAACTTGACAAGTGCATTTCAGCTTATACTACTATTGTAGCAAATAATAATAAAGAAAACAATGGGCTCGATTCACAAAGGTAAAGTTACACCAAAAGTCTAACTTTACTACTTTTTGGAATTCACAAAAGGTAAAGTTAAACAAAAGTCTAACTTTAACACTTTTTGGTATTCACAAAGGTAAAGTAAGACAAAAAGTCTAACTTCACTACTTTTTGGTATTTGCAAAGGTAAAGTTAGACCAAAAGTGTTAGGAGCAATTCACAAAAGTCTAACTTGGTCCAAAAGTCTAAGTTTCTAACTTTCAGTATTCACAAAGGTAAACTTAGACTAAAAGTCTAAGTTTACAACTTTTGGCATTTACAAAGGTAATTTACGAGTAGTATCTGTTTCGTCCCCAATCGGGCGGAGCTTTTTCATAAATTGCAAAACACTGCAATTTATGAAAATACAGCATTTTTACTATACTACAAAGGAGAAGCTCATGTCTATAATTTGTTGAAGTGTTTTACCTACCCTGGCCCCTGCTGAGTTTAAGGGTCAGATCTTGCTCTCATATACTAGACTGATGATCTAGCATTATCCTTCCGATATGTTGGGGGTCTTGCTATGGATGGCTTGTAGGTGATGTAGCAGGCATTGAAGATGATCTATAGTTGCAGGGAGGTTCAGTATAGATACCTTAGCGTAGGGGTGAAATGTTTGAAATCCTTAAAACTCATGCAGATTTGTGCTGATGCATGAAGTATGTCTCTCAGGGGGGCCAAGATCAGGAAGAAGAATGAGCAGCATATTGCCTACTTCTAGAAGGGAGTGTATTAGTATGTGTGGTTTCATTTTGAAATCTTCTTCGGAGAAAAAAAGTCTTACTTTCTTCAGGAGGGAGAGTTGAAACTGGGCTTTCTTGGTGTTCCATCAGATGTCAATGTGAAGGGTGAATTAGAGTGTTTTGACCTGGTCTATCAATTGTGGTTTGAAACCTGCTAAGTTAGATTGAAGAGCCATGTTTGAATCTGAGAATGCTGAGAACTATTGGCAAATTGGAGAAAATGATTCTTTAGTGAATTGAACATCAGGTGCTGTTATTATACAAAGGACACACTTTTCCTGTTTGCTTATGATTAAGCATGGGTGGAAAATCCGTTACGCTCGCGGATTTTGCGGATTTTCGGTAAATTCGCAATCCGCGAGATTCGCGAATTTCCCGCAAAATCCGCAAATCCCCGAGCAGCGGATTTTATGGCTTGTTCGCACTGTTCGCGTGAGTTCGCGGCTTCCCAGTTCAACTTTGCGCCCCGCGAATAAGCGCTAAATTGCAGAAATACGATCTTAGCAAAACTGAAACTACTTACCAGGTTCAAAAGTTCAAGCTCATCATTAGTAGCCATTTCCTGTAGTGCTTCCTGAGGGGCCCCTCCAGAGTTCAGTTGCCTACTTGCAACTATTATGTGACCCTGCTCTGACCCTCAGAATAGTTACACAAAGGTCCTGAATTACAGCTAAGGCAGACAAGCAGGAGCCAGGCTGGAAGTTCAAATCCAGTGACACATTAATCAGCCCCTAATTCATTATTGTCAGTTGGGGCAGGGCAGGTGTTGTAACTAATTTTGCAACAATGAAAGCACTTAGCAAGTGCAAAAGATCACTAATCAGGAAGCACTAAGGAAGCAGGTGCCAGCTAAAAAAATATTCTGTGACACATTAATCAGCCCCAAATTAATTCAGGTCACTTGAGGCAGGGAAGGTGTGCTTTGCTTTGCCACAATAATGTACACTGGACAACCAGAGGGTGCTGTGATGAAACAGAGGGTGGCATGGGTGGGCCAGAGGGTGGCATGAGTAGTCAGAGAGTGGCAGTGGTGACAGAGAGTGGCAGTGATGAAGAAGAGTGTCCCAAACAGGCTGGACACGTAGAAACAACAAGTTCGCAAAACTTGCGACCCGACAGGTAAGTTCGCGTTTGCGAAATTGTACAAAACCCTCGCGAACTGGCAGAAACCTGCGCGAACACACCAAAAAAAAAAATCCGCAAATTCGCGAGAATTCGCGGATTTTGCGGATTGCGAGTTCGCAAATCCGCAAAATTCGCGAACGCGAGATTCGCAAAATTCGCCCATGCTTACTTATGATGCACATTTAACTAGCAGCTCTGGGCTCAAACAAGGACCGAGCACTCAATTACAGTTAAGTCCCTGTCCCCAAGGCAGCTGTGAACCCATGTTAGTGAGATGCAGATTGGCTATTTCAAGCAGCCACTCTGTATTTCACAGTGCAGAGGGCAACTTAGCCTGCTTTACAAAGGGGGTCAGAGATGCCTGTGAACGCAGATTTAGTGAGTGGCTGCATCTGCTTACATGGGTATGCCTGGGGAGTGCCTGGGACCCCCTCACCTCACATTTGGGTTTGCACTCAGAGGGGCACTGATTGTGTGCCTCTTCTTTTTGGATTAGTGTCAGTGCGCCTCCTGACAGATTCTTTGCCTCTTCACCGGTATCCACAATAAAGCATAGGTGGAGTAGCAAAGTGTTTCCCTCATTTGCATGGTGTCAAGTGTCTGTGTAATAACAAAGTGCCCTGGGGTCATACAAAGTGGGTGCAAATGCCCATTGTGCCCCAGACCACTTTATGTAATACAGCCCCAGATCGTTTTTTGACATTTAGGATTTGCTGTATTGGAGGCAGATTTTGACTATCTATATGTCATTGACTGAGGTGGGATTGAGCTACAGCTGGGCTTACTCAGCATATTTGTATTTATTAAATGTACGGACACTACAGCTACTTGGTGCTGAAGAAAGGGGGCGAAAAGCATGGTAAAACGAATAGCACTCCTTTGCTGCGGCCACTGAAAACGTTATGTCTCCAAATTTTTTTTTGGTCTGAATTTTGAGAATGTCTAGTAAAAAGGGATTGAAAGACCTGGCTCGCAGGTAAATGCTGAAATTGAAAGCTAGAAAATGAGAGGAAGTACCATGGGTTACCCGGTGTACACTAACATTGTCGTAAAAACCATTCTTGATGGGAAGACAATACAAACATTAAAAAGCTGGAGAGATGTACTTTTTGATTAAGTGTATTGGAGATCAGACACACATCTGAATTTTGAACTGACCACAAATGCTGCAAGAGGTTATCTGGAAGCCCTAATTAAAAGCATTTCTGTAATTTAGTCTAGATAGAATGAATGCCAGCAAAATAGACAAATACTGTCTGTTATCAACATAAGGCAAATCTTTCTGAAAAATTGCAGTTGCTAGAAATGGGTGCTGGTTATCTTAGATACTTGATGATCTAGATTGAGCACTACGTTTAGGCATATGTCCAGATTAGGTATCACATGAGAAGGTTCAAGGCAAGTACCTAAATTGTTGGCTGAGATGGGGGGCTGCCATTTGTACATAACATTCCTGGTGATTAATATTTTGGTTGTTGATGGTTTGAAATTCAAGAAGTTGTTGATCTTTTAGCAATGAACACTAATCAGAATGGTTGCCCGATAAGAGTGAGCAGAAACAGAGGTGATTTGACCACTGAAGGCTAAAAATAAGATGCATATTATTAGCATATTTATATTAATGTCTATCCACAGCTTGTAAGAGTTGGCTTGGGGGATCACCAAATAGATTTTGAAAAGTAACAATGACAATATTGATACTCTCTGATACCCCACAGGGTGCCAAGTTAAGTCAGATTTAATTTAAAGGGTGTAAGGAAAATGGTTTGTGTACGACAAATGAGAAATGGCTCAAACCAGCATACTGACAAATGGAGACGCCAGTGCCAACTTTTCTGTGGAGGACCCGGCAAAACCTACTTGCTGCTGCCCGCTGTTGCTCTGGGAGGCTTCCCTCGGTAAATCCGTTCACCCCCCGCTGCCGCCATTTACACCTGCGGTGTGGCCTCCAAGCGGGGGTGAACCCTAGACTACAGGATCCAGGTGACCTTGCGCCCAGGAAGGCGGAGAAGCGGATAACGCGCCAGGAGGCGCATAAAAATCAGCGCCACTCCCGGTGGAGCGAGACACCAGTGCCAAATTTTCTGTGAAGGACCGGGCAAAACCTACTTGCTGCTGCCCGCTGTTGCTCTGGGAAGCTGCTCTCTGTGAATCCATTCACCCCCTGCTGCCGCCATCCTACACCTGCGGTGCGGCCTCCGAGCGGGGCTGAACCCTAGACTACAGGATCCAGGTGACCTTGCGCCCAGGAAGGCAAAGAAGAGGACAACGTGCCAGGAGATGCATAAAAATCAGTGCAACTCCCGGTGGAGCTAGACGCCAGTGCCAACTTTTCTGTGGAGGACCCGGCAAAACCTACTTGCTGCTGCCCGCTGTTGCTCTGGGAGACTGCTCTCGCTGAATCCGTTCACCCCCGCTGCCACCATCTACACCTGCAGTGCGGCCGCCGAGAGGGAATGAACCCTAAACTACAGGATCCAGGTGACCTTGCGCCCAGGAAGGTGGAGAAGCGGACAACACGCCAGGAGACGAATAAAAATCAGCACCACTCCCGGTGGAGCGAGACGCCAGTGCCCACTGTTCTGTGGAGGACCCGGCAAAACCTTCTTGCTGCTGCCCACTGTTGCTCTGGGAAACTGCTCTTGGTGAATCCGTTCACCCCAGCTGCCACCATCTACACCTGCGGTGCGGCCGTCGAGCAGGGGTGAACCCTAGACTACAGGATCCAGGTGACCTTGCGCCCAGGAAGGCGGAGAAAGAGACAACGTGCCAGGAGGCGCATAAAATTCAGCGCCACTCCCGGTGGAGCGAGACGCCAGTGCCAACTGTTCTGTGGAGGACCCGGCAAAACCTTCTTGCTGCTGCCCGCTGTTGCTCTGGGAAGCTGCTCTTGGTGAATCCGTTCACCCCCCGCTGCCGCCATCTACACCTGCGGTGCAGCCGCCAAGCGGGGGTGAACCCTAGACTACAGGATCCAGGTGACCTTGCACCCAGAAAGGCAGAGAAGCGGACAACGCGCCAGGAGGCGCATAAAAATCAGCGCCACTCCCGGTAGAGCGAGTGCCAGTGTCCACTTTTCTGTGGAGGACCCGGCAAAACCTATTTGCTGCTGCCCGCTGTTGCTCTGGGAGGCTTCCCTCGGTAAATCCGTTCACCCCCCGCTGCCGCCATTTACACCTGCGGTGTGGCCTCCAAGCGGGGGTGAACCCTAGACTACAGGATCCAGGTGACCTTGCGCCCAGGAAGGCGGAGAAGCGGATAACGCGCCAGGAGGCGCATAAAAATCAGCGCCACTCCCGGTGGAGCGAGACACCAGTGCCAAATTTTCTGTGAAGGACCGGGCAAAACCTACTTGCTGCTGCCCGCTGTTGCTCTGGGAAGCTGCTCTCTGTGAATCCATTCACCCCCTGCTGCCGCCATCCTACACCTGCGGTGCGGCCTCCGAGCGGGGCTGAACCCTAGACTACAGGATCCAGGTGACCTTGCGCCCAGGAAGGCAAAGAAGAGGACAACGTGCCAGGAGATGCATAAAAATCAGTGCAACTCCCGGTGGAGCTAGACGCCAGTGCCAACTTTTCTGTGGAGGACCCGGCAAAACCTACTTGCTGCTGCCCGCTGTTGCTCTGGGAGACTGCTCTCGCTGAATCCGTTCACCCCCGCTGCCACCATCTACACCTGCAGTGCGGCCGCCGAGAGGGAATGAACCCTAAACTACAGGATCCAGGTGACCTTGCGCCCAGGAAGGTGGAGAAGCGGACAACACGCCAGGAGACGAATAAAAATCAGCACCACTCCCGGTGGAGCGAGACGCCAGTGCCCACTTTTCTGTGGAGGACCCGGCAAAACCTTCTTGCTGCTGCCCACTGTTGCTCTGGGAAACTGCTCTTGGTGAATCCGTTCACCCCCCGCTGCCGCCATCTACACCTGCGGTGCAGCCGCCAAGCGGGGGTGAACCCTAGACTACAGGATCCAGGTGACCTTGCACCCAGAAAGGCAGAGAAGCGGACAACGCGCCAGGAGGCGCATAAAAATCAGCGCCACTCCCGGTAGAGCGAGTGCCAGTGTCCACTTTTCTGTGGAGGACCCGGCAAAACCTATTTGCTGCTGCCCGCTGTTGCTCTGGGAGGCTGCTCTCGGTGAATCCGTTCACCCCCCGCTGCCGCCATCTACACCTGCGGTGCGGCCGCGGAGCGGGGGTGAACCCTAGACTACAGGATCCAGGTGACCTTGCGCCCAGGAAGGCAAAGAAGAGGACAACGCGCCAGGAGATGCATAAAAATCAGTGCCACTCCCGGTGGAGCTAGACGCCAGTGCCAACTTTTCTGTGGAGGACCTGGCAAAACCTACTTGCTGCTGCCCGCTGTTGCTCTGGGAGACTGCTCTCGCTGAATCCGTTCACCCCCGCTGCCACCATCTACACCTGCAGGGCGGCCGCCGAGAGGGAATGAACCCTAAACTACAGGATCCAGGTGACCTTGCGCCCAGGAAGGTGGAGAAGCGGACAACACGCCAGGAGACGGATAAAAATCAGCACCACTCCCGGTGGAGCGAGACGCCAGTGCCCACTTTTCTGTGGAGGACCCGGCAAAACCTTCTTGCTGCTGCCCACTGTTGCTCTGGGAAACTGCTCTTGGTGAATCCGTTCACCCCCGCTGCCACCATCTACACCTGCGGTGCGGCCGTCGAGCGGGGGTGAACCCTAGACTACAGGATCCAGGTGACCTTGCGCCCAGGAAGGCGGAGAAGCGGACAACGCGCCAGGAGGCGCATAAAATTCAGCGCCACTCCCGGTGGAGCGAGACACCAGTGCCAACTGTTCTGTGGAGGACCCGGCAAAACCTTGTTGCTGCTGCCCGCTGTTGTTCTGGGAAGCTGCTCTTGGTGAATCCGTTCACCCCCCGCTGCCGCCATCTACACCTGCGGTGCGGCCGCCAAGCGGGGGTGAACCCTAGACTACAGGATCCAGGTGACCTTGCGCCCAGAAAGGCAGAGAAGCGGACAACGAGCCAGGAGGCGCATAAAAATCAGCGCCACTCCCGGTGGAGCGAGACGCCAGTGCCAACTTTTCTGTGGAGGACCCGGCAAAACCTACTTACTTCTGCCCGCTGTTGCTCTGGGAGGCTGCTCTCGGTGAATCCGTTCACCCCCCGCTGCCGCCATCTACACCTGCGGTGCGGCCGCCGAGCGGGGGTGAACCCTAGACTACAGGATCCAGGTGGCCTTGCGCCCAGCAAGGCGGAGAAGCGGACAATGCGCCAGGAGGCGCATAAAAATCAGCGCCACTCCCCGCGTCGCGGGAGCACCCGGGTGAAGCCCGGGTCAAGGGCGGGCCATTTTGTGGCCGTTCGGGGGCCGCAGGAGGCTGGGCTGGGCCCCCCCTCTTGGCACTACGAAAGGCCATCCCTGGGACATACTGCTTCGAAAAACTAAGGTTCATTCTGCACTTGACTACTTGGTAACAGTTCAACACTCACTGCAATAATTTCCTAATCTGTGATTCTTGCCTCCAGCTATTGTGTATTGACTCTTCCTTGGCTTTTTCCTCAGGGGAATAATTTGCGTTAGAATCAGCTTATTAAAAATGCCTGCTCCAGTCACTAAGAAGCAGTCAAATCCTACCCTACCCACCTTGACGGCGATCGACCGCATGCTCCAGAAGACCATTTGGGTGATCTGCGACCACTATCAATTTGCAAGATTCATTTCGCGCTCCATCCTTTGTCTCCCTCCCAGGCACACACCACACTACAAACACGCACAGCAGTCACCCCATTAGAGACAAATTTCCCTTGGAGTCACAGCCTCTGCTCAGTAGACTATCTTTGCCTCCCCCATCCATGATAAACGTTCTTCACTGGGGACGATTAAAACAGCTAGTACTCCACCAAATCTGAGTAGGGGGGGAAATCAAGAGGGTGACATTAGCATCCCACTTCAGCTAAGGGATCAGGATAACTTATTTGAATCTGATAAAGATGTATTGTATTAGAAACACCACTTGTAATTTCATCTGAGGAGAAATCTTCTGTTGACTCACCAACATCTAACCCACCAAATGTGAAAAAGGCCCAGATCAGCCTGCAAAAAAATAGAAAACGTAGGGGGGGGGGGGGGGGGGGGGGTAAACACCAAGGCAGAAGTGCTAAGGTTTTAAAAACCGTGCATAATCCCTCGAGGATGGAAGGAGTACAAACGAAACCCTGCCCTCCGGTTAGGAAAAGCGGGTCGGACTATCAGCCCCCGCATTCTCTCCCCATGAAGGAACTAATGGGGAACATGGAACAATTGGTTAGGCCACTGATACTCCCCCTACTACATAGGATAACACTCATATCAGAATAAGTGGGGGAATTGGAAACCATGATACAGAAGAATGCAGATCAAACCAGGGAGCTAATAACAAACACCTATAAAAACCACACTTGTAAACCACCCTCATTATCTCTTAAATCAGATAAAAAACATAGCAAGGAAGGCAAGCACCCTCTAGTGAAGGAAAGCAAGAACAATAGTAAAACACCCAAGGGACAAACAAACCCCAAGGTTTAAATAGGGGAAGGAAAGGTCCAAAAACCAGGAAACTGACAATTAGTAAAACTCGTATGGAAGAAAATAAGACTCAATTCCACCCTAATCCCCCCAGGGTACACAGGAAACGTAGATCTTCCTCCACAGGCTGCGCCCTACATAGTGATTTTGACGGGAGTACCAGAATTAGAGGAAGGTAGAACTGAAGATTTTCGAACTCTGAAAAATAAGGTGGTCCACTGGTTGGCGAACAACAGGCCGCTACCTCCAAATACAAAAGGGGAAATACTACACGTTAGAAGAGTACGGTGGCTGGGCCATAGACCCAAGGATCTAACGGGGGACGTGATCATTGAAACATCAAGGATCACAGAGTAACCAAACACATTGGGGAATGGTTTGACAGCAGATGTGGGGAAGGAATTACAACTCGGGGCTTAACCTATTTTTATCCTCAGTCCCTATTGGAGAGACCACCCCGTCCACTTCTTATACGTGGTCATAATACCAACTATCCCGGCTTTAATATCTCAAAATTTAACCACTATTCTATGCTTGCGGGGTTGGAAGGAGTCGACTGACTCTGTAGCCGGGTTTTGGGGGACCCTCCCATTTGTGTATTTAAAGAACCGCAAACTATGGAAAACACTGATATCCCACTACAATATCTGGGCACGGGCAGTCCAAAAGTAGGTCAAAAAGGAAAGAGCAAGGGAACATATTTAGCAGACAAAAACAATTTCAAAATAAATGAGGGTGGATCTTCTTCTCCACAAAAAGAAAAGGTGCAATCAGGTGGAAATAGAGTTTATTTCCAGCTAACATCTGACCCTGTAGTTCCTACCTTAAATAACAAGGCCAATATACCTACCATCAATAGGAATAATGAAGGTATCACGGAGCTTAGTGTTGATACAATCTTTGAACCAGTTTTAAACATTAATAATCCCTCCCATCACGGGGAATATACGGGAATAGTCACGGAACCGGATAAACACAAAGACGTTCCAACTATGGGGATCCTATTTTGGAAACGTCGCAGGGCTCCGTGCAAAGATTAGCAACGGTGTCTGGTTAGACTTCACTATCAGATTTAGTATCTTATGCTTTCAGGAAACCTGGGATCCCTCAGAAATACACCTGGAGGGATACAGAACATACTTTTCCCCAGCATTACCCTCTCCTTCTGGCAGAGCTACGGGTGGATTGACCATTTTTGTTTCAAACCTCCTCCATCTTATAAGCATTGTCCCACTAAAACTGGAGTCGAACTTTCAAATTCTCGTCTTACACCTTAGCTACTCTAAAGCCCTTGTTATTGTGAACTTCTACAATACCCTTCATGTAGCCGACCTAATAAAAACCCTAAAGGACATAAATACACTCCTCTATGAACTACTAGCTAAGGTCCGAAAGGAACTGACTATAATTTGGGATGGGGATTTCAATCAGACCCTTTGCAAACAAAGTGCGAGCATAGTATGTGGGGTTGAGGATGAAAGCGGGAATCCTGTAACTCATTTTCCACACACTGCGGTTGGCCAGTGTCTGAATGAAATTCTATGTGGCTTAGAATTGAACCTGGTTAATGATCTGGTGAACCCCCCTATCCCTGTTTTACCTACGTTCAACGGTAGAGGCTGTTTAAGTACAACTGATTTTATTTTTATCTCAGCAAACGCATCAAGGGACCTGATTAATTGTAAAACTCATGATATAATTCTTAGTGACCATTTCCCAAATAGTATTACACTGAAATTGTCTAAGAAAATGGAAAGGTTTAATATCAAGTCGACTCTTACCCAAAACAACCTCTCCCTAGATAGACTCAATGGATACTCCCTTAAGTGGGAAATGGTAGATCCTCAGGCTATTACCACCAAACTGGTCTCTAAGCTAAGACCAGTTCTTGAGAAACTGCTTGATCCAGCCACTACCAGCGAGGAGATCATGGCCAGCTTTTTAACATTAACAACAACAATTAGAGAATCCCTCTTTGTTAAAAAGAATACAGGGAAATCGACCAATAAGGGCTGGTTTGACAGCGTTTGTACGATAGCCTATCAGGACTTAAAAATAGCGCTACATAAGAAGGAAAGATCCTCTAAGGAAATAGCCGCTTACCGCAAAATTTATAAACAGGCCCTCAGAAACAGGAAGAACACGCTGAAAAAAGAGCTTTGGACCCAACTACATTCCTCCTGTGCCATAAGAGACAGTGCTGTGTTCTGGAAGAACTTAAAGTCCCCCTTCCTAGCTACTGCAATTGAGGAGTAGGCGTGGGTTGACTATTTTGAGCGGATATTCAGCTTATCCCCTTCCGCAATTCGATTCTTTCCTTTTGAGCTAAGTTTAACTTCCTTCCCATTGCCCATTAACATAACTCATGAGGAGGTGGAGACAGCCCCGATGGCTAGCAAAAATGGCAAAGCTCCAGGCCCTGATGGCGTCCCCATTGATCTTTTTAAATCTAATATGGAACTCTGGTCACCCATTTTAACTAGGGTTCTTCAGGCAACCTGTGAGGTGGGCCTCATTGATTCATGATCCCAATCTATCCTTGTGCCCATATTTAAGAAGGGGGATCGCCAATCACCATCCTGCTACCGGCCTATTTCGCTGCTGGACTCACTGGGGAAAGTGGCTGGTCGCATTATTTTAGAACGTTTACAGCAGTGGGCCTCAGATAACAAGGTTCTGTCCAATCTCCAGTTCCGGTTCCGCGAGGGACTGGGCACAATAGAGCAAGCCCTTAACTTATCCCTATTAATTGATAAATATGTCAAGGCGAAGACGGGGGCATTTATATGGCATACGTGGATCTCTTGGCAGATTTTGACTCCGTCATTCACAATAACCTGTGGACCATCCTAGCTGACATGGGAGTGGATAAGTCCCTGTTAACATTCTTGCGAGAGCTGTATTTGAACGCCACAGCTAGAGTTAGGTTTGGAGCTGGGGGTGAATTAACAAAGCTATTTAGAGTAGAGCGTGGCGTAAGGCAGGGCTGTGTCCTAGCCCCGTTTTTTTTTATCTTTATACCAACTGCCTGGAAAAAGCCATGGTCGCGGGTTCTAAGGACCTCCCCACTATAAATAAGCACCCCATACCGATCCTACTCTATGCGGACAACACTGTCATATTAGCGCATACCCCCCTGGAGCTCCAGCGTGCCCTTGTAAAGTACCACGACTTTATGGCTAACCTGGACCTAAAGATAAACATCAAAACGACGTTTGTTATGTCCGCAGGCCCAAGGCTGAAGAACATCAAGCCTATCTACATTGAAAATCAAAAATTGAACTTCACAGCCACCTATCCCCATTTGGCAGTGGTATTTGACAATAAATGCACCTGGAAGCCTGCCATCGAATCAAGGAAGCTTACTTTTAAAAGGACAACAGCAGCCTTGGTTAAATTTGCCAATAAACTAGGCAGGCGCCCCCCGGTTGAACTTCTTGAAATTTTCAAGGCCAAATGTATTTCGAGCGCAATATATGATGCCGGGATCTGGGGCTTTACCAAGCTTGATGAGGTCCAAAGGGTGGAAAATAACTTTTTAAAATTTATCTTGTCTGTCCCAAAGGGAACTTCCAACTATGCTTGCCACATGGAGTTGGGTTTAACTTTCATAACAGATCTGATAAGGATCCAACCCCTGCTTCTTTGGCACCGCATATGGTCGGCCAGTGAAACCTCTCTTTGTAGGGAGCTTATTGAGGACTGTATTTCCCTAGATAAGAGCCACCACATTACCTGGTTAGAATATGTCAGGAAATTCTTTTGTGACCTTGGTATGCAACAATATTTCAATTCGCCCTCTACAACTGCAGTAATACCAAGGAAACGGTTTAAAAAGGCATGTCTGACTCAGAATCTTTACGATTATCCAGTGAGGTTTCTAAATCCACTGTACACCACTCACTGCAGATTCAGACAACAATGAAGGTCCAGCCTTACCTTACCTTTGAGTTTTCAGGATATGAAAGACTTCTGCTAAAAAGGTTAAGCCTTAACATCTTTCACCATTTAGTCACCTTCCCTAAGATTAATAGCTGGGAAAAAGACCCTCAACCATGCCCCTGCGATGATTGCTCCCCCAAAACTACGATCCACACGTTACTTTTCGGTAAGTTTTACCAGGATCTGAGGAAACAGTGGCTCACTCCTATTTTAAAAATTATGGGCTTACACAGATGTCGTCCGGCATTTCTTGCTCTTCAATTTCTAGAAGTTGAACCCTTTGCCAAATCAGTAGTAAATTTCTTGAAATTGACTATTAAGCACAGGCAGAATTTAGAGCAACAGTGACCTGTATCTTGTGTATCTATAAAATAGACCAGTTTTATTTCTCTTTTAGATCTTACTGTATTTACACATCAATTCATGGCGAACTGTTTGTCACTTTTTTTAACTTGTAAGCTTTTTACCTCGATTGTATTGATTTTTCCAAGTCTACGCATTAGCAGCTTATATTCTTATGGTCGTAGCTTCCATATAAAGAGTAAAACGTGTTTATTTATGGGATGAAAGGAACCTTGGGAAACTGTCATACTGTTGATATTGTACCATTTTTTAACCCAACTGTTTTTAACTGTATTTTTTAGATGTAATATATATTGTGCTTTTATGGATGTTCTATGCACAACCGAATAAAGCTTAATTTGACTTGACTTGACAAATGGTCACAGCCCATGTACTTTAATCTACAAAGTAGCATGACATTGTCAAGGGCATTGAAAGCTTCTCGTAGGGCTCGTAGAATTACAGTGCTCATATTTACCTTATTCTTGCTACATATAAGATCATCTAGAACTAACATCATGACAATTTATGTACTTGTCCAGCTCAGAATTTGCCTTAAAATGGATGAAGAAGGTTATCGGAGTCAAAACAAGGTTGAAATTGCTTAATGATTAACATTTCAAGCACTTTTACGAGAAATGGTCAAAGAGAAATTGGGCAAAAGTTATTTGAGGTTTCTTAAAGAGATGTTTCAGCATATATTCTTTCCAGACATCCAGGATGCTGGATTAGGGGCATAGAGAGTGTCTTTATGTTGTTGTCACAAAAACTGATCCAAGGGGTTACATATGAAGGTAAAAAATAATTGATGATAAGGAGGATTCCTGGAGAACTCCTCAGGTGATGGTGAGTGTACAAGATCTTTCGGTTCCTATCTGTAACAGATGCTGACAGTTGCCAAGTTAGGATATGAATCACTGGAAGTTGAGAATTTCTAGGAAGGTGTTCTGGCTCATGGCGGTATTGACAATATGGAGAGAGTGTATGAGGGCTTTTCCTTGGAGAGACTTGATGATGAGAAAGGGAAGCATATCATCTTCATAATAGATAGCCATGAGTTGGCTCAGGGGTCAGTAGAGGTTCATGTAGTAGATCATGGTGAAGAAATTCTATTCAATATTGGAACAATGCAGGGCACATTTTGGTGGGGATGTCAATGTGTTGGCTATGTTGGGTCCGATTTTGTTGCTTTTTCAGAAGTGGCTCCAGAAATTCTTCATAAACCATCACCTTAACCCAAGGAGCTATTCACAAATTTCTCACCAGTGGGCCCATAACACTACAATATATATTCATTTACTCATCTACTCTGCTCCAAGGATTCAGTGAAGACCAAAGGAGAGGCGCGGGGCTATAGCAGAGTGTCTAAACTTAAGATTTTCTACATTATATACATCTGCAGTTTTAATTCTACCACCATGGTTTTTCTTCAAAAGAAAGACTTAAAACACCCCACCATTTATTTATGATGGATCCGCTAGTAAAAGTTAACTGAAGGACAACAAGACCTGCTTAATTCTCCATTTATTTAATTTTTATTTAGAGATTTAATCCCCTAGCATGATCTCTATGTTTTACTTGAAAGAAAAATTAGTTATGCATTAATAATCCTGAAAGAAAAATTACATTTAAAACATTCATTCATTAGCATGACAGTTTAGGAAAATAAATCAAAAACATATTACCAAGATGTAGAGACGCAGACATCAGCATAGAACAAAATAGTTCCCAAAGAGACACCTCTCTATCTCTCTCGATGTTCCCCTCTCATGGGACTTCGCAACCATTCAAAAGTTAAAGTTCAGAAAAATGTCAAAGTCCCTGCGCCATAGGAAAATTGTGCAGACCGACAGTGTCTCGGGGTGCAAAGATTAAGTTGAAAAGTAAGCCTTTTTTCATTGTCCCAAATGTTCTCTTTTATACCCTTTTTCACTAACTTATCTATTTAAATTTGTAACTCTTAAGTCCTAGAGTGTCCGTGATTGGTCAATTTAGATGTGGATGAGCATCACCTCATCGCCTTACTGTTCATTTTGTGTTGAGACATCATTATAACAGAAAAAATAGTTGTGCCATTGTTCATGTTTAAATTCCTTCGAAGTGTCCTTTAAATTGTTATTCAATGCCCCATTCCCACAGAATCAACTGATGACTTTCATAAAAATTGGCATCTGCTCCATGCGGCAGACCACGCTGTCCTTGACCCATAATGCACAGGCACAGGAAGCTCGCGCTTCCAGTTGGCGCATGCGTACTTAGACCGCCACCTCGGAGTCACAGTCAGCTTCCATTTTCTTTTGATACATAGGCCTAAATTTAGGAACTATATCAAAAACAAACACAAATAAACATACATTTACGTAATAACGCCCTTCTGTTTACCTCCCCCTTGTAATAATATCCCAGGTAGTATTTACCTAGCTTTAAGCAACACATATGCGTGATTTTACTTACCAATCTTCATGATTTATGCCAAAAATAAACAGATTACGACAAATGCATACCCTTTATGACGTGATACATGACAAATTAGTGAATTATGTTTGGCAATTACATGCAAATGAATATCCCACGTGTATTTGTGTGTGTGCATTCGATTCTATGTTGGTTAATTTTAAAACCACACATTTAGTACATATTGCTGTTATAGAAAGTCATTTTCACAAGGGGTATACAAAAAATGTTGTTTCGACCTTGCTCCATCAACTTCCCCCTTTGGTGATTTTATGACCAAATATCTCCCAAAATGTAGAAATTTTTATCTGAACATGTTTCAAATTCTTTTAATTAGTACGTGTTACATTTCTGTTTCTTCTAATTTCTTTCTATCTTGATAAAGCTTCTCTTTAAACTGTTCCATCTCAATATCACCTTTTTCCCTTTCCCTGTCTTGTTTTTCTTCAATCTTCTTCTTCAAAGATCTTTTGACATTTCTTCTCTTTTTACAATAACAACTTAATCTCAAAACTAAGATTACTAATATTAATATAATTAATAATTAATAATTACTGGTATTAGTATTTTCCCTATAATGGATCTACTTATTTCATAAAAACAATGTTTAACTGCTGATAAACTTCTACCAACTTCCAGTGGTCCTATTTCTTTATGTAATTGTGTAATATTTGTAATATATCTCTCAATGTTCTGACTTTTATCAGGAATGTAGATACAATAGTGTTGCACCTTTAAAATTCCACAAACTCCTCCTTTTTTTGTTGCCAAAATTATATCTAATGTGTTAGAGGCAGGGGAAACCCAATAAACCCTTGTAGGCTTGTGCACTGGATATTTAAAGTCAAAGTATGCTACAAGGGACTTGTTTTAGAAACCAATAAATCTTAGTTGTGAGTCATACATATGTAACACACTCAAGTGTATCAACAGAATATCACACTTTGTAATTGGCTAGAATAAATCAAAGGAAGGAAAAGAGAACACACAGAGATGGTAAGTTATATTCTGAAATTTTTTGTATTTACTGATAAAGCAACACATTTTAATCTTGGGATACGGATACACAGAAATTAATTCAAGCAAACAATGTGAACAGAGGTATAGTTAACAGTGACTCTTCAGTTCACAGCTAACACATCAACTCCTGGTGATTATAACAAACAACCAAAAATAATTAATAAACAATGGTTGTATGTTGGTGACAACGCAACGTTTCTGGAGATGATGGAGGTGTCGACGTTTCGGTCTAATATGCAGTCGTCATGTAGACCATCATCAGGACAGAACATTTCATTGCTGAAAAAAACTCCCTGAAATTTCCAAAAGGGGATATTTTCAAATTTCGGTGGACGACAAGCCAACCGAAGTCGCTATTTTCCTGATTACACAACTTGCCATATTCAAAAACACAAAGGTACACTGCATGTTTAGTTTCCAGCTGTCCGAAAACCGTTCACCGAAGGGGTTCTGTGTATACCGGACTAAAGATTTGATTCAACCAACTGGAGACTTTGCTCCACGTCTCTTGTCGTCCACCGTAATCTCCAGAAACTAAGATTTATTGGTTTCTAAAACAAGTCCCTTGTAGCATACTTTGACTTTAAAAATTATATCTAAAGCAAGTCAATTTTGCATTGCCATACTTATCATAGCAAACATTTCCGTATTAACCATTAAAAATCCTCCCGCTGTGTCTGTTGACAATCGGTCTACTATTGTTGACAGCTTTCTATTCGGTTTGCATTAAATGATATGCATACTGCTGGTATTAGTGCTCCACAAACATCCCCTATTATTTCAATTTCTCTTTCTCTTCTCTTCCGACTTAATGGTTTACCTATTTCATGAATACCATTAGTACCTCTATCTACATGAAAGATTTTAGGAAAACCAAGCCAATGTAACATGATCCACACCAGTGATCCGGTAATTTGTAATAAGTCTTGTTCGGGCACAAAAAATATATTCCCAGAAAAACTGGGTCGTTTCCACCTTTAAGTACCCATCCCCTTTGATAATATAAGTATCTTCACATTGACTTGCGCCCACAAAATAATTGTCATACACAGTGTTATCTCTTCGAATATATAATTTCCCTAATAATTGTGTATCTATATTTATAGCCACATTTACATTATGTCCCTCAATATTATCGTCTGAAAATGTCCACTTTGTAGATTTAGTCTGTTTCACTTTTTCCCATCACTTATATTGTTGTCTTCTTTCCTCAACCACATTCAGAAAAACGACCTCTTTATTTCTCATTTTACAAGTCAAATTATGTTTAAAGGCATAATCGTGTGTTAATTCTTGAGTTTCTAAAAAATATTTTCCAAAACTTTTTGCAGGCTTAAACTTATTTAGTTCAGCAACAATTTTCAATTTTGCAAATACATAATCTGAATCAGAATAATAATATTCTAATTTTCCAGTTCTATAAAACAAACTTTTTATCACACTACAGGTTACTCCATATGTTAATGGTAAATGATGTTAAGTCACACCCTTGGAAACAGATGCGGTAATTTCACACAGACATAACAATCAATGGCATCCATTGTTCTTACATATTCAGATAATAATCTCGAAATGTTTTTTTTAGAAAAGTGACTGAGTGACTTATCTCAATGAATTTCAGGCTTATATACATGTAATTTTTTCATTTTTCAAATCATCATTCTTATCTTTCAAACTCTCATTTGCTTTCAATTTATCAAAATCAGGTCTAAAAGGAATAATAATAGCAAGAATCAACCATACTTACATTAATATTCCAGTGCAAAGTAACCACATTCCACACCAGTAGGTCGCCAGTAGGTAGTTATAGTTAGGACCTAGTTTCCATAGAAAATCCACAACTTTCTATTTGGAATAACTTTGGCGCCGGTGGACGAATCTTCGCGAATTTCTCCAAGAAAATAGCCTGCTCAGTTCCACTCCTTCCATGAAATTTGGGGGTGATTCGTCAAGTGCGGGCCGAGAAAAACGGGTGGTCCCAAAACATTTTTTCCCCATGCAATTTTCCATAGGGACCTTTAGCCAGGGCTACAGCCCAAACGTCTGAACGGAATTACTCCAAATTTGACAGAGAGGTAAAGTTTGATTTGCATATTGTGCTTTTTGTTAAATGGTGTAAATCCGTTCAGTAGTTTCTAAGAAAATTACAAGTAAAATCATAGCGATATCTAGAGACGAAATACCGCACGCATACGGAAATCTGTGCAATTATGAGCACGAGATGCATGCTGATTGGCTGTCAACTGTCTATCAACACTCCAAACCAGGAAGTATTGGCAGCTATCTTGTTCGTCGCTAGAACCGAGTCACAAGAAAACAGTAAAACAAAGTTGAGAAATAAGGAAAGGGGGCAGGGTAGAAACATCCTGACCCTATAGGCATGCTCAGGGGGCCGTACATGGATTTTTAGGCTCTATTTAAAAAGAAAATAGAAAAATAGCAGGGTACGTGTACCGAAATCCATACAATTGGTGGATGCTGATTGGCTGTCAACTGTCTGTCAACACTCCAAAACAGGAAGTGTTGGCAGCCATCTTGTTCGTCGCTAGAACCAAGTCACAAGAAAACAGTAAAACAAAGTTGACAAATAAGGAAAGGGGGCAGGGTAGAAACATCCTGACCCTCTAGGCTTGCTCAGGGAGTCGTACATGGATTTTTAGGCTATATATACATATATTTTTGAAAATAGAAAAATTGCGGGGTACGCGTATGGAAATCCGTACAATTACAAGCATGAGCTGCATGCTGATTAGCTGTCAACTGTCTGTCAACACTCGAAACCAGGAAGTGTTGGCAGTCATCTTGTTCGTCGCTAGAACTGAGTCACAAGAAAACAGTTAAACAAAGTTGAGAAATAAGGAAAGGGGGCAGGGTGGAAACATCCTGACCCTCTAGGCTTGCTCGGGGGGTCGTACATGGATTTTCAGAAAAAATAGAAAAATCATGGGGTACACGTATGGGAATCCGTACAATTACGATCACGAGCTGCATGTTGATTGGTTGTCAACTGTCTGTCATCGCTCCAAACCAGGAAGTGTTGGCAGCCATATTTTATTGTGAAGTATGCGGGGGGCTCACAGCCCTCCTACATACCCCGGGGACCGCCACCTTCCTGGGGCAGTAATATTTAAAATAGGGGGGTCCGTGACAGCGCAGACCTCCCAGCCCTGGGGACTACCACTTGTCGGGGCTTTTTAATGTTGGGAGGGGGTCGCACGGCCTCCGTCCTGGAGCTCTTGATGGCTCTGGGGACCACCATATCTCAGGGCCGACTCTTGCTGTGTCCCTTGGTGCCTACCCCCGGGACACTGTTGTTTGCTATGGTCGGGCGGGAGCGCCATGGCTCCCACTTTAGCACAGCAAACTGGTTTCCTTTTTCAAAGAGAGAGCAAGTTAATCTGCTGTCTCTTTCAAGTAGGAAAGCACAGATTGCTTCTCGTTAGAGAGAGCAGAATGTAAGCTGCTCTCTCTGAGAAAGCAATGCCGGCTTTCGAAGGACGCGTGGAGTCGGCTGGGACCATGAGGGCATTGGGGTTCCCCTCACAGTCCCCAATCTTAATTTTTGAGTCCCGGGGGATGGGGTCCCTTTGCAGCTCCTTAAACATTCGTACATATAATTTCTGCAAAATCCTTTGTGTTGGGGAACAGAGTATTACTCCAGTGACTTTGTCATCCATGTATCTTTTTAACTTTTTCTTTACTTGAATTCCGTTTTATTTATAGTATGTTTCTACCTCTCTTCAGAATGAGTTCCACAGCGTAGCGTCCGTTGCAGTGTTCTTAGCTTTTTTGTTCTTTTGCCTACTTACCAGTTTGTGTTCAAGATTCGGTGTCCTATTTGTGTAGCTTTCCTTTGTGTATCTTTTGTGCAGCCTTCTTTTGTGTATTTGTTTTGTATCTGACTTTGTTTAATCAGTGCTTCATTCAGTGTTCTGAATATAGCAGAACATCTGTAGACATGTAGTTTACTCCTTTACTTTGCCTTCCTCCACCCTAATTGACAACGTAATGGGGTGAGTCAAACTAAGTCTAACGCTTTGGCCAAGTTACCCTGGCTACCCATCAAAGAGCGCATTTTGCTCAAGACAATGTGCTTTGCCCATCGAATTGCACATGGGAAAGGCCCCCCCTACTCAAAAAGACTCCTAACTATCCACCGTCCCAAACGCAATCTGAGGTCCTTGGGCAGTATGCTGTTCGCTGTCCCTCGTATCTTCAGAGCCAGAATGGGTGGCCGCTCATTCCGCTATCTGGCAGCCACCCACTGGAATAAACTCCCCCTGAATCTGCGGATGGAGCCATCCGAAAGTCGCTTTCGACTTAAACTCAAAACTCACCTCTTCCCCAGTCATTAGTAAAGGGCAGGGTGTAGCTGTATTGTGTTCTGCTGTTTTTATCTAAGCGTTCTCTATGGAACTCATCCACAGCGCGGAGACACACCATTTTAAGTATAACCATGAGCTCTATAAATGATTTTATTATTAAGGCAGTGCTTTCGTCACTGTTTTAAGTTTGCAACACAGTAGGTAGGATAAATAAATAAATAAATAAAGCACTTGACACAATGCAGAGTGACACTTTATTTATTGTATTTAATTTTTGGAATGTTTTCAAAATAAAATACACTCATGTACAAAATATTGTTGCTTTATTTGCAAGATAAATATTTAACATAATTCATATGAATCATCACATACGCTGATATTACAGTAAAGATAAAATGAAGTGCTTATGTTTTTGTACAAGGACCTAAAACATAAGAAATTCAGTATGGAATATCAGCAAAACAATTTGGAAGACAGTTTCGAAATTAGTAACAGTGTCATAGAAGAGCTGAACATACTTTTTTACAAGTAGCAGGAATGAAGAGGAAGATATAAATGCTGCAGATATTAGCTGTGATTTCCTAGACTAAACCTTAGATGTTGATTTTCTGGAAGCATTAGATGACATCAAGTATGATTATATGACTTTTGGAATTGATAAACAGGAATATGAAATACATGATGAAAATATGTTTGAAGCTCTATTAAGTTATGAGATGTTATAAGAATACATTTATTAAAATGGTTTGAGACATTCTTCTTGCAGAATTGTAATCATTCAGTTAGTATTGAAGTACTCATGGTGCAAAGTGGGCCTTAGGGCATGGACTGCTTCAAACCCCTATAGACTATGTATGCACTCTTCCATGCACCGGCAAATTTGTCTTTTATACCTTTAATTGCCTAGTCTGTTTCCTTACACTTCCAGGAAACACTATCACACTTCTAGAAAGGCAGCAAGTGTGCAAATGTTATATTGCTTTCTGGTGGGGTAGTTGTTACAACAAAAAGGCTTGATAAAGGGCCTGCACTTTGAATACGAATATGAAATAGAAGAATACCTAATACCCATAGCTAAGAAAGGCAGCAAGTAGATGTGTGTATGTGTGGATGATGTGTTGATTGAGTGGAAGATTAATAATGTGAAAAATAAGAAAGGCTGCAAGTGTGCAAATTACACAGTGCCTTTTAGCTGGGGAAGTAGTTAGAACAAAAAGGCTTGATAAAGGGCCTTGACTTTGAATCAGAATATGAAATAGAAGAATAGTTGATAACTAAAGCCAAGAAAGGCAGCAAGTAGGTGTGTGTATGTGTGGATCGATATGTTCATCTACTTTTTCAATTTGTCCAGATGTGGAATCTCTTCTTCTACAGTTATTTCTTCTTCTCCCAAATACACATTTTATAGAATTGATATTTTTTTACCAGATACAACGTTGCTTTTTTCACTTTCCTAACGTCCAGTAATTCTTGCCAGATGTTCTTACTCTTAGTATGAACGCCATTAACTAAAATAGCTAGAGGTTTATCTTCAACATTTTGTACACCAATTGTTTCAATATTTTTCACTGTTGTATCAATACAGATATTGTGATACATATTATCCAGTTAGAAGAATAATTGATAATCCCAGTCAGGGATGGCTGCAAGTGTGGAAATTACCCAGTGCCTTCATCCGGGGAAGTAGTTACAACAAAAAAGGCTCCATAAAGGGCCATGACTTTGAATCAGAATATGAAATTGAAGAATAATTGACAACCTCTGTGAAGAAAGGCAGCAAGTGCGGAAATTTCCCACTGCCTTCTGCTAGGGTACTATGTACATGAAAAAGTTTCAATAAAGGGCCTTGACTTTGAATCAGAATATGAAATTGAACAATAATTGATAACCCCTGTGAAGAAAGGCAGCAAGTTCGCAAATTGTCCACTGCCCTCTGCCGGGGTAGTATCTACATGAAAAAGGCTCGATAAAGGGCCTTGACTTTGAATCAGGATATGAAATTGAAGAGTAATTGATAACCCCAGACAAGAAAGGCAGCAACTAAGTGTGTGTATGTGTGGGTGATGTGTTTATTGAATGGAAGATGAATAAGGTAAAAAGTAAGAAAGGCTGTGGACGCATAAAGTAACCACTGCCTTATCAATCAATCAATTAATCAATCAATCAATCACCAAAATTTGTAGAGCGAGCTACTCACCCGCTAGGGTCTCAAGGTGCTGGGAGGAGGGGGGGAGCCGCTACTGCTCGAACAGCCAGGTCTTGAGTTGTTTCCTGAAGGAGAGGTGGTCCTGGGTCAGCCGTAGGTGGGTGGGGAGGGAGTTCCATGTCTTGGCCGCCAGGTAGGAGAATGATCTTCCTCCAGTGGTGGCTTTGCGAAAACATGGGACGGTGGCGAGGGCGAGGCTGGCGGATCGGAGCTGGCGGGTGGGTGGATTGAATGTGAGGCGGCTGTTGAGGTATTTGGGGCCCATGTCGTTTAGAGCCTCGTGTGCGTGGGTGAGGAGTTTGAATTGATCCTCTTGCTGACAGGGAGCCATTGCAGGTCTCTCAGATGGGCAGGTATGTGGCTGTGACAGGGGATGTCCAGGATGTGACGTGCAGAACCGTTCTGTATGCGCTGGAGTCTTTTCTGTAGTTTGGCTGTGGTTCCAGCGTAGAGGGTGTTCCTGTAGTCCAGTCAGCTGGTGACGAGGGCCTGGGTGACCGTCTTCATGGTTTCGGTGGGGATCCACCGGAAGATCTTTTGGAGCATGCGCAGGGTGTTGAAACAAGATGACGAGACAGCGTTGACTTGTTTGGTCATCGTGAGGGAGGAGTCCAGGGTGAAGCCTAGGCTGCGTGCATGGTCCGTGGGCTTGGGGGCAGTGCCCAGTGCAGGGGGCCACCAGGAGTCATCCCAGGCAGAGGGGGATGGTCCCAGGGTGAGGAATTCCATCTTGTCTGAGTTCATTTTCAGACGGCTGAGCTTCATCCAATCCATGACGTTTTTTATTCCTTCCCGGAGGCTGGTTCTGGCGGTGGCGGGGTCATTGGTGAGGGAGAGGATCAGCTGGGTGTCGTCAGCGTAGGAGATGATGTTTAGGTTGTGCTGGCATGCGATGGCTGCGAGGGGGCTCATGTAGATGTTGAAAAGGGTGGGGCTGAGCGAGGATCCTTGAGGAACGCCGCAGATGATTTCGGTGGCCGCGGATCGGTAGGGGAGAGGCGGACTCCCTGGGTTCTTCTGGAGAGGAACGAGATCATCCACTCCAGGGCCTTCCCTTGGATTCCAGTGTTGCTGAGGCACTGTATTAGTGTGGGGTGGCATACGGTGTTGAAGGAAGCTGAGAGGTCCAGGAGGATGAGGGCAGGAAAAGGGAGGAGCGAGATGGGGCGGAAGTTCTTAGGGTCCGTGGGGTCTGCGTGGGTTTCTTCAGGAGGGTGCTGGGCTTGGCATGTTTCGAGCTCTCTGGGAAGATGGTGGATGTGAAGGAGCTGGTGATGATGTCCCGGAGTTGGGGTGCGATGATTTAGTCAGCTTTGTTAAAGATGTGGTGTGGACAGGGGTCGAATGGGGAGCCGGAGTGGATGGTGTTCATCATGTAAGTAGTGTCTTCGGTGCTGACCGTGGTCCAGGTGCAGAGGGTGGTGGTGGGGGGAGCTGGTTCGGTGGTTGGGTGCGTGGTCTGTGCGCCGAAGCTGTTGTGTATGTCGGCGATCTTGCAGTGGAAGAATGAGGTGAATGCGTCGCAGAGGTCTTGCGAGGGTGTGATGTCGTTGTTGCAGGCGCTGGGGTTGGAGAGCTCTTTAACGATGCTGAAGAGTTCCTTGCGGTTGTGGGTGTTGTTGTCTAGTCATTCTCTGAATGTTGTCCTTTTCGTGGTTTGGATCAGCTGGTGGTGTTTGCGGATGGCGTTCCTGAGGGCTGTAATGTTTTCTGTTGACTGGTCGTGGTGTCAGGCTTTCTCGAGGGTGAGGCAGGATTTCTTGGAGTTTATGAGGTTGTTGGTGAACCATGAGGCTTTCTTGCTGCCGGGTCTGCTGGTAGGATTCTTCAGCGGTGCGAGGCCATTGGCACAGTTGGTGAGCCACTGTGTAAGGTTGCGGGCTGCTTCGTTGTGTTCTGTCATGTTGGTGGGAGGGTTCTGGCTTAGGGAGGTGGTCAGCTGGTCAGCGGTGATCTTGCTCCAGCTTCTTCGGGGAACCTGTTGCGGGTGATGGTGTGTCGTGGTTCTCCTGAAGGTGAAATGGACGCAGCTGTGATCTGTCCAGTGTAGTCCGGTGGTGTGGCTGAAGATGTAGTTGCTGGAGGAGAAGATGGGGTCAAGTGTGTGGCCGGTGTAGTGGGTGGGGGTGTTCACCAGTTGCTTGAGTCTGATGTTGGCAAGGTTGTCCAGCAGGGTGGTGGTGTTGTTGTCAATGTTGTTTTCCAGGTGGAAGTTGAGGTCCCCTAGGAGGATGTAGTCTGAGGAGGTGAGGGCGTGCGGGCTGATGAAGTCTGCGATTGCTTCGCTGAATTGTGTATGTGGTCCCGGGGGTCTGTAAATGAGGGTGCCTCTGAGGGTGGTCTTGGGGTCGGTGTGTATCTGGAAGTTAAGGTGCTCGGCGGCGGTGAGGGTGTCGTCGGAATTGGTTGTGATGCGATCCCTCCGGGTGATCTTGTAGCCGTCCGTGATGGCTATGGCGATGTCGGGGTCTGAGGAGGCGTTCATCCAGGTTTCTGTGAGGAAGGCGAAGTCTGGTGATGTTGTGTTGAGGACGTTCCAGAGTTTGACGGTGTGCCTGTGGACGGAGCGGATGTTGTGCAGGATGCACTTGTGGTGATTGTTGCTGGTGTCTGGCCTGGCCGGTGCGGTGCAAGTTCGGAGGCAGGTGAATTTGCAGGCTTGGCTGGTGAAGGGTTCGTGGGTGCGTTTCTGGGTGGCTCATTGGCAGGCGGGGTTCCGGCCTGCCACCGAGCCACCGAGTCAAGGAAGTAGATCTTTGGATACCCAGCTCATTACACAGACTGTGCGTCGCAAGAAAGGATGCAAGTGTGGAAATTACCTACTGCTATTAATGGGAAGTAGTTACCAAGAAGGCTCAAAAAAGGGCCTGCACTTTGAATTTGTATTACAAGAAGAATAATTGATAACTCCAGCCAAGAAAGGCAGCAAGTATGCAAATTTCCTACAGCCTTTTGCCGGGGTAGAACTACAACAAAAAAGGCTTTATAAAGGGCCTTGACTTTGAATCAGAATATGAAATTGAAGAGTAATTGATGCCCACAGCCTAGAAAGGCAGCAAGTAAGTGTGTGTACATGTGTTCATTGAATGGAAGATGAATAAGGTAAAAAGTTAGAAAAGTTGAAGATGCGCAAAGTAACCATTGCCTTATCATGGATGTAGTTATTTGGATACCAAGCTCATTACATAGACTGCGAGTCGGAAGAAAGGATGCAAGTGTGGAAATAAGGCACTGCAATTCATGGGAAGTAGTTAACAAGAAGGCTGAATAAAGGGTGTGCACTTTGTATTAGAAGAAGAATAATTGATAACCCCAGTCAAGAAAGGCAGCAAGTGTTCATATTTCCAACTGCCTTTGGTTGGAGTAGTTACAAAAAAAAAGGTTGATAAATGTCTAATGAGTCATGTTGAGGACAGATATGTTCCTGTTTTTTATGAAGTTGATAGGCTGTTTCACGTAACAGAAAAGTTAATCGCAATCAATGCATAGAAATTTAAGTTTACTAAAATCAAGATTAATATGTGAGTATTAAAAGGTTCGATAAAGGGACTTGACGTTCAATCAGAATATGAAATTGAAGAATAATTTGTAATCCTAGTCAAGAAAGGCAGCAAGTGTGCTAATTAAGCACTGCTTTCGGCTGGGGTAGTTGATACCAATTACAAGATAATGTCAAAAAAAGTGATTTTGAGCATAGTGATGCTCCTGCTCCCTGCATTTTATGAGATCGATAGATTGTCCCCGTAAGACAAAAGTTCATCACAATAAATACATAGAATGTTAATTTCACCGAAATCAGGATCAATTTGTGGGTGTGGATTGCTTGCTGAATATGCTGCTGCAGCAATCGATGTGCTTGGTGCAGCAACAGGTTGGTTTTCCTGTAACGTCCGTGTTGGAGCTCGAGCAAAGTTATTGGGGTGCAAGTTCTTGATATGTCGCATCATACTTGGTGTGCCAAAGTAGTACTTTTTGGATGCATCACTCCTTTAAAGAGTTGTTTGGCAAATTTTACAGGTTACTAACGGAGCATACAGCTTTTTTTGGCCTTCAGGGATAGCAAATAAGTTCCAAATTAGAGCTTTTTTCTTCTTCTTTGGAGGGTCTTCAGGAATGAAATCTATTTTTGAAGAAAAGCTGGAAGAAGAGTCCATTGCTGTTATTATGGTGATCTTCTTTCTATTTGACAGGATTCTCAAAAGAGACGGTCCTTCTTAGGAACTCAAAGTAGAATGAATAAAAAGGAAGGGATCTTTGAACAGTTGGAATAGGAAGTGTTATGAACTAATACACTATAATACGTATACTTTCTGGCTTTTTTTCAGTTAAATATTCAATTTCTTGTATAGATTTAAGTAATCGATTTCGTGTTCGTTAAACTGTAACTATATAATTTTTTAGTTAGACTTTTCTTGTAGGAAATCTCTTCTCACATCTTCTTCAATTCTGTCTTTTCTGATTTTATTATGTAGGGTGTTAGATGTCGAGCAACAGCAACGGAATTGTCTGCAATATATTGAATGTCTATGTTAGCATTCCACATTGACAAAATGACTGGGTTGTAGTCATTTATATATTTTGACTTTTCATTTCTTTTTAAGTTGTATGTATTTTTTGGAGACTTTCTTGTGATAGTATGTAGCAAAGATGACATAAAAATGTTCACTCTTCCTTTCAATATTACAGGACGTGGAAATCCAAAATGACATTTGGTGTAGAACTTGTTCTTAAATTTGTAGTTTCGATTACAGTATTTCCCACAACGATGTCTTTGTAATCATAGGACTTGTTGCTTTAAGTCCTTATCTTGTGTACTTTTGGGTATATTACATTGTAGCATATTTTCCAATAAAAGACAGCACAGTATCATCTGACTCAGTTGTAAATTTGGGAGCATCTTTGAACCACATTAGCATATGTATGTGAGGAGCATCTTTCGGTTGATACTCTTTTCTCCAAAAGAAATCCAAAACATTTCCAAGAGGAGAATTTTTTTTATTGGTGATAAAAGATATTATAGCTTCGAATCTATGATTGAAATACCTGTATACATTAACTGGATCCAAAGAGAACAATTCTCCAGGTGTCTTGTATTCAATATTAAGTATCTTTGGATTTGTGGTTCGAAGAAATTGAAGTAAATCATCCCAAGCATACTCAGCACAGCTCACATACACATTTTTATAATATTGATTAGTTTTTTTACTAGATACGTTGCCTTTTTCACTTTCCTAACATTCACTAATTCTTGCCAGATTTTCTTACTCCTAGTAGGAACGCATTAACAAGAATAACTAAAGGTTGATCTTCTACATTTTCCACACCAATTGTTTAAAATATACAACTCTTCCCTTTAATCCTGTTTGTAAATCTGAAGGAGGCAATGTTCCTGTCTTAGGCTCCATACAAACTATAAACTGAAATGGATGCACACATTGAATAAGAATAGACTCATAGGTATTTAAATCCATCAGTTCTGAACGAATAATTACCAACTCAAGATTATTATGCACAGCTCTAGCAGGCATTTTGTTCTCATCTAATTTGTTATAACAATATTTACAAATATGCTGATCAGAACTCAAATCAAAAGAATTCTCTACCAACAAATAAGTTGCAAAATGCTTCAATTCATTATTATTTTCCTTTTTACTTTTTAAATACAGATGAACAGTCCTGGTTTGATTTTTATAATGAGTTTGTTGAAAATAAATAGAAGAATAATTTGGCGTTTGAAGTGAAATCACCTTAAACTTTGTAATATCTTGTTCAAAATTTTCTACAGTACAACATTGTACATTCTCTTCCACATTTTCTTCTATTAATATGTCAGTTTCTGCACTGTCTTCCTGAGGACCAAAGTAGCTAAGCTGAATTTCATCAGAGACATTCATTACATCTGATACAGATGCACGGAAAAGAGTACTGTTCAACTTTTTTAACATTAGTGCTGGAATTTTTGCGGAATACAATGTTCTGACTAATTTCTTCATTTGAGTATGATGAACTGGTAACATTCTGAATTGGTAAAAAACACTTTGCCATACTTTTTTAGAAAGACAAGCCTGAGAATGACCTTGCAAACCAGTATTTTCAGTGACTCTGCAAGGGTCTTATTCTCGCAACATCTTAATCTTTAGTTTAACACTTTTCTTAATATAGTTATGTAAGAAATTGCAAATAAAAAATCAATAGATTCATGAGTTACAGTATAAATACTACTACAATTGCAAGTGTTCACTGGGTCTTTAGGACGTCTCCCTAAAACTTCATCAGCTAACACCTCTTTTGCATTTCTAGGACCAATTTTCTCTTTCACAATAGCACAACCATTTCTAACCTCATAAGCATGACCACTAGTGTCAACTGCATGTAACAAATCATTACTCTGTGGATAACTCTCATCGTTAAAAAAAAGTTCAGAACTTGAACTATGTTTCCATTCACCCAAAAAAACCTCTGAATACTTAATCTGTTAGTTACACTTTTCCACTTACTTTTGGCCTTCACTAAAGGGATTGGTTTATCTAGTGATCAAAATGTATTGATTAGTAGAACAAATTTAAAAAAAATCTATTCGAAATCCTTCTCAAGTAGATTTTTTATAGTTTTCTTTTTCTTATAAAATGCGTTTAAAAAAAAAAAACTTCACTTTCTTAATTAAATTTGTCACAACTGTATTATAAAATTCAAGAATAATTGATAACCCTAGCGAAGAGAGGCAGCAAGTGTACACATTTCTCACTGCCTTCGGGTGGGGTAGTTGTTACAATAAAAAAGGCTTGATAGAGGGCCTGTACTTTGAATACGGATATGAAATAGAAGAATAGTTGATAAGCGTAGCCAAGAAAGGTAGCAAGTAGGTGTGTGTGTACGTGTAGATGATGTGTTGATTGAGTGGAAGATGAATTATGTCAAACATAAGAAAGGCTGCAAGTGCGCAAATTAATCACTACCTTTAGCTGGGGAAGTAGTTACAACAAAAAGGCTAGATAAAGGGCCTTGACTTTGAATCAGAATGTCAAATTGAACAATAGTTCATAACCTCTGCGAAGAAAGTCAGTAAATGTGCAAATTTCACACTGCCTTCTGCCGGAGTAGTATGTATATGAAAAAGGCTTGATAAAGGGCCTGGACTTTGAATCAGAATATCAAATTGAACAATAATTGATAACTGCAGCCAAGAAAGGCAGAAAGTGAGCAAATTTCGCACTGACTTCGGACGGGGTTGTTCTTACACCAAAAAATCTTGATAAATGTGTAGTGGCTGATGTTGAGGACAGCGATGCTCCTGTTTATTATTTTTGATGAGGTTGATAGAATACTTCACGTAACACAAAAGTTCATCGCAATAAATGCATAGAAATGTAAGTTTACCACAATCAAGATTAATATGCAAGTATGGACTGGTTGCAGAAGATGCTGTTACAGCAGATGTTGTGCTTGGTGGAGCAGCAGGCGGGTTGCCCTTCGATCTTTGTGTTGCAGCTCAAGCAAAGTTATTGGGGTGCAAGTTCTTCATGTGTTGCCCTATATTTGCTATGCTAAAGAAGTATTTTTTGTATAGATCACCCTTTGAAAGAGTTGTTTGGCAAATTTTACAGATTACTTTTGGAGTATTAACCTTCGGCTGGGGTAGTAGCTATGACAAAAAGGTTCAATAAAGGGCCTTGACGTTCAATCAGTATATGAAATTGAGGAATATTAGATAATCCTAGCCACGAAAGGCAGCAAATGTGCACCTAAAGGAACGAAGTTCTGTGGAGTGTGCGATAATGCCTGATCCAAGCAGGACGCATTGGTAGCAAAGTCTTTTAAATTAAGTTTTCTAATAAATATTGGTTGTCCATTCACCGAAGTAATTTGAAGTATATCTACAAAAAGTATGATATATTTTTTTCCAAATAAGTCATCTCATTCAATACGGTCACATGGTGATGATTTGTGGTGCACTGAGTTAGTAATACCTTTGGCGCTGAGCTTGAATGTACCCTTTGATGATGTGTGGTCGGGGGGAGGTACAGTAATTGAAGTAATGTCTTTTGTTGATTGAATTCTGCATCAATTCCATTTAAAAGGACAGTATGTCTCACTGTGACATAACCGTTGACTCTTCTTTGTGATGATTTATGGTGCACTGAGTAAGTAGTATCTTTGGCGTTAAGCTTGTACATTTCCTGTGCAGTGTAGATTGAAGATAGTTGTTAACAGACATAGATGAATGGTTTTTGTTAAATATTTAAACAAAATATGAACACATATAATAGAATTGTGTCTACATCGAATAAATAAAGGCTGAATTTCCTAGTGTTCAAAGTTTAAGAAAATCTGAGGACATTGTGCAATTGTCTCTGTTTTAAGTAAATGAAGATGGTATTGAATGTTTTCTGTATTGCTGGCACTCTTGGTTTCTAGTTGTGAACCCCTCTGAGCGCTGAATTCATTGAAGGCACTTCTAAGCACACATAGTGAAGAGAAATGTATATGCAAAACTGAATTGAAGTTGTGAACCCTGCTGTCCGTAATGTACATCAAAGGTACTAATTGACACAAACATCAATGAATGCTATTTTGTACAGTTAACAGAATGTGAGGGCACAGTACAATTGTCTCTGCCTTAAGTAAAGCAAGGCTGGATTCAATGCTGTCCTCAATGTAGAAGGGCAGCTGAATTCAGATGGATCCGCTAGTAAAAGTTAACTGAAGGACAACAAGACCTGCTTAATTCTCCATTTATTTAATTTTTATTTAGAGATTTAATCCCCTAGCATGATCTCTATGTTTTACTTGAAAGAAAAATTAGTTATGCATTAATAATCCTGAAAGAAAAATTACATTTAAAACATTCATTCATTAGCATGACAGTTTAGGAAAATAAATCAAAAACATATTACCAAGATGTAGAGACGCAGACATCAGCATAGAACAAAATAGTTCCCAAAGAGACACCTCTCTATCTCTCTCGATGTTCCCCTCTCATGGGACTTCGCAACCATTCAAAAGTTAAAGTTCAGAAAAATGTCAAAGTCCCTGCGCCATAGGAAAATTGTGCAGACCGACAGTGTCTCGGGGTGCAAAGATTAAGTTGAAAAGTAAGCCTTTTTTCATTGTCCCAAATATTCTAATTTTCCAGTTCTATAAAACAAACTTTTTATCACACTACAGGTTACTCCATATGTTAATGGTAAATGATGATAAGTCACACCCTTGGAAACAGATGCGGTAATTTCACACAGACATAACAATCAATGGCATCCATTGTTCTTACATATTCAGATAATAATCTCGAAATGTTTTTTTTAGAAAAGTGACTGAGTGACTTATCTCAATGAATTTCAGGCTTATATACATGTAATTTTTTCATTTTTCAAATCATCATTCTTATCTTTCAAACTCTCATTTGCTTTCAATTTATCAAAATCAGGTCTAAAAGGAATAATAATAGCAAGAATCAACCATACTTACATTAATATTCCAGTGCAAAGTAACCACATTCCACACCAGTAGGTCGCCAGTAGGTAGTTATAGTTAGGACCTAGTTTCCATAGAAAATCCACAACTTTCTATTTGGAATAACTTTGGCGCCGGTGGACGAATCTTCGCGAATTTCTCCAAGAAAATAGCCTGCTCAGTTCCACTCCTTCCATGAAATTTGGGGGTGATTCGTCAAGTGCGGGCCGAGAAAAACGGGTGGTCCCAAAACATTTTTTCCCCATGCAATTTTCCATAGGGACCTTTAGCCAGGGCTACAGCCCAAACGTCTGAACGGAATTACTCCAAATTTGACAGAGAGGTAAAGTTTGATTTGCATATTGTGCTTTTTGTTAAATGGTGTAAATCCGTTCAGTAGTTTCTAAGAAAATTACAAGTAAAATCATAGCGATATCTAGAGACGAAATACCGCACGCATACGGAAATCTGTGCAATTATGAGCACGAGATGCATGCTGATTGGCTGTCAACTGTCTATCAACACTCCAAACCAGGAAGTATTGGCAGCTATCTTGTTCGTCGCTAGAACCGAGTCACAAGAAAACAGTAAAACAAAGTTGAGAAATAAGGAAAGGGGGCAGGGTAGAAACATCCTGACCCTATAGGCATGCTCAGGGGGCCGTACATGGATTTTTAGGCTCTATTTAAAAAGAAAATAGAAAAATAGCAGGGTACGTGTACCGAAATCCATACAATTGGTGGATGCTGATTGGCTGTCAACTGTCTGTCAACACTCCAAAACAGGAAGTGTTGGCAGCCATCTTGTTCGTCGCTAGAACCAAGTCACAAGAAAACAGTAAAACAAAGTTGACAAATAAGGAAAGGGGGCAGGGTAGAAACATCCTGACCCTCTAGGCTTGCTCAGGGAGTCGTACATGGATTTTTAGGCTATATATACATATATTTTTGAAAATAGAAAAATTGCGGGGTACGCGTATGGAAATCCGTACAATTACAAGCATGAGCTGCATGCTGATTAGCTGTCAACTGTCTGTCAACACTCGAAACCAGGAAGTGTTGGCAGTCATCTTGTTCGTCGCTAGAACTGAGTCACAAGAAAACAGTTAAACAAAGTTGAGAAATAAGGAAAGGGGGCAGGGTGGAAACATCCTGACCCTCTAGGCTTGCTCGGGGGGTCGTACATGGATTTTCAGAAAAAATAGAAAAATCATGGGGTACACGTATGGGAATCCGTACAATTACGATCACGAGCTGCATGTTGATTGGTTGTCAACTGTCTGTCAACGCTCCAAACCAGGAAGTGTTGGCAGCCATATTTTATTGTGAAGTATGCGGGGGGCTCACAGCCCTCCTACATACCCCGGGGACCGCCACCTTCCTGGGGCAGTAATATTTAAAATAGGGGGGTCCGTGACAGCGCAGACCTCCCAGCCCTGGGGACTACCACTTGTCGGGGCTTTTTAATGTTGGGAGGGGGTCGCACGGCCTCCGTCCTGGAGCTCTTGATGGCTCTGGGGACCACCATATCTCAGGGCCGACTCTTGCTGTGTCCCTTGGTGCCTACCCCCGGGACACTGTTGTTTGCTATGGTCGGGCGGGAGCGCCATGGCTCCCACTTTAGCACAGCAAACTGGTTTCCTTTTTCAAAGAGAGAGCAAGTTAATCTGCTGTCTCTTTCAAGTAGGAAAGCACAGATTGCTTCTCGTTAGAGAGAGCAGAATGTAAGCTGCTCTCTCTGAGAAAGCAATGCCGGCTTTCGAAGGACGCGTGGAGTCGGCTGGGACCATGAGGGCATTGGGGTTCCCCTCACAGTCCCCAATCTTAATTTTTGAGTCCCGGGGGATGGGGTCCCTGTGCAGCTCCTTAAACATTCGTACATATAATTTCTGCAAAATCCTTTGTGTTGGGGAACAGAGTATTACTCCAGTGACTTTGTCATCCATGTATCTTTTTAACTTTTTCTTTACTTGAATTCCGTTTTATTTATAGTATGTTTCTACCTCTCTTCAGAATGAGTTCCACAGCGTAGCGTCCGTTGCAGTGTTCTTAGCTTTTTTGTTCTTTTGCCTACTTACCAGTTTGTGTTCAAGATTCGGTGTCCTATTTGTGTAGCTTTCCTTTGTGTATCTTTTGTGCAGCCTCCTTTTGTGTATTTGTTTTGTATCTAACTTTGTTTAATCAGTGCTTCATTCAGTGTTCTGAATATAGCAGAACATCTGTAGACATGTAGTTTACTCCTTTACTTTGCCTTCCTCCACCCTAATTGACAACGTAATGGGGTGAGTCAAACTAAGTCTAACGCTTTGGCCAAGTTACCCTGGCTACCCATCAAAGAGCGCATTTTGCTCAAGACAATGTGCTTTGCCCATCGAATTGCACATGGGAAAGGCCCCCCCTACTCAAAAAGACTCCTAACTATCCACCGTCCCAAACGCAATCTGAGGTCCTTGGGCAGTATGCTGTTCGCTGTCCCTCGTATCTTCAGAGCCAGAATGGGTGGCCGCTCATTCCGCTATCTGGCAGCCACCCACTGGAATAAACTCCCCCTGAATCTGCGGATGGAGCCATCCGAAAGTCGCTTTCGACTTAAACTCAAAACTCACCTCTTCCCCAGTCATTAGTAAAGGGCAGGGTGTAGCTGTATTGTGTTCTGCTGTTTTTATCTAAGCGTTCTCTATGGAACTCATCCACAGCGCGGAGACACACCATTTTAAGTGTAACCATGAGCTCTATAAATGATTTTATTATTAAGGCAGTGCTTTCGTCACTGTTTTAAGTTTGCAACACAGTAGGTAGGATAAATAAATAAATAAATAAAGCACTTGACACAATGCAGAGTGACACTTTATTTATTGTATTTAATTTTTGGAATGTTTTCAAAATAAAATACACTCATGTACAAAATATTGTTGCTTTATTTGCAAGATAAATATTTAACATAATTCATATGAATCATCACATACGCTGATATTACAGTAAAGATAAAATGAAGTGCTTATGTTTTTGTACAAGGACCTAAAACATAAGAAATTCAGTATGGAATATCAGCAAAACAATTTGGAAGACAGTTTCGAAATTAGTAACAGTGTCATAGAAGAGCTGAACATACTTTTTTACAAGTAGCAGGAATGAAGAGGAAGATATAAATGCTGCAGATATTAGCTGTGATTTCCTAGACTAAACCTTAGATGTTGATTTTCTGGAAGCATTAGATGACATCGAGTATGATTATATGACTTTTGGAATTGATAAACAGGAATATGAAATACATGATGAAAATATGTTTGAAGCTCTATTAAGTTATGAGATGTTATAAGAATACATTTATTAAAATGGTTTGAGACATTCTTCTTGCAGAATTGTAATCATTCAGTTAGTATTGAAGTACTCATGGTGCAAAGTGGGCCTTAGGGCATGGACTGCTTCAAACCCCTATAGACTATGTATGCACTCTTCCATGCACCGGCAAATTTGTCTTTTATACCTTTAATTGCCTAGTCTGTTTCCTTACACTTCCAGGAAACACTATCACACTTCTAGAAAGGCAGCAAGTGTGCAAATGTTATATTGCTTTCTGGTGGGGTAGTTGTTACAACAAAAAGGCTTGATAAAGGGCCTGCACTTTGAATACGAATATGAAATAGAAGAATACCTAATACCCATAGCTAAGAAAGGCAGCAAGTAGATGTGTGTATGTGTGGATGATGTGTTGATTGAGTGGAAGATTAATAATGTAAAAAATAAGAAAGGCTGCAAGTGTGCAAATTACACAGTGCCTTTTAGCTGGGGAAGTAGTTAGAACAAAAAGGCTTGATAAAGGGCCTTGACTTTGAATCAGAATATGAAATAGAAGAATAGTTGATAACTAAAGCCAAGAAAGGCAGCAAGTAGGTGTGTCTATGTGTGGATCGATATGTTCATCTACTTTTTCAATTTGTCCAGATGTGGAATCTCTTCTTCTACAGTTATTTCTTCTTCTCCCAAATACACATTTTATAGAATTGATATTTTTTTACCAGATACAACGTTGCTTTTTTCACTTTCCTAACGTCCAGTAATTCTTGCCAGATGTTCTTACTCTTAGTATGAACGCCATTAACTAAAATAGCTAGAGGTTTATCTTCAACATTTTGTACACCAATTGTTTCAATATTTTTCACTGTTGTATCAATACAGATATTGTGATACATATTATCCAGTTAGAAGAATAATTGATAATCCCAGTCAGGGATGGCTGCAAGTGTGGAAATTACCCAGTGCCTTCATCCGGGGAAGTAGTTACAACAAAAAAGGCTCCATAAAGGGCCATGACTTTGAATCAGAATATGAAATTGAAGAATAATTGACAACCTCTGTGAAGAAAGGCAGCAAGTGCGGAAATTTCCCACTGCCTTCTGCTAGGGTACTATGTACATGAAAAAGTTTCAATAAAGGGCCTTGACTTTGAATCAGAATATGAAATTGAACAATAATTGATAACCCCTGTGAAGAAAGGCAGCAAGTTCGCAAATTGTCCACTGCCCTCTGCCGGGGTAGTATCTACATGAAAAAGGCTCGATAAAGGGCCTTGACTTTGAATCAGGATATGAAATTGAAGAGTAATTGATAACCCCAGACAAGAAAGGCAGCAACTAAGTGTGTGTATGTGTGGGTGATGTGTTTATTGAATGGAAGATGAATAGGGTAAAAAATAAGAAAGGCTGTGGACGCATAAAGTAACCACTGCCTTATCAATCAATCAATTAATCAATCAATCAATCACCAAAATTTGTAGAGCAAGCTACTCACCCGCTAGGGTCTCAAGGTGCTGGGAGGAGGGGGGGAGCCGCTACTGCTCGAACAGCCAGGTCTTGAGTTGTTTCCTGAAGGAGAGGTGGTCCTGGGTCAGCCGTAGGTGGGTGGGGAGGGAGTTCCATGTCTTGGCCGCCAGGTAGGAGAATGATCTTCCTCCAGTGGTGGCTTTGCGAAAACGTGGGACGGTGGCGAGGGCGAGGCTGGCGGATCGGAGCTGGCGGGTGGGTGGATTGAATGTGAGGCGGCTGTTGAGGTATTTGGGGCCCATGTCGTTTAGAGCCTCGTGTGCGTGGGTGAGGAGTTTGAATTGATCCTCTTGCTGACAGGGAGCCATTGCAGGTCTCTCAGATGGGCAGGTATGTGGCTGTGACAGGGGATGTCCAGGATGTGACGTGCAGAACCGTTCTGTATGCGCTGGAGTCTTTTCTGTAGTTTGGCTGTGGTTCCAGCGTAGAGGGTGTTCCTGTAGTCCAGTCAGCTGGTGACGAGGGCCTGGGTGACCGTCTTCCTGGTTTCGGTGGGGATCCACCGGAAGATCTTTTGGAGCATGCGCAGGGTGTTGAAACAAGATGACGAGACAGCGTTGACTTGTTTGGTCATCGTGAGGGAGGAGTCCAGGGTGAAGCCTAGGCTGCGTGCATGGTCCGTGGGCTTGGGGGCAGTGCCCAGTGCAGGGGGCCACCAGGAGTCATCCCAGGCAGAGGGGGATGGTCCCAGGGTGAGGAATTCCATCTTGTCTGAGTTCATTTTCAGACGGCTGAGCTTCATCCAATCCATGACGTTTTTTATTCCTTCCCGGAGGCTGGTTCTGGCGGTGGCGGGGTCATTGGTGAGGGAGAGGATCAGCTGGGTGTCGTCAGCGTAGGAGATGATGTTTAGGTTGTGCTGGCATGCGATGGCTGCGAGGGGGCTCATGTAGATGTTGAAAAGGGTGGGGCTGAGCGAGGATCCTTGAGGAACGCCGCAGATGATTTCGGTGGCCGCGGATCGGTAGGGGAGAGGCGGACTCCCTGGGTTCTTCTGGAGAGGAACGAGATCATCCACTCCAGGGCCTTCCCTTGGATTCCAGTGTTGCTGAGGCACTGTATTAGTGTGGGGTGGCATACGGTGTTGAAGGAAGCTGAGAGGTCCAGGAGGATGAGGGCAGGAAAAGGGAGGAGCGAGATGGGGCGGAAGTTCTTAAGGTCCGTGGGGTCTGCGTGGGTTTCTTCAGGAGGGTGCTGGGCTTGGCATGTTTCGAGCTCTCTGGGAAGATGGTGGATGTGAAGGAGCTGGTGATGATGTCCCGGAGTTGGGGTGCGATGATTTAGTCAGCTTTGTTAAAGATGTGGTGTGGACAGGGGTCGAATGGGGAGCCGGAGTGGATGGTGTTCATCATGTAAGTAGTGTCTTCGGTGCTGACCGTGGTCCAGGTGCAGAGGGTGGTGGTGGGGGGAGCTGGTTCGGTGGTTGGGTGCGTGGTCTGTGCGCCGAAGCTGTTGTGTATGTCGGCGATCTTGCAGTGGAAGAATGAGGTGAATGCGTCGCAGAGGTCTTGCGAGGGTGTGATGTCGTTGTTGCAGGCGCTGGGGTTGGAGAGCTCTTTAACGATGCTGAAGAGTTCCTTGCGGTTGTGGGTGTTGTTGTCTAGTCATTCTCTGAATGTTGTCCTTTTCGTGGTTTGGATCAGCTGGTGGTGTTTGCGGATGGCGTTCCTGAGGGCTGTAATGTTTTCTGTTGACTGGTCGTGGTGTCAGGCTTTCTCGAGGGTGAGGCAGGATTTCTTGGAGTTTATGAGGTTGTTGGTGAACCATGAGGCTTTCTTGCTGCCGGGTCTGCTGGTAGGATTCTTCAGCGGTGCGAGGCCATTGGCACAGTTGGTGAGCCACTGTGTAAGGTTGCGGGCTGCTTCGTTGTGTTCTGTCATGTTGGTGGGAGGGTTCTGGCTTAGGGAGGTGGTCAGCTGGTCAGCGGTGATCTTGCTCCAGCTTCTTCGGGGAACCTGTTGCGGGTGATGGTGTGTCGTGGTTCTCCTGAAGGTGAAATGGACGCAGCTGTGATCTGTCCAGTGTAGTCCGGTGGTGTGGCTGAAGATGTAGTTGCTGGAGGAGAAGATGGGGTCAAGTGTGTGGCCGGTGTAGTGGGTGGGGGTGTTCACCAGTTGCTTGAGTCTGATGTTGGCAAGGTTGTCCAGCAGGGTGGTGGTGTTGTTGTCAATGTTGTTTTCCAGGTGGAAGTTGAGGTCCCCTAGGAGGATGTAGTCTGAGGAGGTGAGGGCGTGCGGGCTGATGAAGTCTGCGATTGCTTCGCTGAATTGTGTATGTGGTCCCGGGGGTCTGTAAATGAGGGTGCCTCTGAGGGTGGTCTTGGGGTCGGTGTGTATCTGGAAGTTAAGGTGCTCGGCGGCGGTGAGGGTGTCGTCGGAATTGGTTGTGATGCGATCCCTCCGGGTGATCTTGTAGCCGTCCGTGATGGCTATGGCGATGTCGGGGTCTGAGGAGGCGTTCATCCAGGTTTCTGTGAGGAAGGCGAAGTCTGGTGATGTTGTGTTGAGGACGTTCCAGAGTTTGACGGTGTGCCTGTGGACGGAGCGGATGTTGTGCAGGATGCACTTGTGGTGATTGTTGCTGGTGTCTGGCCTGGCCGGTGCGGTGCAAGTTCGGAGGCAGGTGAATTTGCAGGCTTGGCTGGTGAAGGGTTCGTGGGTGCGTTTCTGGGTGGCTCATTGGCAGGCGGGGTTCCGGCCTGCCACCGAGCCACCGAGTCAAGGAAGTAGATCTTTGGATACCCAGCTCATTACACAGACTGTGCGTCGCAAGAAAGGATGCAAGTGTGGAAATTACCTACTGCTATTAATGGGAAGTAGTTACCAAGAAGGCTCAAAAAAGGGCCTGCACTTTGAATTTGTATTACAAGAAGAATAATTGATAACTCCAGCCAAGAAAGGCAGCAAGTATGCAAATTTCCTACAGCCTTTTGCCGGGGTAGAACTACAACAAAAAAGGCTTTATAAAGGGCCTTGACTTTGAATCAGAATATGAAATTGAAGAGTAATTGATGCCCACAGCCTAGAAAGGCAGCAAGTAAGTGTGTGTACATGTGTTCATTGAATGGAAGATGAATAAGGTAAAAAGTTAGAAAAGTTGAAGATGCGCAAAGTAACCATTGCCTTATCATGGGTGTAGTTATTTGGATACCAAGCTCATTACATAGACTGCGAGTCGGAAGAAAGGATGCAAGTGTGGAAATAAGGCACTGCAATTCATGGGAAGTAGTTAACAAGAAGGCTGAATAAAGGGTGTGCACTTTGTATTAGAAGAAGAATAATTGATAACCCCAGTCAAGAAAGGCAGCAAGTGTTCATATTTCCAACTGCCTTTGGTTGGAGTAGTTACAAAAAAAAAGGTTGATAAATGTCTAATGAGTCATGTTGAGGACAGATATGTTCCTGTTTTTTATGAAGTTGATAGGCTGTTTCACGTAACAGAAAAGTTAATCGCAATCATTGCATAGAAATTTAAGTTTACTAAAATCAAGATTAATATGTGAGTATTAAAAGGTTCGATAAAGGGACTTGACGTTCAATCAGAATATGAAATTGAAGAATAATTTGTAATCCTAGTCAAGAAAGGCAGCAAGTGTGCTAATTAAGCACTGCTTTCGGCTGGGGTAGTTGATACCAATTACAAGATAATGTCAAAAAAAGTGATTTTGAGCATAGTGATGCTCCTGCTCCCTGCATTTTATGAGATCGATAGATTGTCCCCGTAAGACAAAAGTTCATCACAATAAATACATAGAATGTTAATTTCACCGAAATCAGGATCAATTTGTGGGTGTGGATTGCTTGCTGAATATGCTGCTGCAGCAATCGATGTGCTTGGTGCAGCAACAGGTTGGTTTTCCTGTAACGTCCGTGTTGGAGCTCGAGCAAAGTTATTGGGGTGCAAGTTCTTGATATGTCGCATCATACTTGGTGTGCCAAAGTAGTACTTTTTGGATGCATCACTCCTTTAAAGAGTTGTTTGGCAAATTTTACAGGTTACTAACGGAGCATACAGCTTTTTTTGGCCTTCAGGGATAGCAAATAAGTTCCAAATTAGAGCTTTTTTCTTCTTCTTTGGAGGGTCTTCAGGAATGAAATCTATTTTTGAAGAAAAGCTGGAAGAAGAGTCCATTGCTGTTATTATGGTGATCTTCTTTCTATTTGACAGGATTCTCAAAAGAGACGGTCCTTCTTAGGAACTCAAAGTAGAATGAATAAAAAGGAAGGGATCTTTGAACAGTTGGAATAGGAAGTGTTATGAACTAATACACTATAATACGTATACTTTCTGGCTTTTTTTCAGTTAAATATTCAATTTCTTGTATAGATTTAAGTAATCGATTTCGTGTTCGTTAAACTGTAACTATATAATTTTTTAGTTAGACTTTTCTTGTAGGAAATCTCTTCTCACATCTTCTTCAATTCTGTCTTTTCTGATTTTATTATGTAGGGTGTTAGATGTCGAGCAACAGCAACGGAATTGTCTGCAATATATTGAATGTCTATGTTAGCATTCCACATTGACAAAATGACTGGGTTGTAGTCATTTATATATTTTGACTTTTCATTTCTTTTTAAGTTGTATGTATTTTTTGGAGACTTTCTTGTGATAGTATGTAGCAAAGATGACATAAAAATGTTCACTCTTCCTTTCAATATTACAGGACGTGGAAATCCAAAATGACATTTGGTGTAGAACTTGTTCTTAAATTTGTAGTTTCGATTACAGTATTTCCCACAACGATGTCTTTGTAATCATAGGACTTGTTGCTTTAAGTCCTTATCTTGTGTACTTTTGGGTATATTACATTGTAGCATATTTTCCAATAAAAGACAGCACAGTATCATCTGACTCAGTTGTAAATTTGGGAGCATCTTTGAACCACATTAGCATATGTATGTGAGGAGCATCTTTCGGTTGATACTCTTTTCTCCAAAAGAAATCCAAAACATTTCCAAGAGGAGAATTTTTTTTATTGGTGATAAAAGATATTATAGCTTCGAATCTATGATTGAAATACCTGTATACATTAACTGGATCCAAAGAGAACAATTCTCCAGGTGTCTTGTATTCAATATTAAGTATCTTTGGATTTGTGGTTCGAAGAAATTGAAGTAAATCATCCCAAGCATACTCAGCACAGCTCACATACACATTTTTATAATATTGATTAGTTTTTTTACTAGATACGTTGCCTTTTTCACTTTCCTAACATTCACTAATTCTTGCCAGATTTTCTTACTCCTAGTAGGAACGCATTAACAAGAATAACTAAAGGTTGATCTTCTACATTTTCCACACCAATTGTTTTAATTTTTTATAAAAAATCTACAGGAAAATATACAACTCTTCCCTTTAATCCTGTTTGTAGATGCAATGTTCCTGTCTTAGGCTCCATACAAACTATAAACTGAAATGGATGCACACATTGAATAAGAATAGACTCATAGGTATTTAAATCCATCAGTTCTGAACGAATAATTACCAACTCAAGATTATTATGCACAGCTCTAGCAGGCATTTTGTTCTCATCTAATTTGTTATAACAATATTTACAAATATGCTGATCAGAACTCAAATCAAAAGAATTCTCTACCAACAAATAAGTTGCAAAATGCTTCAATTCATTATTATTTTCCTTTTTACTTTTTAAATACAGATGAACAGTCCTGGTTTGATTTTTATAATGAGTTTGTTGAAAATAAATAGAAGAATAATTTGGCGTTTGAAGTGAAATCACCTTAAACTTTTTAATATCTTGTTCAAAATTTTCTACAGTACAACATTGTACATTCTCTTCCACATTTTCTTCTATTAATATGTCAGTTTCTGCACTGTCTTCCTGAGGACCAAAGTAGCTAAGCTGAATTTCATCAGAGACATTCATTACATCTGATACAGATGCACGGAAAAGAGTACTGTTCAACTTTTTTAACATTAGTGCTGGAATTTTTGCGGAATACAATGTTCTGACTAATTTCTTCATTTGAGTATGATGAACTGGTAACATTCTGAATTGGTAAAAAACACTTTGCCATACTTTTTTAGAAAGACAAGCCTGAGAATGACCTTGCAAACCAGTATTTTCAGTGACTCTGCAAGGGTCTTATTCTCGCAACATCTTAATCTTTAGTTTAACACTTTTCTTAATATAGTTATGTAAGAAATTGCAAATAAAAAATCAATAGATTCATGAGTTACAGTATAAATACTACTACAATTGCAAGTGTTCACTGGGTCTTTAGGACGTCTCCCTAAAACTTCATCAGCTAACACCTCTTTTGCATTTCTAGGACCAATTTTCTCTTTCACAATAGCACAACCATTTCTAACCTCATAAGCATGACCACTAGTGTCAACTGCATGTAACAAATCATTACTCTGTGGATAACTCTCATCGTTAAAAAAAAGTTCAGAACTTGAACTATGTTTCCATTCACCCAAAAAAACCTCTGAATACTTAATCTGTTAGTTACACTTTTCCACTTACTTTTGGCCTTCACTAAAGGGATTGGTTTATCTAGTGATCAAAATGTATTGATTAGTAGAACAAATTTAAAAAAAATCTATTCGAAATCCTTCTCAAGTAGATTTTTTATAGTTTTCTTTTTCTTATAAAATGCGTTTTTAAAAAAAAAACTTCACTTTCTTAATTAAATTTGTCACAACTGTATTATAAAATTCAAGAATAATTGATAACCCTAGCGAAGAGAGGCAGCAAGTGTACACATTTCTCACTGCCTTCGGGTGGGGTAGTTGTTACAATAAAAAAGGCTTGATAGAGGGCCTGTACTTTGAATACGGATATGAAATAGAAGAATAGTTGATAAGCGTAGCCAAGAAAGGTAGCAAGTAGGTGTGTGTGTACGTGTAGATGATGTGTTGATTGAGTGGAAGATGAATTATGTCAAACATAAGAAAGGCTGCAAGTGCGCAAATTAATCACTACCTTTAGCTGGGGAAGTAGTTACAACAAAAAGGCTAGATAAAGGGCCTTGACTTTGAATCAGAATGTCAAATTGAACAATAGTTCATAACCTCTGCGAAGAAAGTCAGTAAATGTGCAAATTTCGCACTGCCTTCTGCCGGAGTAGTATGTATATGAAAAAGGCTTGATAAAGGGCCTGGACTTTGAATCAGAATATCAAATTGAACAATAATTGATAACTGCAGCCAAGAAAGGCAGAAAGTGAGCAAATTTCGCACTGACTTCGGACGGGGTTGTTCTTACACCAAAAAATCTTGATAAATGTGTAGTGGCTGATGTTGAGGACAGCGATGCTCCTGTTTATTATTTTTGATGAGGTTGATAGAATACTTCACGTAACACAAAAGTTCATCGCAATAAATGCATAGAAATGTAAGTTTACCACAATCAAGATTAATATGCAAGTATGGACTGGTTGCAGAAGATGCTGTTACAGCAGATGTTGTGCTTGGTGGAGCAGCAGGCGGGTTGCCCTTCGATCTTTGTGTTGCAGCTCAAGCAAAGTTATTGGGGTGCAAGTTCTTCATGTGTTGCCCTATATTTGCTATGCTAAAGAAGTATTTTTTGTATAGATCACCCTTTGAAAGAGTTGTTTGGCAAATTTTACAGATTACTTTTGGAGTATTAACCTTCGGCTGGGGTAGTAGCTATGACAAAAAGGTTCAATAAAGGGCCTTGACGTTCAATCAGTATATGAAATTGAGGAATATTAGATAATCCTAGCCACGAAAGGCAGCAAATGTGCACCTAAAGGAACGAAGTTCTGTGGAGTGTGCGATAATGCCTGATCCAAGCAGGACGCATTGGTAGCAAAGTCTTTTAAATTAAGTTTTCTAATAAATATTGGTTGTCCATTCACCGAAGTAATTTGAAGTATATCTACAAAAAGTATGATATATTTTTTTCCAAATAAGTCATCTCATTCAATACGGTCACATGGTGATGATTTGTGGTGCACTGAGTTAGTAATACCTTTGGCGCTGAGCTTGAATGTACCCTTTGATGATGTGTGGTCGGGGGGAGGTACAGTAATTGAAGTAATGTCTTTTGTTGATTGAATTCTGCATCAATTCCATTTAAAAGGACAGTATGTCTCACTGTGACATAACCGTTGACTCTTCTTTGTGATGATTTATGGTGCACTGAGTAAGTAGTATCTTTGGCGTTAAGCTTGTACATTTCCTGTGCAGTGTAGATTGAAGATAGTTGTTAACAGACATAGATGAATGGTTTTTGTTAAATATTTAAACAAAATATGAACACATATAATAGAATTGTGTCTACATCGAATAAATAAAGGCTGAATTTCCTAGTGTTCAAAGTTTAAGAAAATCTGAGGACATTGTGCAATTGTCTCTGTTTTAAGTAAATGAAGATGGTATTGAATGTTTTCTGTATTGCTGGCACTCTTGGTTTCTAGTTGTGAACCCCTCTGAGCGCTGAATTCATTGAAGGCACTTCTAAGCACACATAGTGAAGAGAAATGTATATGCAAAACTGAATTGAAGTTGTGAACCCTGCTGTCCGTAATGTACATCAAAGGTACTAATTGACACAAACATCAATGAATGCTATTTTGTACAGTTAACAGAATGTGAGGGCACAGTACAATTGTCTCTGCCTTAAGTAAAGCAAGGCTGGATTCAATGCTGTCCTCAATGTAGAAGGGCAGCTGAATTCAGATGGATCCGCTAGTAAAAGTTAACTGAAGGACAACAAGACCTGCTTAATTCTCCATTTATCTAATTTTTATTTAGAGATTTAATCCCCTAGCATGATCTCTATGTTTTACTTGAAAGAAAAATTAGTTATGCATTAATAATCCTGAAAGAAAAATTACATTTAAAACATTCATTCATTAGCATGACAGTTTAGGAAAATAAATCAAAAACATATTACCAAGATGTAGAGACGCAGACATCAGCACAGAACAAAATAGTTCCCAAAGAGACACCTCTCTATCTCTCTCGATGTTCCCCTCTCATGGGACTTCGCAACCATTCAAAAGTTAAAGTTCAGAAAAATGTCAAAGTCCCTGCGCCATAGGAAAATTGTGCAGACCGACAGTGTCTCGGGGTGCAAAGATTAAGTTGAAAAGTAAGCCTTTTTTCATTGTCCCAAATGTTCTCTTTTATACCCTTTTTCACTAACTTATCTATTTAAATTTGTAACTCTTAAGTCCTAGAGTGTCCGTGATTGGTCAATTTAGATGTGGATGAGCATCACCTCATCGCCTTACTGTTCATTTTGTGTTGAGACATCATTATAACAGAAAAAATAGTTGCCATTGTTCATGTTTAAATTCCTTCGAAGTGTCCTTTAAATTGTTATTCAATGCCCCATTCCCACAGAATCAACTGATGACTTTCATAAAAATTGGCATCTGCTCCATGCGGCAGACCACGCTGTCCTTGACCCATAATGCACAGGCACAGGAAGCTCGCGCTTCCAGTTGGCGCATGCGTACTTAGACCGCCACCTCAGAGTCACAGTCAGCTTCCATTTTCTTTTGATACATAGGCCTAAATTTAGGAACTATATCAAAAACAAACACAAATAAACATACATTTACGTAATAACGCCCTTCTGTTTACCTCCCCCTTGTAATAATATCCCAGGTAGTATTTACCTAGCTTTAAGCAACACATATGCGTGATTTTACTTACCAATCTTCATGATTTATGCCAAAAATAAACAGATTACGACAAATGCATACCCTTTATGACGTGATACATGACAAATTAGTGAATTATGTTTGGCAATTACATGCAAATGAATATCCCACGTGTATTTGTGTGTGTGCATTCGATTCTATGTTGGTTAATTTTAAAACCACACATTTAGTACATATTGCTGTTATAGAAAGTCATTTTCACAAGGGGTATACAAAAAATGTTGTTTCGACCTTGCTCCATCAACTTCCCCCTTTGGTGATTTTATGACCAAATATCTCCCAAAATGTAGAAATTTTAATCTGAACATGTTTCAAATTCTTTTAATTAGTACGTGTTACATTTCTGTTTCTTCTAATTTCTTTCTATCTTGATAAAGCTTCTCTTTAAACTGTTCCATCTCAATATCACCTTTTTCCCTTTCCCTGTCTTGTTTTTCTTCAATCTTCTTCTTCAAAGATCTTTTGACATTTCTTCTCTTTTTACAATAACAACTTAATCTCAAAACTAAGATTACTAATATTAATATAATTAATAATTAATAATTACTGGTATTAGTATTTTCCCTATAATGGATCTACTTATTTCATAAAAACAATGTTTAACTGCTGATAAACTTCTACCAACTTCCAGTGGTCCTATTTCTTTATGTAATTGTGTAATATTTGTAATATATCTCTCAATGTTCTGACTTTTATCAGGAATGTAGATACAATAGTGTTGCACCTTTAAAATTCCACAAACTCCTCCTTTTTTTGTTGCCAAAATTATATCTAATGTGTTAGAGGCAGGGGAAACCCAATAAACCCTTGTAGGCTTGTGCACTGGATATTTAAAGTCAAAGTATGCTACAAGGGACTTGTTTTAGAAACCAATAAATCTTAGTTGTGAGTCATACATATGTAACACACTCAAGTGTATCAACAGAATATCACACTTTGTAATTGGCTAGAATAAATCAAAGGAAGGAAAAGAGAACACACAGAGATGGTAAGTTATATTCTGAAATTTTTTGTATTTACTGATAAAGCAACAAATTTTAATCTTGGGATACGGATACACAGAAATTAATTCAAGCAAACAATGTGAACAGAGGTATAGTTAACAGTGACTCTTCAGTTCACAGCTAACACATCAACTCCTGGTGATTATAACAAACAACCAAAAATAATTAATAAACAATGGTTGTATGTTGGTGACAACGCAACGTTTCTGGAGATGATGGAGGTGTCGACGTTTCGGTCTAATATGCAGTCGTCATGTAGACCATCATCAGGACAGAACATTTCATTGCTGAAAAAAACTCCCTGAAATTTCCAAAAGGGGATATTTTCAAATTTCGGTGGACGACAAGCCAACCGAAGTCGCTATTTTCCTGATTACACAACTTGCCATATTCAAAAACACAAAGGTACACTGCATGTTTAGTTTCCAGCTGTCCGAAAACCGTTCACCGAAGGGGTTCTGTGTATACCGGACTAAAGATTTGATTCAACCAACTGGAGACTTTGCTCCACGTCTCTTGTCGTCCACCGTAATCTCCAGAAACTAAGATTTATTGGTTTCTAAAACAAGTCCCTTGTAGCATACTTTGACTTTAAAAATTATATCTAAAGCAAGTCAATTTTGCATTGCCATACTTATCATAGCAAACATTTCCGTATTAACCATTAAAAATCCTCCCGCTGTGTCTGTTGACAATCGGTCTACTATTGTTGACAGCTTTCTATTCGGTTTGCATTAAATGATATGCATACTGCTGGTATTAGTGCTCCACAAACATCCCCTATTATTTCAATTTCTCTTTCTCTTCTCTTCCGACTTAATGGTTTACCTATTTCATGAATACCATTAGTACCTCTATCTACATGAAAGATTTTAGGAAAACCAAGCCAATGTAACATGATCCACACCAGTGATCCGGTAATTTGTAATAAGTCTTGTTCGGGCACAAAAAATATATTCCCAGAAAAACTGGGTCGTTTCCACCTTTAAGTACCCATCCCCTTTGATAATATAAGTATCTTCACATTGACTTGCGCCCACAAAATAATTGTCATACACAGTGTTATCTCTTCGAATATATAATTTCCCTAATAATTGTGTATCTATATTTATAGCCACATTTACATTATGTCCCTCAATATTATCGTCTGAAAATGTCCACTTTGTAGATTTAGTCTGTTTCACTTTTTCCCATCACTTATATTGTTGTCTTCTTTCCTCAACCACATTCAGAAAAACGACCTCTTTATTTCTCATTTTACAAGTCAAATTATGTTTAAAGGCATAATCGTGTGTTAATTCTTGAGTTTCTAAAAAATATTTTCCAAAACTTTTTGCAGGCTTAAACTTATTTAGTTCAGCAACAATTTTCAATTTTGCAAATACATAATCTGAATCAGAATAATAATATTCTAATTTTCCAGTTCTATAAAACAAACTTTTTATCACACTACAGGTTACTCCATATGTTAATGGTAAATGATGATAAGTCACACCCTCGGAAACAGATGCGGTAATTTCACACAGACATAACAATCAATGGCATCCATTGTTCTTACATATTCAGATAATAATCTCGAAATGTTTTTTTTAGAAAAGTGACTGAGTGACTTATCTCAATGAATTTCAGGCTTATATACATGTAATTTTTTCATTTTTCAAATCATCATTCTTATCTTTCAAACTCTCATTTGCTTTCAATTTATCAAAATCAGGTCTAAAAGGAATAATAATAGCAAGAATCAACCATACTTACATTAATATTCCAGTGCAAAGTAACCACATTCCACACCAGTAGGTCGCCAGTAGGTAGTTATAGTTAGGACCTAGTTTCCATAGAAAATCCACAACTTTCTATTTGGAATAACTTTGGCGCCGGTGGACGAATCTTCGCGAATTTCTCCAAGAAAATAGCCTGCTCAGTTCCACTCCTTCCCTGAAATTTGGGGGTGATTCGTCAAGTGCGGGCCGAGAAAAACGGGTGGTCCCAAAACATTTTTTCCCCATGCAATTTTCCATAGGGACCTTTAGCCAGGGCTACAGCCCAAACGTCTGAACGGAATTACTCCAAATTTGACAGAGAGGTAAAGTTTGATTTGCATATTGTGCTTTTTGTTAAATGGTGTAAATCCGTTCAGTAGTTTCTAAGAAAATTACAAGTAAAATCATAGCGATATCTAGAGACGAAATACCGCACGCATACGGAAATCTGTGCAATTATGAGCACGAGATGCATGCTGATTGGCTGTCAACTGTCTATCAACACTCCAAACCAGGAAGTATTGGCAGCTATCTTGTTCGTCGCTAGAACCGAGTCACAAGAAAACAGTAAAACAAAGTTGAGAAATAAGAAAGGGGGCAGGGTAGAAACATCCTGACCCTATAGGCATGCTCAGGGGGCCGTACATGGATTTTTAGGCTCTATTTAAAAAGAAAATAGAAAAATAGCAGGGTACGTGTACGGAAATCCATACAATTGGTGGATGCTGATTGGCTGTCAACTGTCTGTCAACACTCCAAAACAGGAAGTGTTGGCAGCCATCTTGTTCGTCGCTAGAACCAAGTCACAAGAAAACAGTAAAACAAAGTTGACAAATAAGGAAAGGGGGCAGGGTAGAAACATCCTGACCCTCTAGGCTTGCTCAGGGAGTCGTACATGGATTTTTAGGCTATATATACATATATTTTTAAAAATAGAAAAATTGCGGGGTACGCGTATGGAAATCCGTACAATTACAAGCATGAGCTGCATGCTGATTAGCTGTCAACTGTCTGTCAACACTCGAAACCAGGAAGTGTTGGCAGTCATCTTGTTCGTCGCTAGAACTGAGTCACAAGAAAACAGTTAAACAAAGTTGAGAAATAAGGAAAGGGGGCAGGGTGGAAACATCCTGACCCTCTAGGCTTGCTCGGGGGGTCGTACATGGATTTTCAGAAAAAATAGAAAAATCACGGGGTACGCGTATGGGAATCCGTACAATTACGATCACGAGCTGCATGTTGATTGGTTGTCAACTGTCTGTCAACGCTCCAAACCAGGAAGTGTTGGCAGCCATATTTTATTGTGAAGTATGCGGGGGGCTCACAGCCCTCCTACATACCCCGGGGACCGCCACCTTCCTGGGGCAGTAATATTTAAAATAGGGGGGTCCGTGACAGCGCAGACCTCCCAGCCCTGGGGACTACCACTTGTCGGGGCTTTTTAATGTTGGGAGGGGGTCGCACGGCCTCCGTCCTGGAGCTCTTGATGGCTCTGGGGACCACCATATCTCAGGGCCGACTCTTGCTGTGTCCCTTGGTGCCTACCCCCGGGACACTGCTGTTTGCTATGGTCGGGCGGGAGCGCCGTGGCTCCCACTTTAGCACAGCAAACTGGTTTCCTTTTTCAAAGAGAGAGCAAGTTAATCTGCTGTCTCTTTCAAGTAGGAAAGCACAGATTGCTTCTCGTTAGAGAGAGCAGCATGTAAGCTGCTCTCTCTGAGAAAGCAATGCCGGCTTTCGTAGGACGCGTGGAGTCGGCTGGGACCATGAGGGCATTGGGGTTCCCCTCACAGTCCCCAATCTTAATTTTTGAGTCCCGGGGGATGGGGTCCCTTTGCAGCTCCTTAAACATTCGTACATATAATTTCTGCAAAATCCTTTGTGTTGGGGAACAGAGTATTACTCCAGTGACTTTGTCATCCATGTATCTTTTTAACTTTTTCTTTACTTGAATTCCGTTTTATTTATAGTATGTTTCTACCTCTCTTCAGAATGAGTTCCACAGCGTAGCGTCCGTTGCAGTGTTCTTAGCTTTTTTGTTCTTTTGCCTACTTACCAGTTTGTGTTCAAGATTCGGTGTCCTATTTGTGTAGCTTTCCTTTGTGTATCTTTTGTGCAGCCTTCTTTTGTGTATTTGTTTTGTATCTAACTTTGTTTAATCAGTGCTTCATTCAGTGTTCTGAATATAGCAGAACATCTGTAGACATGTAGTTTACTCCTTTACTTTGCCTTCCTCCACCCTAATTGACAACGTAATGGGGTGAGTCAAACTAAGTCTAACGCTTTGGCCAAGTTACACTGGCTACCCATCAAAGAGCGCATTTTGCTCAAGACAATGTGCTTTGCCCATCGAATTGCACATGGGAAAGGCCCCCCCTACTCAAAAAGACTCCTAACTATCCACCGTCCCAAACGCAATCTGAGGTCCTTGGGCAGTATGCTGTTCGCTGTCCCTCGTATCTTCAGAGCCAGAATGGGTGGCCGCTCATTCCGCTATCTGGCAGCCACCCACTGGAATAAACTCCCCCTGAATCTGCGGATGGAGCCATCCGAAAGTCGCTTTCGACTTAAACTCAAAACTCACCTCTTCCCCAGTCATTAGTAAAGGGCAGGGTGTAGCTGTATTGTGTTCTGCTGTTTTTATCTAAGCGTTCTCTATGGAACTCATCCACAGCGCGGAGACACACCATTTTAAGTGTAACCATGAGCTCTATAAATGATTTTATTATTAAGGCAGTGCTTTCGTCACTGTTTTAAGTTTGCAACACAGTAGGTAGGATAAATAAATAAATAAATAAAGCACTTGACACAATGCAGAGTGACACTTTATTTATTGTATTTAATTTTTGGAATGTTTTCAAAATAAAATACACTCATGTACAAAATATTGTTGCTTTATTTGCAAGATAAATATTTAACATAATTCATATGAATCATCACATACGCTGATATTACAGTAAAGATAAAATGAAGTGCTTATGTTTTTGTACAAGGACCTAAAACATAAGAAATTCAGTATGGAATATCAGCAAAACAATTTGGAAGACAGTTTCGAAATTAGTAACAGTGTCATAGAAGAGCTGAACATACTTTTTTACAAGTAGCAGGAATGAAGAGGAAGATATAAATGCTGCAGATATTAGCTGTGATTTCCTAGACTAAACCTTAGATGTTGATTTTCTGGAAGCATTAGATGACATCGAGTATGATTATATGACTTTTGGAATTGATAAACAGGAATATGAAATACATGATGAAAATATGTTTGAAGCTCTATTAAGTTATGAGATGTTATAAGAATACATTTATTAAAATGGTTTGAGACATTCTTCTTGCAGAATTGTAATCATTCAGTTAGTATTGAAGTACTCATGGTGCAAAGTGGGCCTTAGGGCATGGACTGCTTCAAACCCCTATAGACTATGTATGCACTCTTCCATGCACCGGCAAATTTGTCTTTTATACCTTTAATTGCCTAGTCTGTTTCCTTACACTTCCAGGAAACACTATCACACTTCTAGAAAGGCAGCAAGTGTGCAAATGTTATATTGCTTTCTGGTGGGGTAGTTGTTACAACAAAAAGGCTTGATAAAGGGCCTGCACTTTGAATACGAATATGAAATAGAAGAATACCTAATACCCATAGCTAAGAAAGGCAGCAAGTAGATGTGTGTATGTGTGGATGATGTGTTGATTGAGTGGAAGATTAATAATGTAAAAAATAAGAAAGGCTGCAAGTGTGCAAATTACACAGTGCCTTTTAGCTGGGGAAGTAGTTAGAACAAAAAGGCTTGATAAAGGGCCTTGACTTTGAATCAGAATATGAAATAGAAGAATAGTTGATAACTAAAGCCAAGAAAGGCAGCAAGTAGGTGTGTGTATGTGTGGATCGATATGTTCATCTACTTTTTCAATTTGTCCAGATGTGGAATCTCTTCTTCTACAGTTATTTCTTCTTCTCCCAAATTCACATTTTATAGAATTGATATTTTTTTACCAGATACAACGTTGCTTTTTTCACTTTCCTAACGTCCAGTAATTCTTGCCAGATGTTCTTACTCTTAGTATGAACGCCATTAACTAAAATAACTAGAGGTTTATCTTCAACATTTTGTACACCAATTGTTTCAATATTTTTCACTGTTGTATCAATACAGATATTGTGATACATATTATCCAGTTAGAAGAATAATTGATAATCCCAGTCAGGGATGGCTGCAAGTGTGGAAATTACCCAGTGCCTTCATCCGGGGAAGTAGTTACAACAAAAAAGGCTCCATAAAGGGCCATGACTTTGAATCAGAATATGAAATTGAAGAATAATTGACAACCTCTGTGAAGAAAGGCAGCAAGTGCGGAAATTTCCCACTGCCTTCTGCTAGGGTACTATGTACATGAAAAAGTTTCAATAAAGGGCCTTGACTTTGAATCAGAATATGAAATTGAACAATAATTGATAACCCCTGTGAAGAAAGGCAGCAAGTTCGCAAATTGTCCACTGCCCTCTGCCGGGGTAGTATCTACATGAAAAAGGCTCGATAAAGGGCCTTGACTTTGAATCAGGATATGAAATTGAAGAGTAATTGATAACCCCAGACAAGAAAGGCAGCAACTAAGTGTGTGTATGTGTGGGTGATGTGTTTATTGAATGGAAGATGAATAAGGTAAAAAGTAAGAAAGGCTGTGGACGCATAAAGTAACCACTGCCTTATCAATCAATCAATTAATCAATCAATCAATCACCAAAATTTGTAGAGCGAGCTACTCACCCGCTAGGGTCTCAAGGTGCTGGGAGGAGGGGGGGAGCCGCTACTGCTCGAACAGCCAGGTCTTGAGTTGTTTCCTGAAGGAGAGGTGGTCCTGGGTCAGCCGTAGGTGGGTGGGTGGGGAGGGAGTTCCATGTCTTGGCCGCCAGGTAGGAGAATGATCTTCCTCCAGTGGTGGCTTTGCGAAAACGTGGGACGGTGGCGAGGGCGAGGCTGGCGGATCGGAGCTGGCGGGTGGGTGGATTGAATGTGAGGGTGCTGTTGAGGTATTTGGGGCCCATGTCGTTTAGAGCCTCGTGTGCGTGGGTGAGGAGTTTGAATTGATCCTCTTGCTGACAGGGAGCCATTGCAGGTCTCTCAGATGGGCAGGTATGTGGCTGTGACAGGGGATGTCCAGGATGTGACGTGCAGAACCGTTCTGTATGCGCTGGAGTCTTTTCTGTAGTTTGGCTGTGGTTCCAGCGTAGAGGGTGTTCCTGTAGTCCAGTCAGCTGGTGACGAGGGCCTGGGTGACCGTCTTCCTGGTTTCGGTGGGGATCCACCGGAAGATCTTTTGGAGCATGCGCAGGGTGTTGAAACAAGATGACGAGACAGCGTTGACTTGTTTGGTCATCATGAGGGAGGAGTCCAGGGTGAAGCCTAGGCTGCGTGCATGGTCCGTGGGCTTGGGGGCAGTGCCCAGTGCAGGGGGCCACCAGGAGTCATCCCAGGCAGAGGGGGATGGTCCCAGGGTGAGGAATTCCATCTTGTCTGAGTTCATTTTCAGACGGCTGAGCTTCATCCAATCTATGACGTTTTTCATTCCTTCCCGGAGGCTGGTTCTGGCGGTGGCGGGGTCATTGATGAGGGAGAGGATCAGCTGGGTGTCGTCAGCGTAGGAGATGATGTTTAGGTTGTGCTGGCATGCGATGGCTGCGAGGGGGCTCATGTAGATGTTGAAAAGGGTGGGGCTGAGCGAGGATCCTTGAGGAACGCCGCAGATGATTTCGGTGGCCGCGGATCGGTAGGGGAGAGGCGGACTCCCTGGGTTCTTCTGGAGAGGAACGAGATCATCCACTCCAGGGCCTTCCCTTGGATTCCAGTGTTGCTGAGGCACTGTATTAGTGTGGGGTGGCATACGGTGTTGAAGGAAGCTGAGAGGTCCAGGAGGATGAGGGCAGGAAAAGGGAGGAGCGAGATGGGGCGGAAGTTCTTAAGGTCCGTGGGGTCTGCGTGGGTTTCTTCAGGAGGGTGCTGGGCTTGGCATGTTTCGAGCTCTCTGGGAAGATGGTGGATGTGAAGGAGCTGGTGATGATGTCCCGGAGTTGGGGTGCGATGATTTAGTCAGCTTTGTTAAAGATGTGGTGTGGACAGGGGTCGAATGGGGAGCCGGAGTGGATGGTGTTCATCATGTAAGTAGTGTCTTCGGTGCTGACCGTGGTCCAGGTGCAGAGGGTGGTGGTGGGGGGAGCTGGTTCGGTGGTTGGGTGCGTGGTCTGTGCGCCGAAGCTGTTGTGTATGTCGGCGATCTTGCAGTGGAAGAATGAGGTGAATGCGTCGCAGAGGTCTTGCGAGGGTGTGATGTCGTTGTTGCAGGCGCTGGGGTTGGAGAGCTCTTTAACGATGCTGAAGAGTTCCTTGCGGTTGTGGGTGTTGTTGTCTAGTCATTCTCTGAATGTTGTCCTTTTCGTGGTTTGGATCAGCTGGTGGTGTTTGTGGATGGCGTTCCTGAGGGCTGTCATGTTTTCTGTTGACTGGTCGTGGTGTCAGGCTTTCTCGAGGGTGAGGCAGGATTTCTTGGAGTTTATGAGGTTGTTGGTGAACCATGAGGCTTTCTTGCTGCCGGGTCTGCTGGTAGGATTCTTCAGCGGTGCGAGGCCATTGGCACAGTTGGTGAGCCACTGTGTAAGGTTGCGGGCTGCTTTGTTGTGTTCTGTCATGTTGGTGGGAGGGTTCTGGCTTAGGGAGGTGGTCAGCTGGTCAGCGGTGATCTTGCTCCAGCTTCTTCGGGGAACCTGTTGCGGGTGATGGTGTGTCGTGGTTCTCCTGAAGGTGAAATGGACGCAGCTGTGATCTGTCCAGTGTAGTCCGGTGGTGTGGCTGAAGATGTAGTTGCTGGAGGAGAAGATGGGGTCAAGTGTGTGGCCGGTGTAGTGGGTGGGGGTGTTCACCAGTTGCTTGAGTCTGATGTTGGCAAGGTTGTCCAGCAGGGTGGTGGTGTTGTTGTCAATGTTGTTTTCCAGGTGGAAGTTGAGGTCCCCTAGGAGGATGTAGTCTGAGGAGGTGAGGGCGTGCGGGATGATGAAGTCTGCGATTGCTTCGCTGAATTATGTATGTGGTCCCGGGGGTCTGTAAATGAGGGTGCCTCTGAGGGTGGTCTTGGGGTCGGTGTGTATCTGGAAGTTAAGGTGCTCGGCGGCGGTGAGGGTGTCGTCGGAATTGGTTGTGATGCGGTCCCTCCGGGTGATCTTGTAGCCGTCCGTGATGGCTATGGCGATGTCGGGGTCTGAGGAGGCGTTCATCCAGGTTTCTGTGAGGAAGGCGAAGTCTGGTGATGTTGTGTTGAGGACGTTCCAGAGTTTGACGGTGTGCCTGTGGACGGAGCGGATGTTGTGCAGGATGCACTTGTGGTGATTGTTGCTGGTGTCTGGCCTGGCCGGTGCGGTGCAAGTTCGGAGGCAGGTGAATTTGCAGGCTTGGCTGGTGAAGGGTTCGTGGGTGCGTTTCTGGGTGGCTCATTGGCAGGCGGGGTTCCGGCCTGCCACCGAGCCACCGAGTCAAGGAAGTAGATCTTTGGATACCCAGCTCATTATGGAGTTCTGGACTTTTTGGTTCCGTCCAGAGGTGTCAGGGTACAACACCCAAAGACCCCGGAGTCCCACCTGCCTTGGTGCACAAATGAACAGAAACACGGGCTTCTCGATGGTGGCGTCAAAGACCAAAGGTTTATTACTGCAGGGACACAGAAGTCACAGAATCTACACACGGGCAGAATTCAGGAGACTGTTCGATTTGTACAAAGTGGGTTGCTCCTTATATACTAAAAATTGTGCTCCAGGCAAATATTTCACATGTCGGTACATTCCCAAACCTTTTGTGTCTCTTAAACAATAAATATTTGGCGTTACACAGGAACTGTCGATAATATCTGATACCAAACATCACGAAGAGGGGTTCCCACTAGTCCATCACAATCCCTTGTCAATATTGCATTCAAGAGCCGGACCGCCTCATCGTAAAGTTCGTTACCTCCCCCTAATAAAGGCCCAGAAGGAGAGGAGCAGAGCCAGGTGCAGAAGATAGAAAAGCGGGATAAGAGATGTTTGTGGGTTGTAAATGGGCAAGGCTACCGGCTTCGGCCGCCTAATCATGATCAGGTACAATGGACAGGAAAACCAGTTCAGGTGGGCTGGCCTCGGGCAGAGGAGGCAGCCTTTGTCGAGTCATGCAGCTACAGCGTGATCTGGTTTAAGGTGCACGTGCCACGAAAGAGGTGAATCTCCGGCTAAGGCTACGTGTCCTTAATCAAAGTGGAGTGAATGAAATGATCAGAGGCTATTGCGTATGTGAGGGCAAGGAACCACAAAATGGCGGCCACGATCTAAGATGGATGCCATGGGTAGATCAGAAATGTGTTCATAACAAGAGTGCTCTTGCTCGTAGCGTAGCGAAAACACTAGGATATACTAAATGGATCATTTGCGGTTCACTGATATCATTTTTATGTATTTCCGACAAACTTGAAAACACGGGTTCAAGTCGTCACGGAACCGTCACGGAACCTCAGACCCTCCTTTTGCCCTTACATAGGCAATTACTCAATCTATGTCTGAATCTAGTTCTATGTTCATCAGGTCAGTGACATGCTGTTGTATCATCATCCTTTCTCGTGTCTTTTCTCCAAACGCAGGTGGTTTTCTGAGGCAAGTTGCAGCACAAAGACTACACAGAGCAGGACCACACTGGATAATCAGACAACATGAGAATAGGAATACTAAGATGACACCAATGACCATTAGAACCTTCCATCCCCACGCTGAGATCAGAGTCCAAACCCACTCCTTGAAGGACCAGTTTCCCTTGTCTATATGTATGGAGTCCGAAATCTTGTGCAACTTAGAGATCGCCTCGTAAACTGTTGGAGCATTATTAGGAATAAAGACACAGCAGCTCGATTGGATCATTCTGCATACCCCACCTCGATCTGCAAGTATAACATCTAGAACCATACGGTTCTGCAATGTCATGAGCCTATCTGCCTGAAGCTCAGCTGTCAGATTGCTAAGGGCACCAGCAGTTTCGGTAATAGTAGATTCAACTACCCGTGTTAGCTGACGTATGTTTCTACTATTGGCCATAGGCCCCCAAAACGGAAGGAAGCCTTTGAAGAAGTCTCCAGCTTCCTGGCCAGCGGTATCTTCCTTGCTGAAAACACCTCTTGCTACTCTTGTTCTGTGGTAATCCGGTGAAGCAGTGTATGTCGGAGGCAACAATCGAGCAATGTAACATGATCCTGAGAAGTCGGCAGGCAACCATGTATAAGCTCTGTCTCGACAAATGAAATAGGTACCCCTAGCAGTGAGGAAGGCAGGGGAAGAGTTAGCCGGAAACACATAAGTCTCTACGCACTCACTCCTCCCTAGCTGAGCTCTCGGATTTCTCCCATTACCTTGCAGACAGACCTGACCTCGGTGAGGTACGACCCAGATTGGAGTTGAGCTTTTACGCTTGCTTTCTCCTAAACTAAGGCGATACTCTGAAGTATTCCAACTTAAATATACTCGCAATTCGTCTCTAGGGTAAGATGGAGTATTATTGACGTCCTTGACCATGTCAATAATTCCCTGGACTAAGGCTTTGTTGGCAGAGTTATATTTAGTGGAACGTGGTGGACGTGGTGGATAGGTTTCAAGGGCATAAGCAAAAATGGTTTGGAAGGCCTGAAATGATCCATTATAGCTGTAAGGCAAAACCAAATAGGGAATACCTCTATCCATAGTGTGAGGTATCAAGCCACACACCCAGCAGTCTGTAGTGTTAACTACCAGTTGGTGTTGGTGCAAGAGCTGTACAAAAGTATTATTAATGAATTCTGAGCGTCGAGCTTGTTCATGTTCTGGAAATGAGTGAAAAGAGTGTATAGAAGAAACAGTAGAAATAGCTGGATCAAGGGGAGGCACTGTAGAAACTGGCACAAAAATCAAATTTATGCTAAAGACAATTCCACCCACCAATGTTGCTAAAACAATCAAAAATGTAATGGCACATTGCATCAAGAAACATTTGCTGTGAAGAATTCTATTTAGTCTGTTTCTGCGAACGTAAATCACATTTTCTCGTTGCAGCGCAGGAAGTTCCATCTTCTACAATCCGCTCGCGACCACTGATGATGTGTACGTAGATGAAAATGCCTCTGTCAGCCCTGGGAGTTCCCAAAACTAACAGAAAGATCGACCTTGTGTCAGACCCCTGCAAATTCAAACTAGGCACACAGCCACGACCCTACGGCTACCCAGACGGCAAGGCAATTTATTAAAAAACAATAAACAATAGCAAACTTCCTGGCTGAAAAGCAAAAGTTCAATGTATAAATATCAAAATCACAATATGCAGTTGCCTGCTTTATTAGTTCGTTTTATGGCTTCTAAGGTTGTATCTCTTCTTCGCTGGTACTGTTTGATCGGAAAATAGTGTATCACTCGCAGTTGTTGTAGAGTTTAAGTTCGCAGATGGCAAAGTTTCTTTTGATGCTGGAGACAAATGTTCAATGTTCAAAGCAGTCTTTTCAGGAGGAGAGTCACGTTTCAAAGTGTCAATAATCAAATCGGCATCGCTGAAAGGGACAAATTTCGGAGTTATTTCAGATTCGGAGGCACCAATTCCCTTCTTCACCCAGTCGTCGTAGGGCAGCGGCAGTGGAACACGCTTTACGTGAGAAGCGTGGATCCAGTTCTTCCGGCCAGCAACACGTACAGCTGTCCTCGTTGCCAGCAGGATTTGGAAGGGGCCGATGTAGCGAGGCTGAAGATTCTTTGTCCTCGCGAAGTTCCGGACCACAATGAAGTCACCCGGTTTCAGTTGATGCCCTGGACTCTCCGGAGGCTTTGGTAGTGCATCAAAAACCTGTTGATGAATAAGACTTAATTTAGCAGTCAAGTCGTAAAGGTAGTCTATCAGCATAGGATATTCAATGGAGCAGAATTGTTTAGGCCTTGGCACACCCCAGACATTTGCCGGGCGGCCAAACACAATCTCATATGGAGAAAGCCCTATTCTAGAATGCACTGTTGCTCTCGTTGATAACAAAGCCAAGGGAAGTGCGTCTGGCCAAGCCAAACCTGTGGATGCTTGTATTTTGGCTATTTTAAGCTTGAGGGTGCCATTGTAACCCTCGACTAAACCAGCAGACTGGGGATGGTTTGCACTATGAAATTTTTGTTTCAATCCTAGACCAGCACACACACTCTGCATAACTTTCCCTATAAACTCACTTCCGTTATCTGACCATACAATCCGTGGCATTCCGTACCTAGGGAAAAATTCTTTTAGAAGAATTTTGGCAGTTGATAGAGCAGTGTTGTCCTTTAGTGGGTATGCTTCTATCCACCTGGAAAAAGCACAAACCACCACCAGGACGTATTTTAAATTGTTACAGCGTTCCATGTGAATGAAGTCTAACTGTATTACTTCAAAGGGACAGGAAGGAGGAGCAAAATGACCAGCTGGAGTTGGAGTTCCCTTGCCAGGATTATGCATCAAGCACACCATACAATTTTTCACCACTCTCTCTGCACACTTACTGATTCCCTCATTCTTCCAGACCGGAGCTAACATCTTACATATCCCTTTAGAACTTATGTGCGCCACTCCATGCGCCATCGTCACTACTGCAAGCACATACGCATCAGGCAACATCCAACGCTGCTGTTCTGTCAAATCGATCCAACATCCATTCGAGTCCAATTTGCCCGTACTTTCTCTCCATACGCGTTTCTCTTCCTCAGTCGCTTCTTTCTGAATCTCTTTCACACTTTCCATAGTATCCTCACACATTCCAGACTCAGCAATCCATCTTGCAGACGTAGCAACATACATTCTACTCATCATGTCTCTAGCTGTTTGTTTAGCGGTTTCATCAGCAAAGGCATTTCCCCGACCAACATCATCCGTGATTGCTTTATGAGCACTGCACTTCACAATCGCAACTTCAGTCGGTAAGGTTAGAGATTCCAACAAGTCGTTAACTAGCTGACCATGCTGAATCTTAGTCCCATGGGACGTAATGAAACCCCTTTCTCTCCACAACCGGCCAAAACTATGGGCCACGCCAAATGCGTACTGACTATCTGTAAACACATTCACTCTCTTTCCCTCAGCTAAAACACACGCTCTCGTAAGAGCTATTAATTCTGCTGCTTGGGCAGAATTCTGACTCACTCTTGCAGTCTCCACAATCGTCTTCAAAGTCGTTACCGCGTAGGCAGCAGTCACATCACCATTCTCCAATTTAAAACATGACCCGTCCACATACAGCGTACCATCCGGGTCGAGTAACGGAGTATCCCTCAAATCGATACGACCTTTTGTCTCTTCCTCCGTTTTGAAATAACAGTCATGTGGCTCAGAATCACTCGACTCTTGATCAGTCGGCAACAATGTTGCTGGATTCAATACATTGCATCTTTTGATCTGAATATGACTCGCTAATAACGTCAGCTCGTAACCAGATAATCTCGCACTAGTAAGGTGTTGTGTCTTCGTTCGGTTCATGAGTGTATCCACTGCATGAGGAACCATGACCACTAGCATATTGTTCATCACCAAACCAGCAGATTGTCGAATGGAAGCTGCAGCTGCCGCTGTAGCCCTCAAACAACTAGGCAATGCTCTAGCTACCGGATCTAGTGTTGATGAGAAATACGCACAAGGGCGTTGTTTATCACCAAACTTCTGTGTCAGAACACTCAACGCGCAACCTTCTCTTTCGTGAACGTAGAGCGTGAATGGCTTGCTATAATCAGGTGTACCCAATACAGGAGCTGAACACAGTGCTTTTCGTAACTCAATAAAACTCTCTTGACATTCATCAGACCATGGCACCGGACTCGGAACATTTTTCCCAGTCAAAGCTACCAATGGCTTCGCTAAAAGTGAAAAATTTGGAATCCACTGCCTACAGTAAGATGTAATACCTAGAAAGGCACGTACTTCCCTCTGTGTGCGTGGAACACTCATCTGCATAATTGCTTTTATTCTTTCTGGGGTCAACTTCCTTCCCTCCTTTGATAAGAGGTGACCTAGGTAGGTTACTTCTTGGCAGCAATATTGCATTTTGGAAGGTGACACCTTATGATTCAAATTAGACAAATGATGCAATAGTGAAATTGTAGCTGCTTTGCAAGTTTCCTTGTCATCGGCAGCCACTAAAAGATCGTCTACGTACTGTACTAGGGCAGAGCCTGGAGGAAGGACAAAAGAATCTAGCTGACTTTTTAAAGCTTGACTGTAAATAGATGGACTTTCACAGTAGCCTTGTGGAGCGCGTTTAAATCTGAAACTTCGACCTCCTAAACAGAAGCCGAAAATATCCCTACTTTCTTCAGCTATCGGAATGCTGAAAAATGCATTCTTGAGGTCTATAACTGAAAACCACGTAGCTGTGGCAGGAATCAATGTTAACAAGGCAGTAATGTCTGGCACTACAGGAAACTGCGGAATTACAATCTTATTAACTTCTCTAAGGTCTATGACAAACCTATAAACTGGAGGCTTTGTGGGATCAGTTCGTTTCAAAATCGGTAATACAGGACTATTACAAACATTTCCTCGCGTTTCTTCAACCACACCTTTTTTAATCAAATCTTGCACAATCAATAAGAGTGCACGCTCACCTTCACTCGATATTTTATATTGAGGAATTCTTGGAAATTTCACATTCGCTTTCAAAGTTACTACATACGGTGGAATCTCTAGTAGACCTACATCATTGGGACCAGTCGCCCAAAGAGAATCAGGGAGTGAACGTAGCTCCGGCGGGAGTGCGTCCATTGACAAGTACATCGGAGAGGTGATATTTTTGCCCAGTGTAAGCTGTACTCCTTCTGGAGAACAGTACAATGTCGCATATAGTCGTTTTAACAAATCTAAACCAAGCAGATTTTCATTACAACCTGTCGTCAAAATCAGGGGTGCTTTCAATTGACACGGTCCAACAGAAATAGACAAAGGACCAGATATCGGGTTGTACACAGGGGCGCCTGAAAAACCTACGGAAACATTTGTTGAGCCAGACAAAGGTGCGCCAGGGAGTTTCGCATGCATGATAGAACTTTTTGCGGCACCAGTATCCAACAGAAACGGTTCGACTACACCTGATGTTGCTACTGCGACATAAGGCCCACTCTGATCCACTGGAACTGATACTACTCCCTCTCTCTGTCCATGGCTGTCCTAGTACCCATTTTGTTGGAATCCCTCATCAACTTCACAATAATCCTCAACGAGATATTGCTGAGATCTATTCTGTAGAGCTGACTGTACATTTCGTTGATCAAAGTGATTAGAAGGACGATCATTCGTTTGCGGAGGCATAGCACCTCGCCCTCGACCTCTAGAATTCTGCGCATAACCACCACGACCTCTCTGAGCTGCTGCCGCATTATTTTGCGCTAAGATCGGACATTCATTTTTATAGTGACCCTCTTTCTTGCAGTACGCACACTGATTCCACTGATATTGAGGCCTAGATGTATTATAATCTGTCCTTTGGTATGAGTTTTGCTGCGTATTAGTCTGATTCGCACGAGGCGGATACGCCTGCTGCAAAAGAACTTTAGTTTTTAAATCTTTCGTTTTCTTCTCTGATTTCTCCTTTTCCTCTTTATCCCTATTTTCGTAGTACTGTGCAGTCGCAAGTATTTGCGCTGTCGTAGATACAGCCCACGCACTTTCTGAGTCTTTCAATTTATTGCATAATTCAGGTAACAGATTATGCACAAATTTATCGACAAACAATCTCTGTCCTCCTTCAGTGCTCATATCCTGACCACTATGGTCTACAAAAGTCTCTTCGAACCTCGTGAAGAAGTCCGAGACACTTTCGTCTTTCTTCTGTCTACACGCTGACAACTTGTCCCAATTAACACGCAATGCTGGCATCAGAGTTTTCATTAAATCAATTATTCTACCTGGCAGATTAGCAATCAAAGGTTCGGGTTTCGCACCACCTATTTGTTGAGCATCTGCTGCAGTGATAGCTGCCCAATCACCACCTAAAGCAGCCTGATGATCCTCTCTACGAATTTTAGCCCACACTGGTTGTGGAACTACATTACCAAACAACATATCAATGTCGGCTAAGTTCATTATACAAGCCTCAACTGTCTGTGTCAATTCCTTGTAATATCCGGCTGGATTCTTACGTGGATCTGGCAAGGCCTGTTTCACTGCTAACACTTCTGCTCGCTTCCATGGAATATGTATCCATACTCTTTGGAACTGTGCTGGAGCAGCTGCAATACCTGCAACCGCATCAGCTTGCACGGCTTCGCGCCAAATTGGAGGAACCTCCCTCATAGGATATTGGCGACTTAGCTTCACTTTACCTTTTTCTAAATCTCTCGGCGAACGAAGAGATGGATCATTTCTAAAACTCAAAATAAGTTCCATCGCTTCCTTTATATTCTCACCCACTATCATTCCAGCAGCAAACTCTTTTTGAACTTTAATTAAATCTTCCAAATCTGATTCGACATCGTCTTCTTCTATCTCTTCACGTAACAACGAGCACATCTCGTCAAAGACGTATCGCTGCGTTGGCTCTCCCCATTGCATAAATGTCTCTAACACATCTCTCGTATTATATCTTCTAACTTTCGTAATCCATCTGAGAGCTGTGGAGTCTAAAACTCCCCGTTCCTCAGTACTTGGAAGCTGACTCCGTCTCTGAACAGAGTCAGGAGTAGGAGTCTTAATCAAGGTTTTATATATAGGAGACAGCATATTAGTAACAGAATCAGTGATTCTTCGACGAACAGAAAGTGGAGTTAGTACACTCGCAGACATAGAGAATGCAGTAGAGGTAGGAATAGATGACGAAACAGTAGGAGTATCGAGGAAAATAGTTTGAGGAACAGTAGGTACAGTGGTAGGTATAGGAGCCGGCAGTGTAGGAAGAGGAGGAGCTGTAGGAACATTTACATTTACCACAGGAAGTATAGGAACTTGATTCTGAGGAACAGGAACACCAGGTTGTCCAGCAACCGGCAATTGAACATTCGGGATGAGTGGAGCCGTAGCACCTTGTGCATACGGTGGAGGCGAACGTAACAGATAAGACAACAGAGGATCGTTTTCGGAATCCTCCAGTATCTTAGCCATTTTCGATGGCAAGGCAGGATAGCACTTGTCAATCGCTAAGTTATGCTCTCTAATGGCTACATCTATGGCCTTCTCACACTCGTTAGCCTGCAACTGTTTAGTCGCTTGCTCTAGAGTTAATTCTTCTTGTTCTTTTTGCTCTTTTTTCAACCTTTTCATTTCTCTCTGTTTGGATTCTTTCCGCCAATAACGAAAAGAGTCAAACATTGCCGGCCGGGCTTTCTTCCTAAACAATTTCGCTTCTAAGTTGTCGAGAATCTCTTGTTCAAAACTACCATGCAGTGGCCAACTAAGGACACCATCCTTCTTACAATAACGGACCCATATCTCATTATAAGTTATAGGACCCACACCATACTTACAGTATAAATCATATAGGGGAGTCCCAATCGGAGGAACCAGACAAGAGTCCTCTAATTGTGAGTTACTGTTGCAACTAAAACAAGACAACATTTTCCGACTTACCATTTTCAGTCCGGAACACAAAACAAACAAACACGAAACAAATTGTGCACTTGAACCAAGAACTTAGGCCTACCAGAAACGAACTGATGTATCGATACCCAAACTGAACCAAATAGATTATCGTAATTAGAACAACCAAAGATAATCTTACAAAACCAAACCAAACCAAGAACCGATCAAGGATTTTTAACAATCCTCACAAAAGTAACCAGCTAGCTATCACTAAATACTTAACTGAGTCACTGAAGACGTCACCAAGGAGAAACCCGTCACGTTTCGCCGTACTAAGGACTGCACCACTTCGGGTCCAAGACAGGGCGACGGTCAAGGCAACGGCCCACTGCAGCCGTCCTGAACGGGAACCCTCGTGGAAGAGAACTTCAGGGCCACTTTTGCGATATGCCGGGATCGATGAAGTGGGGCGCCTCCCTCAGGAATCTTCACACGAAGCTTCTCGAACTCTTCAGGCTTTTGGACCGGTACCGAATGACGTCGCCCCACGTTGGGCGCCAATTGGAGTTCTGGACTTTTTGGTTCCGTCCAGAGGTGTCAGGGTACAACACCCAAAGACCCCGGAGTCCCACCTGCCTTGGTGCACAAATGAACAGAAACACGGGCTTCTCGATGGTGGCGTCAAAGACCAAAGGTTTATTACTGCAGGGACACAGAAGTCACAGAATCTACACACGGGCAGAATTCAGGAGACTGTTCGATTTGTACAAAGTGGGTTGCTCCTTATATACTAAAAATTGTGCTCCAGGCAAATATTTCACATGTCGGTACATTCCCAAACCTTTTGTGTCTCTTAAACAATAAATATTTGGCGTTACACAGGAACTGTCGATAATATCTGATACCAAACATCACGAAGAGGGGTTCCCACTAGTCCATCACAATCCCTTGTCAATATTGCATTCAAGAGCCGGACCGCCTCATCGTAAAGTTCGTTACCTCCCCCTAATAAAGGCCCAGAAGGAGAGGAGCAGAGCCAGGTGCAGAAGATAGAAAAGCGGGATAAGAGATGTTTGTGGGTTGTAAATGGGCAAGGCTACCGGCTTCGGCCGCCTAATCATGATCAGGTACAATGGACAGGAAAACCAGTTCAGGTGGGCTGGCCTCGGGCAGAGGAGGCAGCCTTTGTCGAGTCATGCAGCTACAGCGTGATCTGGTTTAAGGTGCACGTGCCACGAAAGAGGTGAATCTCCGGCTAAGGCTACGTGTCCTTAATCAAAGTGGAGTGAATGAAATGATCAGAGGCTATTGCGTATGTGAGGGCAAGGAACCACAAAATGGCGGCCACGATCTAAGATGGATGCCATGGGTAGATCAGAAATGTGTTCATAACAAGAGTGCTCTTGCTCGTAGCGTAGCGAAAACACTAGGATATACTAAATGGATCATTTGCGGTTCACTGATATCATTTTTATGTATTTCCGACAAACTTGAAAACACGGGTTCAAGTCGTCACGGAACCGTCACGGAACCTCAATTACACAGACTGTGCGTCGCAAGAAAGGATGCAAGTGTGGAAATTACCTACTGCTATTAATGGGAAGTAGTTACCAAGAAGGCTCAAAAAAGGGCCTGCACTTTGAATTTGTATTACAAGAAGAATAATTGATAACTCCAGCCAAGAAAGGCAGCAAGTATGCAAATTTCCTACAGCCTTTTGCCGGGGTAGAACTACAACAAAAAAGGCTTTATAAAGGGCCTTGACTTTGAATCAGATTATGAAATTGAAGAGTAATTGATGCCCGCAGCCTAGAAAGGCAGCAAGTAAGTGTGTGTACATGTGTTCATTGAATGGAAGATGAATAAGGTAAAAAGTTAGAAAAGTTGAAGATGCGCAAAGTAACCATTGCCTTATCATGGATGTAGTTATTTGGATACCAAGCTCATTACATAGACTGCGAGTCGGAAGAAAGGATGCAAGTGTGGAAATAAGGCACTGCAATTCATGGGAAGTAGTTAACAAGAAGGCTGAATAAAGGGTGTGCACTTTGTATTAGAAGAAGAATAATTGATAACCCCAGTCAAGAAAGGCAGCAAGTGTTCATATTTCCAACTGCCTTTGGTTGGAGTAGTTACAAAAAAAAAGGTTGATAAATGTCTAATGAGTCATGTTGAGGACAGATATGTTCCTGTTTTTTATGAAGTTGATAGGCTGTTTCACGTAACAGAAAAGTTAATCGCAATCAATGCATAGAAATTTAAGTTTACTAAAATCAAGATTAATATGTGAGTATTAAAAGGTTCGATAAAGGGACTTGACGTTCAATCAGAATATGAAATTGAAGAATAATTTGTAATCCTAGTCAAGAAAGGCAGTAAGTGTGCTAATTAAGCACTGCTTTCGGCTGGGGTAGTTGATACCAATTACAAGATAATGTCAAAAAAAGTGATTTTGAGCATAGTGATGCTCCTGCTCCCTGCATTTTATGAGATCGATAGATTGTCCCCGTAAGACAAAAGTTCATCACAATAAATACATCGAATGTTAATTTCACCGAAATCAGGATCAATTTGTGGGTGTGGATTGCTTGCTGAATATGCTGCTGCAGCAATCGATGTGCTTGGTGCAGCAACAGGTTGGTTTTCCTGTAACGTCCGTGTTGGAGCTCGAGCAAAGTTATTGGGGTGCAAGTTCTTGATATGTCGCATCATACTTGGTGTGCCAAAGTAGTACTTTTTGGATGCATCACTCCTTTAAAGAGTTGTTTGGCAAATTTTACAGGTTACTAACGGAGCATACAGCTTTTTTTGGCCTTCAGGGATAGCAAATAAGTTCCAAATTAGAGCTTTTTTCTTCTTCTTTGGAGGGTCTTCAGGAATGAAATCTATTTTTGAAGAAAAGCTGGAAGAAGAGTCCATTGCTGTTATTATGGTGATCTTCTTTCTATTTGACAGGATTCTCAAAAGAGACGGTCCTTCTTAGGAACTCAAAGTAGAATGAATAAAAAGGAAGGGATCTTTGAACAGTTGGAATAGGAAGTGTTATGAACTAATACACTATAATATGTATACTTTCTGGCTTTTTTTCAGTTAAATATTCAATTTCTTGTATAGATTTAAGTAATCGATTTCGTGTTCGTTAAACTGTAACTATATAATTTTTTAGTTAGACTTTTCTTGTAGGAAATCTCTTCTCACATCTTCTTCAATTCTGTCTTTTCTGATTTTATTATGTAGGGTGTTAGATGTCGAGCAACAGCAACGGAATTGTCTGCAATATATTGAATGTCTATGTTAGCATTCCACATTGACAAAATGACTGGGTTGTAGTCATTTATATATTTTGACTTTTCATTTCTTTTTAAGTTGTATGTATTTTTTGGAGACTTTCTTGTGATAGTATGTAGCAAAGATGACATAAAAATGTTCACTCTTCCTTTCAATATTACAGGACGTGGAAATCCAAAATGACATTTGGTGTAGAACTTGTTCTTAAATTTGTAGTTTCGATTACAGTATTTCCCACAACGATGTATTTGTAATCATAGGACTTGTTGCTTTAAGTCCTTATCTTGTGTACTTTTGGGTATATTACATTGTAGCATATTTTCCAATAAAAGACAGCACAGTATCATCTGACTCAGTTGTAAATTTGGGAGCATCTTTGAACCTCATTAGCATATGTATGTGAGGAGCATCTTTCGGTTGATACTCTTTTCTCCAAAAGAAATCCAAAACATTTCCAAGAGGAGAATTTTTTTTATTGGTGATAAAAGATATTATAGCTTCGAATCTATGATTGAAATACCTGTATACATTAACTGGATCCAAAGAGAACAATTCTCCAGGTGTTTTGTATTCAATATTAAGTATCTTTGGATTTGTGGTTCGAAGAAATTGAAGTAAATCATCCCAAGCATACTCAGCACAGCTCACATACACATTTTTATAATATTGATTAGTTTTTTTACTAGATACGTTGCCTTTTTCACTTTCCTAACATTCACTAATTCTTGCCAGATTTTCTTACTCCTAGTAGGAACGCATTAACAAGAATAACTAAAGGTTGATCTTCTACATTTTCCACACCAATTGTTTTAATTTTTTATAAAAAATCTACAGGAAAATATACAACTCTTCCCTTTAATCCTGTTTGTAAATCTGAAGGAGGCAATGTTCCTGTCTTAGGCTCCATACAAACTATAAACTGAAATGGATGCACACATTGAATAAGAATAGACTCATAGGTATTTAAATCCATCAGTTCTGAACGAATAATTACCAACTCAAGATTATTATGCACAGCTCTAGCAGGCATTTTGTTCTCATCTAATTTGTTATAACAATATTTACAAATATGCTGATCAGAACTCAAATCAAAAGAATTCTCTACCAACAAATAAGTTGCAAAATGCTTCAATTCATTATTATTTTCCTTTTTACTTTTTAAATACAGATGAACAGTCCTGGTTTGATTTTTATAATGAGTTTGTTGAAAATAAATAGAAGAATAATTTGGCGTTTGAAGTGAAATCACCTTAAACTTTGTAATATCTTGTTCAAAATTTTCTACAGTACAACATTGTACATTCTCTTCCACATTTTCTTCTATTAATATGTCAGTTTCTGCACTGTCTTCCTGAGGACCAAAGTAGCTAAGCTGAATTTCATCAGAGACATTCATTACATCTGATACAGATGCACGGAAAAGAGTACTGTTCAACTTTTTTAACATTAGTGCTGGAATTTTTGCGGAATACAATGTTCTGACTAATTTCTTCATTTGAGTATGATGAACTGGTAACATTCTGAATTGGTAAAAAACACTTTGCCATACTTTTTTAGAAAGACAAGCCTGAGAATGACCTTGCAAACCAGTATTTTCAGTGACTCTGCAAGGGTCTTATTCTCGCAACATCTTAATCTTTAGTTTAACACTTTTCTTAATATAGTTATGTAAGAAATTGCAAATAAAAAATCAATAGATTCATGAGTTACAGTATAAATACTACTACAATTGCAAGTGTTCACTGGGTCTTTAGGACGTCTCCCTAAAACTTCATCAGCTAACACCTCTTTTGCATTTCTAGGACCAATTTTCTCTTTCACAATAGCACAACCATTTCTAACCTCATAAGCATGACCACTAGTGTCAACTGCATGTAACAAATCATTACTCTGTGGATAACTCTCATCGTTAAAAAAAAGTTCAGAACTTGAACAATGTTTCCATTCACCCAAAAAAACCTCTGAATACTTAATCTGTTAGTTACTCTTTTCCACTTACTTTTGGCCTTCATTAAAGGGATTGGTTTATCTAGTGATCAAAATGTATTGATTAGTAGAACAAATTAAAAAAAATCTATTCGAAATCCTTCTCAAGTAGATTTTTTATAGTTTTCTTTTTCTTATAAAATGCGTTTTTAAAAAAAAAAACTTCACTTTCTTAATTAAATTTGTCACAACTGTATTATAAAATTCAAGAATAATTGATAACCCTAGCGAAGAGAGGCAGCAAGTGTACACATTTCTCACTGCCTTCGGGTGGGGTAGTTGTTACAATAAAAAAGGCTTGATAGAGGGCCTGTACTTTGAATACGGATATGAAATAGAAGAATAGTTGATAAGCGTAGCCAAGAAAGGTAGCAAGTAGGTGTGTGTGTACGTGTAGATGATGTGTTGATTGAGTGGAAGATGAATTATGTCAAACATAAGAAAGGCTGCAAGTGCGCAAATTAATCACTACCTTTAGCTGGGGAAGTAGTTACAACAAAAAGGCTAGATAAAGGGCCTTGACTTTGAATCAGAATGTCAAATTGAACAATAGTTCATAACCTCTGCGAAGAAAGTCAGTAAATGTGCAAATTTCGCACTGCCTTCTGCCGGAGTAGTATGTATATGAAAAAGGCTTGATAAAGGGCCTGGACTTTGAATCAGAATATCAAATTGAACAATAATTGATAACTGCAGCCAAGAAAGGCAGAAAGTGAGCAAATTTCGCACTGACTTCGGACGGGGTTGTTCTTACACCAAAAAATCTTGATAAATGTGTAGTGGCTGATGTTGAGGACAGCGATGCTCCTGTTTATTATTTTTGATGAGGTTGATAGAATACTTCACGTAACACAAAAGTTCATCGCAATAAATGCATAGAAATGTAAGTTTACCACAATCAAGATTAATATGCAAGTATGGACTGGTTGCAGAAGATGCTGTTACAGCAGATGTTGTGCTTGGTGGAGCAGCAGGCGGGTTGCCCTTCGATCTTTGTGTTGCAGCTCAAGCAAAGTTATTGGGGTGCAAGTTCTTCATGTGTTGCCCTATATTTGCTATGCTAAAGAAGTATTTTTTGTATAGATCACCCTTTGAAAGAGTTGTTTGGCAAATTTTACAGATTACTTTTGGAGTATTAACCTTCGGCTAGGGTAGTAGCTATGACAAAAAGGTTCAATAAAGGGCCTTGACGTTCAATCAGTATATGAAATTGAGGAATATTAGATAATCCTAGCCACGAAAGGCAGCAAATGTGCACCTAAAGGAACGAAGTTCTGTGGAGTGTGCGATAATGCCTGATCCAAGCAGGACGCATTGGTAGCAAAGTCTTTTAAATTAAGTTTTCTAATAAATATTGGTTGTCCATTCACCGAAGTAATTTGAAGTATATCTACAAAAAGTATGATATATTTTTTTCCAAATAAGTCATCTCATTCAATACGGTCACATGGTGATGATTTGTGGTGCACTGAGTTAGTAATACCTTTGGCGCTGAGCTTGAATGTACCCTTTGATGATGTGTGGTCGGGGGGAGGTACAGTAATTGAAGTAATGTCTTTTGTTGATTGAATTCTGCATCAATTCCATTTAAAAGGACAGTATGTCTCACTGTGACATAACCGTTGACTCTTCTTTGTGATGATTTATGGTGCACTGAGTAAGTAGTATCTTTGGCGTTAAGCTTGTACATTTCCTGTGCAGTGTAGATTGAAGATAGTTGTTAACAGACATAGATGAATGGTTTTTGTTAAATATTTAAACAAAATATGAACACATATAATAGAATTGTGTCTACATCGAATAAATAAAGGCTGAATTTCCTAGTGTTCAAAGTTTAAGAAAATCTGAGGACATTGTGCAATTGTCTCTGTTTTAAGTAAATGAAGATGGTATTGAATGTTTTCTGTATTGCTGGCACTCTTGGTTTCTAGTTGTGAACCCCTCTGAGCGCTGAATTCATTGAAGGCACTTCTAAGCACACATAGTGAAGAGAAATGTATATGCAAAACTGAATTGAAGTTGTGAACCCTGCTGTCCGTAATGTACATCAAAGGTACTAATTGACACAAACATCAATGAATGCTATTTTGTACAGTTAACAGAATGTGAGGACACAGTACAATTGTCTCTGCCTTAAGTAAAGCAAAGCTGGATTCAATGCTGTCCTCAATGTAGAAGGGCAGCTGAATTCAGTTGTGAACCCTGCTGTCCGCAGTGTAGATTGAAGGCTCTAGTGAGCACAGTTATAGATGAATGCTATTTGTGACATCCTTTTACAAAGTCGGAAGACATAAAATCCATTAGTATCTACCAAAAAATAAAGGAAGGCTGGATTGAATGTTTTCTGTAGTAGTGGAGCTCCTGCTATCAAGTTTTGAACTCTACTGACCGCAGTTTAGATTGAAGGCAGTTGTCAGCACAGATTTTGAAGACAAATTTAGTTCCAAACCTGAATTCAAGTTGTGAACCCTGCTGTCCGCAGTGTAGATTGAGGCAATTGTTGACACAAAGATCGATGAATGCTATTTTGTCACAGTTAACAGAATCTGAGGGCACTGTACAATTGTCTGTCTTAAATAAAGCAAGGCTGGATTCAATGTTGTAGATGGAAAGGTGAATTCAAATTGCTAAACCTGCTGTCCACAGTGTAGATTGAAGGGTTTAGTGAGCACAGTTATAGATGAATGCTATTTGTCACATTCTTTTACAAAATCGGAAGATATAGAATCCATTAGTCTCTACCTTAAATAAAGGAAGGCTAGATTCAATGTTTTCTGTAGTACTGATATGCTCGTGGTATGAAGAGGTAAACTCTGTTGTTCATAGTGTACATTTGTAGGTAGTACTTAGTACAGACATTCAGGAATGTTTCTTGTGCCATCCATTAATAAAATTGTGTCTGTCTTATATAAATGAAGGCTAATTTGAATGCTGTGCATAGTGTAGATGGAAAGCTAAATTCAAGTTGTGAACCCTGGTGTCCGTAGTGTAGATCGAAGGCAGTAGTTGACACAGACATGGAGGAATGCTTTTTGTCACTTATTTAAACAAAATATGAAGACATACAGTAGAAATATCTCTAAATTAAAGAAATGAAGGCTGAATTTTCTACTGTTTAAACTTCAAGAAAATCTGAGGACATTGTGAAATTGTCTCTGTTTTAAATTCATCAAGATTGTATTAAATGTTTTCTGTAGTGCTGGCGCTGTTGGTATCTAGTTATCAACTCTACTGAGTGCAGAATTGATTGAAGATAGTTCTCAGTACACAAACTGAAGAGAAATTTACATGCAAAGATGAATTGAACTTGTAAAGTCTGCTGTTTGCAATGTATATCGAAGGTAGTACTCAACACAAACATCGATGAAGGCTATTATGCTCAGTTAACAGAATCTGAGAACATAGTACAATTGTCTCTGCCTTAAATAAATTGAAACTAATTTGTCATACTCTGTTTTAAGAATATGCTGCATTCTTAAATGCACAAAGGCAAGCATTATGTTTGATACCATGCTTACGTCATCAATAACGAGAGGTTTCATTTTCTTTAAGAGTCTTCACAACAAGCTTCTCCAGATAGCTTGTGGTATTGCAATTTGTTGTCATGCTCTACAGGTAGTATAAGTAAAAGATGTAATGTAGCATTGGAAAAGTTAACATTTGGTCATATTTTGAATATACGGAACTTATTATAAATATGCGAAATGATGCTAATTATTTTATAAGATATAAGAATTGAAAAAATGAACATGCAAAAAAGTTTTACAGATATGATTACTTTGCTTTTTATTTTTTTATTATTTTTATTACATTACATTTTTTATCTTTTTTCAAGAATTCCAATGCATGTTACAGTGCACATATTTCAAAATACACATTAGTAAACCAAAAAAGGCAAAAGAAATTGCAATATAAACATATAAACCTATTTCAGCCGCCCACTCTACTTTCCTATAGCAAATATATACTTCCCTCCTCCCATTTCAGTGCCGGAGAGCCCTCCCCTAACCTGCCCTATTCATCCATTGTTCGATGGGCAGCCATATCCTTTCACCCAGTGCTCTTGCCCTTCTACCCTTCCTGTCATATATAGCTTTCTCCATATTGTACGTAGATAGTAGCCTTGCTACCCACATCTGAAATGTGGGAAATGCCCTATCAAGCCATGTTTTTGCAATGCCAATCCTATATACTGCCATAACCATAAATAAAAATTCTATGGGGAGGCCTTCTGCTCCTACGATCACCCCTAACATTATGAGTCGTCTGTCATTTTAATCTTAATCCCCAGGGATTTCTCCAAGAATTCCTCAATTGCCAATTTCAATGTGTGCAATTGTGGGCATTGCGCAAACATGTGTACAATATCAGCATTACTCGAGTCACAACGCGGGCAGGTTATTCCAGTGGTCCCCCCCACTGTGCAATTCTGGCAGGGTGTGGTATAGTGAATATACTGTTTTATAATGCTGCGCTTGGAATGTCGCTGAACACAGAACTGTCCAGCCTAAATCTAAAGAAGCCTGTAATCCCTCAGGGCGCAAACCCACTTTTATCACCCTTTTGCTAGCATTGTTACCCCTATCATCACCTTTTACTGCATAGAGTTCTTCATACAGCTGTCTAATTGTGCATTGACTACTTCGTTCTATATAATCCATTATCCTACAATGGCTAAACCATAAAAGACCTCTCTGTTTAATATAAAAATAACTCCTTACTTGCGGGTACTTGAAAAAATTACTTTCTGATATTTCGAATTTACTTTGAATCTCCTGAAATTGTAGAATCCCTCCATCCGAATCCATTAAATCCCCTAATTTCTTGATCCCCTTTTTGTCCCATTCTTTCATGACTGCATCCCTGAAGATCTCCCCTGTGAGTGAGTAATTTGTATACAATCTCATATATCTATTGTATCTGCCTATTCCCAGTTTTTTTGCAACAGCCTTCCAGATTTGATATATTGCTCTTAAAGTCTTAAACCTAGTATGTTTAAAGTAGGTATAGTCTACCGTATTTAATAATGCGTTCTCCGCCTCCCTGCCCACCAAACCTTTATAAACATTCACAAAACCGAGTCTACCGGCTCTTTGACCAGCACTTCCCCCCCAATTAGCCCTTGTGAGTATTGCAGTGCCGCCGCCCAATAATAAAACCTAAAATCAGATATGATTACTTTGCAATTTGTTTGCAAATGAAAATATTGTTCCTAAGTTTGTAGCTACTTTTAGAATAATTGATAACCCCAGTCAAGAAAGGCAGCAAGTGTGCAAATTTCCCACTACGTTCAGCCGGGGTAGTTGATACAACAAAAGGCTCAATAAAGGGCCTGCACTTTGAGTCAGAATATGAAATTGAACAATACTGGATAACCCCAGCGAAGAAAGGCAGCAAGTGCGCAAATTTCCCGCTGCCTTCTGGCCGGGTAGTACCTACATGAAAAAGGCTCGATAAAGGGTCTTGTCTTTAGATCAGAATATGAAATTGAAGAATAATTGATAACCCCAGCCAAAAAAGGCAGCAAGTAAGTGTGTGTACGTGTGGATGATGTCTTGATCGAGTAGAAGATGAATAAGGTGAAAAATAGGAAAGGCTGCAGATACGCAAACTACCCTCTGCCTTGTCAAGGAAGTGGATCTTTGCATTTTTTTTATTATACAGACAGGGTGTCAGATTCTGCAGTGGGAGGCTGAGAAATGACTACCACATCTAAGGAAGCAAAGCAAGTGCATTAAGTTCCCACTGTAGGCCGTAGTGCTGAAAAATAACAAGACTGGGTCCTTTTCAGGGCCTCTACTTTGAATTAGAATATTAGTTGGCAAAGACAGTCAAGAAAGGCAGCAGGCAGGTGTGTTTCTGATAGTGGATGCAGAATAAGGTGAAAATAAGAAAGGCAGCGGACGTGCAAACTACCCATTGCTTTGTAAAGGAAGTGGGAGTTTGGTTTTCCAGTCCATTACACAGACTGTGCGTCGGATTCTGCAGTGGGAGCCTGAGAAATGGGCATCACATCTAAGCAAACAATGCAAGTGCACAAAGTACACACACTGTGCGGTAGAAAGGATGCAAGATAGGATGCAAGTGTGCAAATTACTCTCTGCCATTCACGGGTAGTAGTTACCAAGAAGGCTGAATAAAGGGTCTGCATTTTGAATTTGAATTAATTTTAGAATAATTGATAACCCCAGCCAAGAAAGGCAGCAAGTGTGCACATTTCCCACAGCCTTCAGCTTGGGGTAGTAGGTACAACAAAATGGCTCAAAAAATGGTTTTCACTTTGAATCAAAATATTTAATTGGAGAATAATTTATAACCCCAGCCAAGAAAGGCAGCAAGTGTGTAAATTTCTTACTGCCTTCGGCCGGGGTAGTAGCTACAACAAAAAGGCTAGATAAAGGGCCTTGACTTTGAATCAGAATATGAAATTGAACAATAATTGATAACCCACTGACATTCACGGGTAGTAGTTACCAAGTAGGCTCAATAAAGGGCCTGTACTTTGAATTAGAATAACAAACAGAAGATTTGATAACCATAGACCTTACAGGCTGTTTTTTAATATTTGTAGACTTTTATTAAGCTTTTTATTATACATGAACAGCAGGAAGTGCACAAATTACCCACTACCAATCACAAGTAATAGTTACCAAGAAGGCTTAATAAAGGGCCTGCACTTTGAATATGTATTGCAAGAAGAATAATTTATAACCTCAGCCAAGAAAGGCAGCAAGTGTGCAAATTTCCCACTGCCTTCGGCCGGAGTAGTAGGTACAACGAAAAGGCTTGATAAACGGCTTAGACTTTGAATCAGAATAAGAAATTCAAGAATAATTGATAATTACAGCCAAGAAGGCAGCAAGTGTGCAATTTTTTACTGCCTTCCGCTGGGGTAGTTATTACAAGAAAAAGGCTTGATAAAGGGCCTACACTTTGAATACGAATATGAAATTGAATAGTTGATAACCACAGCCAAGAAAGGCAGCAAGAATGGTGTGTGTACATGTAGATGATGTGTTGATTGAGTGGAAGAGGAATAATGTAAAAAATAAGAAAGGCTGCAAGTGTGCAAATTATCCACTGCCATTCACGGGTAGTAGTTATCAAGATGGCTCAATAAAGGGTCTGTACTTTGAATTAGAATACCAAACAGAAGGTTTGATAACCATAGACTATACTGGCTCTTTTTTAATATTGGTAGACTTTTTTTAAGCTTTTTTTTACACACGAATGCAGGAAGTGAGCAAATTACCCACTGCCATTCACAAGTAATAGTTACCAAGAAGGCTCAATAAAGGGCCTACACTTTGAATTTGTATTACAAGAAGGATAATTGATAACCCCAGCCAAGAAAGGCAGCGAGTGTGCAAATTTCCCACTGCCTTTGGCTGGGGTAGTAGCTACAACACAAAGGCTCGATAAAGGGCCTTGACTTTTATTCAGATTATGAAATTCAAGAATAATTTATAACCCCAGCCAAGAAAGGTAGCAAGTGTGCAAATTTATTACTGCCTTTGGCCGGGGAAGTTGTTACAACAAAAAAGCTTGATAAATGTCTAATGACTAATGCTGAGGACAGCGATGCTCCTGTTTCTTGTTTTGATGAGGTTGATAAACTGTTTCATGTAACACAAAAGTTCATTGCAATAAATGCATAGAAATTTAAGTTTACCAAATTCAAGATCAATATGTGAGTATGGACTGTTTGCTGAAAATGCTGTTGCATCAGTTGATGTGCTTGGTGCAGCAGCAAGTGGGTTGTCCTGCAATCTCTGTGTTGCAGCTCAAGCAAAGTTGTTGGGGTGCAAGTTGTTTACGTGTTGCACTATATTTGCTGTGCCAAAGGAATATTTTTTGGATTGATCACACCTTGAAAGAGTTGTTTGGCAAATTTTACAGGTTACTAATGGTTGGTGTGTTTGAGTTAGTATGTGTCTTGACTTCGCTGGAATTTTTAAGGGACACATTAGGGCTTCCTTAATGCAGAAATACTTTGTACTAAGTGTCATGCAATTCTATTCTATGATAAATGGTTGAATTCTACATCCGCCTTTAGGACTAGCGGGAGGATAGCATTTTAAAGGGTTTGACAGGTTACACTACATGTGTCCATGCAGCTAAAGAAAAAAGCATGGTTATGCATGGGCATCCTCTCACACAAAATGTAGCACTCAGCATTTAGGCTTGCAAAAGCTTGCCATAAGAGTGACTGATGAGTTTATATATGCCAGTGAGAAAAGAAAAGAAAAACAAGTACGCTTGTTTTACATTAGAGATATACAGACCTGAAAGACTATACATGTAAATCCATGAAATCTTTTTTGAAGGTATGGAAGAAAGCAGTGAAAGGGTGTTTAGAATCAATACTGTCCAGCATAAAAAAGTGCATGATTGTTCTTTTTGTTGAGTCTAAACACACCTTTTGGATTATGACCATGGAATAGTGGTGTAACTATATCATAGATTCTATTGTCAGGTATCTACCTTAGTGATAGTGGAATTACCACTACTTTTTAGACTACCATTGAACAATCATGTGTAGAGGAGCAGTATTGCTTCTTCACCTTCAAAGAGGAGGAAGATTTAAATTTATATTTCAACACCTAAACAAAATAATTGCTGAATTTCAAAAAGAAAATTAAGAAGGAATGTTAGAGGAAGTCTGGACCAACTCTAAAAGGATTGTGCAAATCGTGACAGCTGAAAGAAGTATGTCTCAACATTATTTTTTAGGATAATTCAGACACAACACTAGATTGCAGGAGTGTGCAAATATCTAGTTAGACATCTTGCATGCGATGATCATATGTTACTAAAAAACATACATTTTGTACATAAAAGGTAAAAGGTAAGTAAGATTTACATTTGATTTTATAAAGTCAAGGTAGAGCCATCTGCTGTATTCGAAACATTGGGCCTGTTGGGAAGATAGTGAAAAGTAACTTGTTATTAACATTGCATTGTTTAAAGGTCAATAGTTTTTTTGAATGAAAACTTTATATGTATTTACATGGAAAACATAGTTATCTCTCATCACTTAGTGGAAACGTGGTAATGACTCCATAACTTGGAAGGGTGCATAGCCAGCTTTCCAACATGGTGGACGTAACTCTAAAAAGACCCTTGCAAATGCCCCAGTTATCTGAGTGATAGTAACATACTTCCTGTATCAGACAAATGTGAACTGGAGAGTAAATGAGTTCTAAAGACTCCAAGGACTTATATCACTTAATTTTGATATTCTGCATTTACACTCATTGAGGGTACTTACCATTAACTTTTGCACATATTTTGTTGAAGTATCTTGGTTGCAGACAACACAATACTTTTCAACGGACTCTAAATGTAAAAAAAGATGTACATTAGGACACCATAACAGCAATGCTAACAATTAAAAACTTAGTTTGCAGTATATTATGCATGGGTCTAGGTGTTTTTAGATCCAGGATTAGAGACAGTTACAACTGTTGAAAACATATTCAAATGGCTTCACTACAAACAATATTGAAAATTCACAACTATAATGACAATATCTTACTATACTATGTTCAAAAGTAATGATATGTCTTTATCTATGAAAGATCTTGTATAAAAAAACAAAATAAAGAAGAATCCAATGTTCAGGACAACACTAGAGTGTGAGACCTTATTTATCATTGAAATGTTAAAGTCAAACGTGATGACTCCATTAGGTTCATTGAAATTTTCAGTCCATAATTCCCCAGAAATATTACATTAGCAAAAATCTGGGCTACTGGCTGCAGAGTTGGGTAGGATTCTGCAAACTGAAAACATAATAACAAATGTATATGTTGAGTAAAAGTCGAACTTGAATGTTAAGGCAATCATAGGTTTCAGAGTAGAGAATTATAGTACACACATTGATTATTACTTAAAGATAAGTAACTGTAACAGGAATGAAATTATACATATATTTGGTGTTAAGAGACATATTTTTGAGAGGAAGGCATTGATTACTTGTAAAAATATATGAAAGCACATGAGCTTCTAAAGAGGAACCAATATGTACATCATACGCTATTAGCTATAGTATACGCAATTTACATGTAGCAGAACGTGGTGTACCTGGTACAGGTGCTGAAGATGGAACAGGTTGTGAAGATCGAACAGGTTGTGAAGATCGAACAGGTCCTGAAGATTGTACAGGTGCTGGTGAATTATCACTGGTTATGCTTCCTGCAAATTAATTTTGAAAAAGTAACATTTCTTAAAGAAGAAATTAGTTGAACAACCTAACACAAACGTTTCTCATACACAAAAAGTTCATCGAAAATAACTTTCTTATATTAATGTAGTTTGAAAAATATGTCGTGTGCAGAAAGTTTAAGCGAGGGATATAGAGTCCAGTCTATACTAATACAGAGGTAAGGTCTGTCAAATGGATGCAGTTTGAAAACATGACAGTTTAACAAACGGCGCTCAGGCCCGGCAGTGAAAGGCTTGATTTTTATATTTAGAGCTTCTTGTGTGGGAGGCACAATTTCTGCTGTAGGCCCAGTAGTAGCATTTACATGAGCAGCCTTGGTATACATAGTATACATAACTATCAAGACTAACATTTTAATCAACAAACAATTACCATTACACTTTCAAAAGGAAGCAATTGTCCTTAAAGACTGATCCTGAAGTGGTGAAGTGTCCAAAACATGTATTTTGGCGAAAGCATGTCATAAAAAGATGTACGTTAGAGGGAAAAATGGTTAGGGAACGTAAGCCAAATAAAGGGCCAATACAACACCGTAGTGTAAAGGGTGTAAATCCAACAATTATTATGAATAAAAACTACGCTAGTCTGAGGAGGAAAAACTTTCGTAGGCCAACTAGAGCACAGAAAAAAAGAACTATAAGTCACGTGAGGAAGCAAGAAATGTTAAGTCAGCGGGAGGATTAAAAGGGAGCAAATATGATGATTACAAGAAAGTACGTATGTTGAAACACAAAGCACGTGGCATAGCACAAAAATGCAGCATATATATTCATGAAAGCACAATATATAAGAAAACAGACCTGGGAAGGCCATGTGAGGCAGTAATAAATATTAAAATTCATGGGAGAAAAAAATGCAAAACAGAGCTGGGAGGGCCACGTGACACAGTAAAAAAATAATACTAATATGAATGCAGCAAATTGTAACAATACATGCTAAAGCACGGGGCACAATTCAAAAATACGACAGAAATTCATGCACGCACAATTTATTTAAAAAAGGCCTAGAACGGTCCTGTGACGCAGAAGGTAATATTACGATCAACCATATACTATCAATAAGAATAGAGGCCTGGGAAGGCCATGTGAGGTAGCAATACACATTAAAAGTCACGGGAGGATTAGGAGGGAGCAAATACGATGAAGCACAGAGCATATGCTGCAGAAAAGTAAATCAAAATGTCTGGGAGGGGCACGTGACGCAGTAAAAAAATAATACTAATATGAATGCACAAATTGTAACAATACAGGCTAAAGCACGGGGCACAGTTCAAAAATACGACACAGAAATTCATGCACCAAAATTTATTTAAAAAAGGCCTAGAACGGTCCTGTGACGCAGAAGGTAATATTATGATCAACCATATACTATCAATAAGAATAGAGACCTAGGAAGGCCACATGAGGTAGCAATAAACATTAAAAGTCACAGGAGTATTTGGAGGGAGCAAATACGAAGAAGGACAGAGCATGTGCCACAGAAAAGTAAAGCAAAACAGCTGGGAGGGGCACGTGATGCAGTAAAAAAATAATACTAATATGAATGCACAAATTGGACCAATACAGGCTAAAGCATGGGGCGCAGATCAAAAATACTACAAAGAAATTCATGCACGCACAATTTATTTAGAAAAGGCCTAGTAGTCCCAGTGACGCAGAAGGTAATATGATGATCAACCATATACGATCAATAAGAATAGAGGCCTGGGAAGGCCACGTGAGGTACCAATAATTATTAAAAGTCACAGGAGGATTAGGAGGGAGCAAATACGATGAACTACAAAGCACGTGGAGCACATAAGGCAAAACAGAGCTGGGAGGGCCATGTGACGCAGTAAAAGAAAAATACTAATATGAATACACAAATTGGACCAATACTGGCTAAAGCACGGTCACAGTTCAAAAAAACAACACAGAAATTCATGCACGTACAAATATATATGATGAATAATAATAGAGGCCTGGGAAGACCACGTGAGGCAGTAATAAATATTAAAATTGACCGGAGGATTAGGAGGGAGCAAATACAATGAAATACAAAGTATGTGTCGCACAAAAATAAAGCAAACCAGAGCTTGGAGGGCCAAGTGATACAGTAAAAAGAAAATATATACTATGATGCAGGTACAATTTACAGAGGAGGCTGATGTTGTGACGGCTTCTCCTACCTTTGCTTCTGTCGTCTCTTGTCTTGTCTTCAAAGGCCGGGTAGTAAACTTTTATTGTTTTAGGTTAATTAAAACCATTACAAAAATACATTGAAAGCGCGTATCCTCAAGTAAAAGTTAAAAGAAGAAGTTAAAAATAGAGAGCTTTAGTTATTAAAGTGGTAGTGCAAAAAATCAGTGTGATAGGGGAGGTGAATATTGTTCATTGCATCTTATCTTGGCCATAGTTCCTTAGGTCTGGTCAGGGGCGAATTCGTGGCTTATTAGTTTCAGCTCCACTAGTTTCTGGAATTTCACCAACTTCCCATTTAGTTGTGGAAGACCTGGATCAAAACAAGCGAGAACTGCTTGTCTGCATGTGCAAATTCTTTGTTCATTAAAAGCAGTTTTTAGCAGGGCTACTCTTTCCTCTTTTAGCCCCGGGCAGGTGCATAGCAGATGTTCAAGATTTCCGTTCCCTGCACCACACAGCCTACATTTTGACCCACAGTTCCTTCTCAGCCATGGTTGTAGATGTGATATGGCTGGTAGGATTTCAAGCCTATGTTTTAACCCTTTCGATGCTGATGACGAGCTCAGCTCGTCATCACCCAAAGGTGTCGTGTGCTGATGACGAGCTGAGCTCGTCATGAACAAATGGCATCAGTGGTTTTCCAGCACAGGGGGGGAAAACGCCCAGCAGCCATGTGGTTAAAAAGGCTTCTATGGTCTTCCTGCCATAACCCAGACCAAAGTAAGCTTGTAGCCCCAGTGATTTATATGTGCACAGTGTCATCCAGGCATGACTCCTGTGGGAAAAGGTGGCTTTATCTTCCACATGCAAGTGTCTTTTTATGCTCTTGTTTACTACATGCTTAAATTGTGCGTGCGGTAGTCGAGTTTCCCATAGTTTTTTCAGACCTGTAACAGTCAGGGACTCCTCTAAGTATGCTTTCGCCGTCAATTTTTAAAAGCTGCTCAAGTCTTGCCAGAGCTGATGGTTCAATGTGTTTTCTGGTGAATTCTTTATTTTATGCCAACACTTTAAATATGCCCCTGTTCTTGGAAGCGTTTGGCAGGTCAGTCTGAATTCTAGCCGGATCTGGGCTTGTGAGGTGTAGGTTGGCAGGTTAAAGAGAAGTCTGTAGGCCTTTGCGATGATTATGTCCAGCAGTTTCGCATCTGTACCTCTTAGAGCCTCACTGCCGTACGTGATAGATGACTCTATTTTGACTTGAGCCACGCGGAGCAGTGGCAGAAGAGTAGGACCATTCAAGTTTGACTTTAGCTGTTTAAGTGTTATAGCTATCACCATACCTTTCCTCTTGATGGCCTCTAGTTGGTTTGAATAGCGACCGCCTTTGTCGACTACGATTCCAAGATATTTGTATTCAGAGCATTTTGCAACAAACCTTCGTTCCAAGGAACCATGTGTGCAGCTTTTTAATCACAGTTATAGACAAAACTTTGGTCTTGTTGATGTTTACTTCTAGTAGGTTTGCTTCGGCGTATCCGTGCAGCGTGTTGATGAGATTCTGGAGACCTACTTTCATGTGGCTAACCGGGACCACGTCGTCTGCATAGGATATGCTGGGTAGCGCTTGTCCCCCAGACAGGGTGCGTGCGCATTGCAAGCCTCTAGAGCAGGTGGTAGTTCAGCTGTAAATAGATTAAAAAGGGTGGGCGCTAAAACGCACCCTTGCTTTAAAACTTTTCTAGTCGGAATGCGCCTAGAGAGATTTGTGCCATTCCCGAGCTTTACCTGAACCCACAGGTTAGTATACAATTCGATCAAGAGGTTTAGTAGAGGTGCGGGGGTCCCCCAAGAGGCCAGTTTTCTCCAAAGGTTGCCCCGGTTGACATTGTCAAATACCGACTTGAAGTCCACAAAGCAAAGGTGGAGAGCCTGTTTAGTCACCCTTGCCTTGTCGATAAGTAGCAAAATTGCCAGCAGATTTGTTGTTGTTCCCGTGTCTCTGCAAAATCCCGTTTGGATAGATGGGATTAAATTGCGGTCTTTTGCCAATTTGCGCAGCTGGGTCAGTAAGAGCCCCGCAAAGTATTTAGCATCAATATCCAAAAGTGCTCACATGCGGTAATTTTTTGGTAATGTCCTGTCCCCCGCCATATATATTGATGAAATGGTTGAGCCCCTCCATGAGGCACAAAGGCACCCCGAATGACTAAAAGACATGTAGAGGGGGGTCAGCGTTTCTGCCCAGTATTCCGGCTCCAGTTTAAAGAGGGACGGAGGAATTCCGATTGGCCCTGCTGTGCCATCTTTTCTTCCTTTGGAGATTAGTTTCCTGAGTAAAGCCGCAGTAGTTCCAAATTTGAAATCTTCACATAGTGTTGTTATTTGTGGGGGTTAGACCTCTAGTGTAACATGGGGCTTGCTTATTATAGCGACCTGTTGGTTGAAGTGTGTGTCTAAGAAAGATTCCCATGAGGATTTAGTTATGTGGGATGTTTTTCCACAGTTTTTAGGATTTAACATTTTGTTTATTGTGGACCAGAAATGGGCGCTGTTGTTTCCCTTAGAATCAAAGTGAAGTTTGGCCCAAAAGTCGTCTTCGTTGAAACTTTTGACTGCCCATTTCAGTTTTTTTAGGTCTTGCCGATGCTTATGAAGCTGTGCAAGAAGAACACCGTCCCCCGGGCTTTTTCTCAACAGTCTTAGGGATTTATTGATCGGTTTTCTGTGGATTTTTAAGGCTAATTTCTGTGTCCTTGAGGTTTTCCATGTGACACCGGAGCCAGAAGATGGAAGATGCCGTACAGATGTTGAGTATTTGTTTGAAAAATCGTCTGTGAATTTTTCCCATCCTACTACTGGGTTTCCCGAAGGATTATTCAAAGGCTGGTGCTTTGGCTGGGCGTAGGTGGGTGGGCGAGGGCGACACCGCCACTGCGGCTATGGTGGCCTGGCTGGACGGCAGCAGCAGTGACACCACGTCGAGTGTCACAAGTCCTCCTCCGGTCGAGCAAACAGTTTGTAGTACAATCGACGAAGATGAGAGTCTGTCTGTCACCGCAGCGCAGGCAAAAGAGAGCGTGCTTACGTCACTATCCGCTTTATATGGGAACCGCACGGGCTGACCAAACTAAGTCCAGGGCCGTCATTGGTAGCGTTTTCGCAGTCTAGAAGAATGAAGGCCCTGGAGGACCTCCCATTGGCTAATGTATTGGCTTCCAGGCTTAGTAATAGCAAGAAAGCCATGTGGTGATATGTGGGAAAGTGTGGACGGGTGTGCACTGCGCAAGTGTGAGTGTGTGCACCAATAATTAACAACAGAGAGAGAGAGACGGGGCTGTGTTTTCATGTGGCAGGCCCAGAATTGGATCTCCAATGAGTTACCACTTGTAACCATTCTCGTACCGCGCCCTGTGCTCTGATTTGACAGTGAGAGAGTGATCGCACCATAGTTTGTACTGCTGATCATTCTCAGCGCGTACCTACGCATTCGCTACAAATACGCTTTGACGTTACGCGTCGCATCAAAGCTTCCGTGTGATGTCATGTACGGCGCCCCATACGCGAAAGGCGCAAATGTTTTTAATTGTTTAAAAACATATATTTATGTATTTAATGAACATACTAATAGAATACATTATGTAGAGAAGCTATGAAAATTGGTTTTTTTAAACTTTGAACAATCGTATATTACTTTTAAAAGCAATTATACAAATCGCGATGGAACGTTATTCGTAGCCTCATCGTAAGAGCACAGTAGCTCAGCGTAAGCGTACAGAAAGCCACGTGACTTTAAAAGAAGAGATTTGATTGGTTCATAATAGTTCCTATTTCAACTACTGAAAGTTTCGTCCCATTTTAATCATTGTACTTTGACTTTCTAAGAAGAAGCATCTCTTCCGAGAATCCTGTAATATAAAAGGAAGATCACCATACTATCAGGAATTGACTCATATTCTAGCCATTCTTCAGATGGAGATTTCATTCCTGAAGAACCTCCAAAGAAGCGGAAAGAAGCTGTAATTTGGAAGTTTTTTTCTTTTCCAGAAGGGCAAAAAAGGGTTAATGCTCCAAAAGTAACCCGTAAAATTTGCCAAACAACTCTTTCAAGGGGTGATCCATCTAAAAAATACTCCTTTGACACAGAAAATATGGTGTAACATGTGAAGAACTTGCATTCAAACAACTTTGCTCGAGCTGCAAGACTGAGCTTGTGGGACAACCCACCTGCTACTGCCCCAAGCACATCAACTGCTGCAGCAGCATTTTCAGCAAGCAGTCCACACCCACAAATTGATCCTGATTTTGGAGAAGTTAAAATTCTATGCATTTATTGCGATAAACTTTTGTGTTATGGGGAACAGTCTATCGACCTGATAAAACGCAGGAAGCAGGAGCATCGCTGTCCGAGACCTTAGTTTTTTTTTCCAATCCTTTGTTCCTGTTGGATACTTTCTGGGTTCCAGTTCCATTTTTTTGGTTTAAAAATTTTTGGGGGGACAAAACACAAAAAAATTCCATCAAAAACTAAAAACAGAAAAAAACAGTTCTTTTTAGAACTACCTTGACTGGTCAAAGAAAGAACTATATTTCTATGTTAGTGTATAAAAGTTTCTCAGAATGAGCGTGTAGTTCATAAATGAATGAATGAATACATTACTAGTGTATGGTGGATGTGAAAGTGCAGAACTATAAGGAAGTGCTACAGCATAATCTATAAGCTGTTTACCTATAGTATACTGTAGTACCTCCGAAGCACCTGAATATAACATATGCACATAAATATGTTGCAAGTCTATGCTTCAATTTGCACTGCTGGTGAAAGTGCCTTAATGAATTTGTATATGTTACTGGTGGATTTACAACCCCCTTGCGCCTCTTTTACACAGCTGTTGCATCACTTTTGTGATGCACTGGTGGTGCAAAAGATGTGCCATGGTATGTGGTATTTACAATGTGACGCATCTGGAAGGTGCATCACATAATAAAGCCTTGCACCACAAGGTGGTGATGTCACAGTACACACTAACTGGCATATCTCTGGGGATGTAGCAGAGTTTGTACATCTGCTGATTAGTGTTTTAATGTAGTTAAATGGATTCTTTTAGAACAGTGTATAGATAAACACATATTGCTGTATGTTCACTACAATACTGAAACAGAAGTATGATAGTGTTTACTGGAAGTGTAAGAATACAGATTGGGGAATTGAAGGTATAAAAGACAAGTTTGTTGCTGCGTAGAACACTGCATGCATAGTCTATAGGTGTTTGAAGCGGTTCATGCTCTAAGGCACACTTTCACCATGAGTACTTGGGTACTGGCTGAATGATTACAATTCTGCAAGGTGAGTGTAACGTCAAAGCATATCCGTAACGTGTGCGCAAGTACGCGCAGACGAGGATTTGCTGTACAATGGACGGTGTGATCACCATACGTGTACAGTACACATACCGAAGAAAAAAACAATGAAAAAGTAATTATATAGAATTTAATTTTAATATATTGAGAAAACAAATAATTAATAAAAAAATAATATAGAATTTAGTTTTGTTAATATTTTACATTAAGAATACAAAATATACTTTAGAAAGTAAAATAAATATGAATATTTGTAATAAAAATTTAAGAAATTAGTATAAAAAGATAGAAATATATTAATTAATGGATTTAAGAATTATCATTTTCAAAACCTTTGAAATTCACTGAAAAAACCATAGGTTTCACACATGTTATAGTTAGGAATTAGCATTTAAAAAACCTTGCAAATTCATTGAAAAAAACATAGGTTACACACATGTTATAGTTAGCTGGACATTTCACTCATACAAAACCTTTGAAATTCTCCTGTTATAGTTAGTTCAGCTAACTATATCTTGCACGCCTGCAATGCACTGTTGATGACATCACATATTACATCACTTATGACATGGTCAGTGACATCACTCATGACATCACTGATGACATCTCAAATGACATCACTGATGACATCATCCTTGTGAAAGAGTGGCAGACCTTCTCTCAGCGTAATATAACCTTTGATACACACATTCAAAAATAGAAACTACAATTTTCAAAAAATGGAGATACCAATACCAGTTACAACGACCTATTCAGTAATTCCACCATCTACATACACATCCAGTCATTCACCAACAGTTCTAAATAGTCACTCACTCATCCTATGTACTCATACACCTATACATCCTGTTACACACCGACACTCATCCATAGAGTTACTCACACATATTCACACATGCAAATAAACTATCAAACATCCATTTATTTCCATATACAGCTATACACACACCACTACACTCACTTTTACAGAAACATACACATACTCTCTTAAACAATCACTTATAGAAACACATACTTATTTATACAGGAACTCTTCCAATCTCTCACTCTCACATATAATCACTTATATACATCAATACTCACATATACTAGATTAAAACATATGTAGTTACTCTTTAAGATACTATTGAGACAGTCATTCACTCACTAACACACCCATACACACACTCATCCTCCCATACAGTCCTGCACACATGCTGTCTTCAAAACAGATATAAACAGTGAGTCACGCATTCATGCATCTATGCGCTAAGTAATACTCCCCACCAAACCATACAGACACTCATACTGATACTCAAAAAAACAACTAATAACCCATATAGACACTCATGTAGCTACTCACCAACCCATGCATCCACTTATAGACAAAGGTCAGACACTGATACAGATAGTTGCATATTTAACGCCTTGCGTGCGGTGCAGATTTCCGCGGTGCGCTGCAGATTGCAAAAACCCATGTTACATGATGAGCTCAGCTCGTCATGAGTGTACGAGAGGTGTACCTCATGACGAGCTGAGCTCGTCATGAGCGTCGAAGGGGTTAAACATTACTCGCTAATACATGTATTCACTCAGATACACTTAATAAGTCAGTTATGCAATCATTTTTACAAAAAAAACATCCATTTAGACACTTATTTACCCATTTATTCTTCCATAGACCTTTAGATATACATATATTAAAAATATTTATTTTTCAGAAAGACACACATTCACTGGATGATGTCATCAGTAATGTCATGAGTGATGTCATTTGAGATGTCATCAGTGATGTCATGAGTGATGTCACTGACCATGTCATGAGTGATGTAATATGTGATGTCATCAACAGTGCATTGCGGGCGCGCAAGTTATAGTTAGCTGAACTAACTATAACGGGGGAATTTCAAAAGTTTTGTATGAGTGAAATGTCCAGCTAGAAACCCATGGGTTTTTTCAATGAATTTGGAAGGTTTTTTAAATGCTAATTTGCTAATTCCTAACTATAACATGTGTGGATATATATATATATATATATATATATATATATATATATATATATATATATATATATATATATATATATATATATATATATTCACTGAAAAAACCATAGGTTATAGACCATATATAGTTAAGGATTAGCATTTATAAAACCTTATTTTACTCACACAAAACCATTGAAATTCGCATATATAGTTCAATTCAATTCAATTCAAAATTTCTTTATTTGACTGTAGGTAAGTTCAGTCATAAAAGTACAGAGAAAAACACATATATAAACAATTCATTGGTTAAAAAGATTCAATTTAAAACAGTGGATCACGTAGTAGCCTATCACAGCTCGTGCAAATGTGAATGTACAGTTTATCAGAGACTTGTTAACCTTCCATACTTTTTCTAAATTTCAGGGCTGTTTTTAGAAAATTGCATACGTATAAAGTGCTTTCACAGTGCAGCATTTTAAGATAAATTAGTGCAGGCCTCATTTGCACAAAATTCAGTTTTTTAAAAAGAGGTTTTAAAAACATTTTTCGTGGTAACGTGTAATAGGAGCATATAAATAAAAAGTGCGCCAGATCTTGCGGAGACTTATTGTCGCAGCCGCAAGCTGGCAACACTTGTCCCCTATGAGCTCCACTGGGCACGGCTAGCATCAGATGGAATAAATCAAAACGAAATCTAGTCAATAAGAAGCGCTCATATCTGGAGATGGCCCAGGATAGATATGGTTCCATTTGAATACATGATTTAGTTAAGGCATGACTCATCACACTACCCTTCTTCAATTCGGCCTCTTCCCTAGCCAACTGTCGAGTCATTAAAAAAGTATCCTTTACAGATGTTACATCGCACTTTGATACTAACTGTGGTGTTAAGAAGAGGTCCATCCTGCCCAGATCTTGAAGACAATTTCGAACATACTTTATCCAGGGTATCTTGAATTTCCCTTCCCAGTTGAGTGCTTCAGATAAAATGTTTTGGGTGAAAGGTATTTCATTGTTCATCCAACAGTTTAACCAGCACAAGAGGGGATTTACCGCAATTTTGTCCTCTAAATAGGGCATGCCCAGTTCCTCGTGGGTGGAAAAGTTGGCCGTGCTCTTCGGTAGACATAAAACTTGTTTTAAAAAATTATTTTCTGTGGTTGCTAGATCGGCCACTGGTAAGAAGCCCCAAAGGTCACTCCCATAGCAGGCGACTGTTATACTTTTGGCTTGGTATAATTTCATCAGCGCAACCACTGGTGTGTTACCCATTTTACGAGCAAAGTCAATTATTGCAGCATTGGTCCTTATTAGTTCTCCTCTCTTTTTCTTTAATGCGGGTCCCCATGTAAGTTTACTGTCAAACAATACACCAAGATATGAGAAGGTTTTGTAGTAGGTATTTTTTCCCCATTAACAGAAAATGGGTAAGACTTTTTGGACCCAAATCCTACCTTCATGACATATGACTTGGCATTGTTGATACACAGGCCTCGTGAGTTCATAAAATGAAAAAAAGAGTCTAATAAAGTTTGAAGGCCAAGTGCAGTTCTGGAAATAAGGACGGCGTCATCAGCGTAGAGCAGGACAGGAACGCCCCTTTTCCTTATGTATGGGTAGTCCGTATTTGTTTTTAAAAGGTGCCCCTCTAGATCGTTAATATATAGGTTAAAAAGAAAAGGCGCTAAAATACAGCCCTGTCTAACCCCCCGATTTATGTTAAAGTCTCTGGTTACTTTTAAGTCTTTGGTGTACCGCACATTTGCTTGTGGTTGTGTGTCGCTGTGGAGGTCGGCCAGGAAGTTGATTAGGTTTTTTTCAACCCCCATTTTCAACAAGACATCCCAAAGTTTACTTCTGTCAACGCAATCGAAGGCCGATGAAAGGTCCATAAAGGCCATTTTTAGTGTGCCGTTTCTGGCCAAAGTGTATTTGCCACTGATTAAGTAGAGATTGCACTAACTATATATCGCGCACCCGCAATCCACTGCTGATGATGTCACATATTATATCATTCATGACATGGTCAGTGACATCACTGATGACATCACTGATGACATCATCCAGTGACTGTAAGTTTCTGTAAAGTTAAAATATGTCTTACATATTGAAGAATGAGTGGATGTACAAGTGTCTGGATGAAGGATTTAGTAGGTGCACGACTGACTATATGAGTGAGTGATTAAATGTGTCTTACTGAGTGCATGGGTTAGTGACTAAACTGTCTTAATTTGTGCATCATTATATCTGTTGTTCTGTAAACTGCTGCATGTGTTGATCAGTAGCTATATGAGTAACTATATGGGTTATTGATTGGTTGCCCAAGTATTTGTATGGGAGAGTGAGTGTCTGTGTGTGGGTGGCTGGGAGGTGTGTGACTCTGTGCATAGATGTGTGAACAGTTGATTCACTAGATGTATTGGTTCAAAACTGCATGTGGAAACAGCTGTATGGGCGTTTGACTGTGTGCATGAGTGTATTGGTGAGTGAATGGATATCTCAGTGCTACATGTCAAAGTAAGTATATTTGTAAAACACCGTACATGTGAGAGTTGACATATATAAATTACTGTGTATAAGAGCCAGTGAATGTGTGAGTGGCTGCATGGATCATTGAAAACTTGTATCAGTGATTGTATAAGAGAGTAAACATGTGTTAGAATATGTTTGAATAAGTAAGGTGTGTATAACTGTATAGTTGAGGAAATGGAGGTGTGATTGATTCTTTGCATGACTGACTAGGTGTATGAGTAACTGCATGGATGAGTGACAATCTGTGAGTGTCTGTTTACACTGAGTGTATCTAAGGTTATATTAGAGTCTGAAGAGGTTCATCGTATTATCACATGAATGTCGTCATCAGTGATGTTGTCAGTGATGTCATTTGAGTTGTCAACAGTGATGTCATCAGTGATGTCACTGACCATGTCATGAATGATGTAATATGTGACATCATCAGCAGTGGATTATATAGTTATATATAGTTAGGGCAACTAACTATATATGCGAATTTCAATGGTTTTGTGTGAGTAAAATAAGGTTTTATAAATGCTAATCCCTAACTATATATGGTCTATAACCTATGGTTTTTTCAGTGAATTTTCAAGGTTTTGTAAATGCTAATCCCTAACTATATATGGTCTATAACCTATGTTTTTTTCAGTGAATTTTCAAGGTTTTGTAAATGCTAATTCCTAACTATATATGGTCTATAACCTATGTTTTTTTTAGTGAATTTCAATGGTTTTTTACTAGCAAATATCAAAAGCTTTAAAATGTCAAGTATGTGGTAGGTAAAAACATTTTCGTGTTTATGCACGCTGATGTGCTTTGAACGCTGCCCCCCCTCCTCTTTTCTTTTAGGAGTATTCTCTCTTTGCAGATAGTGAAGGGTAGGTAACGCAGGCCTTTGCCCCCGTTGTAATCCATCGTGCCTGCTTCCCTCTCCATTTGATTGATTGTTATCCTAGCATTTATTGTTTTGGAATTGGTTCTGTTTGGTTCATTCTCTATTTACAAACAAGCACAGAGTCGCAATACTCTGTTTAGTCTTTGCAGATAGTGAAAAATCGTTAAAAAAACAAAAGGAATCAAGCAAAATCAGTAGGCCAATAATGGGATCTCTTTTTGACCTCGCTAAAATAGAAACATTATGAACAACCCCTCATGAGAAATACGAAACTAGTGAGAGGAACTGAGCTCGACACCATGATGGCTGCAAGACAGCTCGGCTCCGCCGCCCACCCCACCCAAAATAACGACAAACCCTATGCAAATATTATAAATATATACAACACACCAGCAAAGTAACAGGGTAAAACGTTTTATTAAATAACTTTTTACATGGCAGCCTGCTGCAACATCGATCCAAACAAGCCTTTGTATTTGGGGCTCAAAATCAACAAGTAACAGGGTAAAACGTTTTATTAAATATTTATTTACATGGCAGCCTGCTGCAACATCGATCCAAACAAGCCTTTGTGTTTGTGGCTCAAAATCATCCATCAATAGTAAGATTTTCATAGGTTTTCCATCCACAGACTAAAAGCCTGGAGTGGGAGTGAAAGAACAATAACTAGGTAAGAAGGAAGGCAGAGGTTGTGGGAAGGACTCTGGATATGGTATGTTGCTTGGTCCCTGAGATGCTTCAATGTCACTGCCTTGCACAAATGGCATAAGTCCTGGATGTTGGGTGCCATAGTTGAAGGTTCCGATCAGCGCTTGTAACACTGTCTGAAGCTTATTTGCACCTGCTGCATCTTTATTATTCTCAAAGTAAGTGGGGGTTGTTTGTGGACCTGACTGCATTGGAAAACAATGTGATACAGTGCCTCCCTGAACCGCTTGACGGAGGCCCCCGAGATAATTGCGCCTGCTCCACACCTTGTCCCACAATCCATTTGACCTGAAGACATGTCCTGCGGTGCCCTGGTCCGACCATCACATATACCTGCGCCAGGACACGGGGTGGGGTGCACTGGAAGGGAGAGGCGGCGCGAACGAGCCTCCCCCACCTCCCCAGGTGGGGGTTTCTCAGCTACACCCCAGCGCTTCACTCGACCAGCTGAGTTGCGCCTGCTCTTGCGACACAGTGCCTCGCTCGGCCAACTGAATTGCGCCTGCTCTTGCTATTACAACGTCTCACCCGCCATCCAACGGAATTGCACCCAATCTTGTGGTACAGCGACCGGCGGCTGCTACGAAGCTCACGAAATGGCGGTCGGCTCCACAGACTTGGGCCTGGCCTGCAAGGATGTCTCTGGGCAACCGTGGAACTTGGACGCTTGACTGCTAGGGCATGGGCCCAATTCCCAAAAGAGTCCCGTCAGCCTTGAAGATTCTACAACAGTCACCGGGACCCCCGACTCCCGTAGACTTCTGGTGGGGAGCGACTGCCATGATTGCTCGCGGAATGGCCACGACGTAGCCACGAGATGGTGGTGCTCACATGCTGACGCCAGTTTCAGTCTGAAACATCCAGAAACACTGTAGACTACCAATTCGATCAGTTCCGGTGGAGCCCCAACGTGACCCGGTAGAGAAGAACTTGCCCTTCCCCCTTTGACTAATGGTTCTTGTTGCCTGTCCCTTCTGTTGTCATTTAACAGAACTTTTTGGACTGCTGAAAGGGGTTGTGTCCGACCGCTGGTTGGTGGAGACATTTTGACTATATTCTGGACCTGCATTGTCGCGTAATGCGTCATATGATGCGCCGCGTTAGCGCACCCGGAAGTGCTCCGGTGCGCTAGGCGCAGCTTCCCGGAAGTGATCCAGGGCGCGGCGCGCAGCGCGTAACATAAGCATAACAGGTCATGTGACTAGTTAATAAAACTTTTCATTGGTTCATTTTACTTTTGTTTTTCTAATGATGGAAGGCTTGGTCATATGACCTAAAAATAACACTTTTCATTGGTTTCGAACATTTTTTTTTCCCAAATGATGAAAGCCCCACCTTTTTTTTCTCACTCTGACTTGTAAAGCAAAGGACCCAGATGCATTTACAGTTTATCACTTACAATGTTCCAGGCTAATGTATTTTCCCGGGAAATTTACAACTGTCCTGCAAGTAAAATATTCCTATTTCGAGAAAAAGGGCGTTTCTTCGTCCCATGAGGGAGCCGTTCAACAAAAGAGGCTCGACCTGCTGTCTTAGTCGCTGATAGGCATGAATATCGGATTCTTATCGATCACTTTATGTTGCAGGAGTGGAAAACACAACAGCCTTGACCATTTATCTTTACTGCTTTCCTGCGTATTATACCTTTTAACCGTCATGTAATCGGGCTGCTTTATTTCACTTGCCTTTTACTGATTCGAAAACAGTGGCTATTATTCAAAACTTTACCAATCTAGGTACTACTACCATATTTTGTTTTAAAAACCTTTATTGTGAAAATGTCAGTATACAAATATGGGCCTATAACCACGTGGGCCGGCCACGGAGCAAACTATAATCGTATATGATGAGGGGACATTTACACTGTAGAAGAACGTAACGGGCGGGCCATTAGGTTGCAAGAACTAAGGTGTCTAACAGTTGCGGAATCGGTGGAAGTACATTTTATAATTAAAGTACGACAGGGCCAGTTACAATAAAATTATCTAGATATACATTTGCGGGCAAGTACCATGGGTGACGTTAATTCGAACTTTCAATAGTACAGTAATCAATAACACATCAGAACTTAATATCAATAGGGATGTCCAAATGTTCAATCAGTACTCGTCCCCGCCCGCCATGTGCTTCAAAACTGCATACGTATCTCGTGATATCAAGGTTGGGCAACCAGTACACAACAAGGAGTTACGAGTCCCATTTATGGGCGAGGCCGGGCAGGTCCAGGATATAGTCAAAATGTTTCCACCAACCAGCGGTCGGACCAGAACCCCTTTCGACAGTCCAAAAAGGTTCGGTTAAATGACAACAGAAGAGATAGGCAACAAGAACAATCAGTCAAAAGAGGGGACGCTTTCGGGAATGGGGCCCATGCCCTAGCAGGCAAGCGTCCGAGTTCCAAGGTGTCCCAGGGCCATTTTAGTGGACCAGGCCCAAATCCAAAGAGCTGGTCGCCATTTTGAGAGTCCTGTTGCAGCCGCATATCGCTGCACCGCAAGAGTGGGCGCAATTCAGCTGGATGGTGGGCGAGACGCTGTAGCCGCAAGAGCGGGCGCAACTCAGCTGGATGGCGGGTGAGGCACAGTGCCGCAAGAGCGGGCGCAATTCAGCTGAATGGTGACTGAAACGCTAAGGGGCGCCCCACTGCAGCAGAGGAGCCTCCACCTGGGGATGCGGGGGAGGCCCATTCGCGCCGCCTCCCCCCCCCCCCCGGGGCGCCCTACGCCGTTTTTCGGCGCAGCATTGTAGGATGGCCAGACCAGTGCGGCAACTTACTGGACACCACCTGGGTGCCGTCCGGATCTCGGCGCGTTGTGCTGCCTTCGGCCTATTCGCACAACGGACCGCTACTGACGCCACCTCACAGGCCGACGGATTTTGCCGACTAAAACACAGACCAAAGCAGCCCATTGTTGCTTTGAGATGGATGTTGCAGCAGGCTGCCATTTAAATAGTTGTTTTAAATGTTTTTTTTAATGTGTTCACTTTGTTGGAGCGTTGTATATATTTATAAGTTATTAAAGTGTTATAAACCTACTACTTTGTTGGAGTGCTATATATTTTTAATGTGACACATAATTGTGAAGACTTTGATGTACAAAAAGTCATCCCTGAAATCTTCCGCTTCAGGCTCGGTCCCACACACCCTTACAGTGAGAATCCCCTCCCCAATCACAATACAGGATCGTTATCAGATAGTAGGAACGCGTGTGGTGTGACGGATCTCATGGGGTGGGGGCCTTGATCTACTGTAACTCCTTTGAAGAGGGGTTATTCTTTACAGTTGGGGCCATAAACTACATCCGCAGGGCTAGGTGATAGCCTGGGACTGGCCTGGACAATCGGACACAGAGGAAGAGGAGTGTCAGAGGGTGCGGTAGTGAATAGGGTGAAAGGGAGGTGTCCGGCGGGCACAGGGTGTGATTCTCAGGGAAGAGCAGCACAGATGGGGGGAGGTTTATGACCCATGAATGAGAGAGAGAGCGGGGGTGACCAGTGCGTGGGGTAGATGCTTGCGAGGGTGGGGAGCCATGCTGAGGATCGGCGGCATGCAGAGAGTGGGTCTGGTCAAGGCATCTAAAATGGCTGCCGTGCACGACAAAAGTGTGGCATTGGAAAAAAGGCAAGATGGCGCAGACAATGTTTATCAATACGGATTAATTTATAACAATTATTTTTAACAATATATTTACTTGCAGTGACAAAATGGTGGTCAACACTTCCTGATTTCCTTCGAATCGAACGTTAACAGACGTCACGCAGCAAAACGTTAACAGACGTCACGCAGCAAAAAAAAAAAAAATCCGCTCACGCGCAGCCGCTGGAAGACATGTATCAACATATATTAGCATCCTCAGCCACCCTCAGAAAACATAGGGGTTCAGGATACGCCTCCCGTACCCCCAGAGGGTGCAGTAGTGAATAGGGTGAAAGGGAGGTGTCGGGCGGGCACAGGGTGTGATTCTCAGGGAAGAGCAGCGCAGATGGGGGAGGTTTATGGCCCATGCATGAGAGAGAGAGCGGGGGTGACCAGTGCGTGGGGGAGATGCTTGCGAGGGTGGGGCGCCATGCTGAGGATCGGCGGCGTGCAGAGAGTGGGTCTGGTCAAGGCATCTAAAATGGCTGCCGTGCACGCCAAAAGTGTGGCATTGAAAAAATGGCAAGATGGCGCAGACAATGTTTATCAATACGGATTAATTTATAACAATAATTTTTTACAATATATTTACTCGCAGTGACAAAATGGTGGTCAACACTTTCTGATTTCCTTCGAATCAAACGTTAACAGACGTCACGCAGCAACAAAAAAAAAAATCCGCTCACGCGCAGCCGCTGGAAGACATGTATCAACATATATGAGCATCCTCAACCACCCTCAGAAAACATAGGGGGTCAGGATACGTCTCCCGTACCCCCTTATACCCATTTCCCACATTGTTTTTCCTCCATCTTGTAATTTAATTAAAACGAAACACAAAATAGCGAATTCCCGTTTCACTACCGGTTCGCGACCCGGTTCGCGAACCGGGAAGCGCTTCTACCGCGAAAAATCAAATTTTTTTTATTTGCCCCACGGGACCCTTTAATAACCCCAACATCATTCCTAGGGGGTCAAGAGGGGTCTACCTTGCCCCCTTTCATTAAATTCCCCCTTCGTTTTTCTCCTCCTCTTGTCTCTCGATCCTACCGAGAGACAAGATGGCGGCTGTTCCGGACTGTTTAGAATGTTGACAGACACCGGAGAGCCAATCAGCTTCGCTTCGCAAAGTTCCGTTACGCGAAAAGTTCGCGAACCGGAGCGCTACCCGGGACGCTGTCACAGATATATCTGTTTTTTAAAACGTTAATTTCTCAAAATCCACTTGAGCACATATATTGAGACCCAGCAAAGGCACATCGGGCTAACAGTCCCTACAATTTTGCCAAGTTTTGTGCAAATCCATTCAGCCGTTCGAGCTAAAAGTGAGGCCAACCGCCCTATGGAAAAATGAATGGGAAAAACGCGTTTTGGGACCCCCCTTTTTTCTCGGCCCCCCCTTGACGAAACCCCTCCAAATTTTTCAGGGACTGCTCAGAAACAAAGTGTGCCATTTTTCTGAAAATTCCAGCCGATTCCGTCCACAAACGCCAAAGTTATTGGACATAGAATTTTCAAAAGTCCCATAGAGAAAAAATCCTAACTATATATACCTACTGGCGACTGCCAGTAGGTAATAAATGTATATATATATATATATAATATATATATATATATATATATATATATCCACCAAGGCACACGCAAAACCATCAGCAGCGTGAAAGACCGACCACTCCAACATGATTCCAAATCTTTATTTCCAGGCAAGCAGCGTTTTACAAGCAGGGCAGCATGATGCGTTTCGAGGTTAGTAACCTCTTAATCATATGCATAGTTTTGGGGGTGGGGTCGTTGCATATTTAAAACGTGACTACAACATTGAAGAAGGACACATGTCCATTTATTAAAGAGGCAGTCTTTTTATTGCATTTTCGAGGTTCTTCTTTTGTTAAGGTGAAAGTACTCGTTTTTATTCTTTTAAAATGTTTAGTACATAAAGTCTCCTTGAGTGTCTTTCAGTGCACCTCAAACCTAGTTCACTTAAGCTTAGCTCCATGTTCGGACTGCAAAGTCCACAATGCCTCTTGTTGGAAATTCAACTTTTAATTTCATCTTCAATTAAGGTTTTGGCGAAACATCCCAATGTCATTCTCTACCAAATGTTACACGTTTAGTTTGGTCAAGTACCTTTTACAACTCCATCTGATGTCACAGGTAACACTGGGAAATTTCACGACCACCCCCATTAATCACTCCTTACTCATATATATATATAGTTTCTCCAAACTTCTTGAGAATCCTTTTTCTCACTTAGTGTCACAATTTACTCACTTTCTTTTTCAACACCTGGACAATTCAAGTTTTCCTGGCTGCTGTTTACTTCTCCTATTGGAGGCAGCACAATGTAGGTCCACTCAGGTGATTTATATTTTTGATTTGGTCTTCTCACTCTTTTTGGCCTATGGACAACCTCTATTTTCTTTCCCAACAACTCCTTTTGACTGGTTATTTCATTCACTTAATCTTCTTGTACTTTTGCTTTGTTAACCAGTTTAATTTTTAGTCCATCAGTTTCTTTAGGCCAGTTATCTCCTTTCCGAACTCTTTTTATTTCAGGTACAGTAGTGTTTCTTGAACTTCTCTTCAATTGAGTGTCATCATCACTGTCATCCGTCTCTGTTTCAGATCTTTCTATAGTTTCATTTATAATGAATTTTACAGGATCTGATTCTTTTTCTGAGCTTATTTTCTCTTTGGTCAGTTCATTCAATCTGTTAGGAACTTCTCCATAGCTGGTACTTGGAAGCTCATCCTCATCGTGAGTTATTTCTTTTTCACCAGTTTGGAGATTTCGGTTCCTGCTTTCAGAGCTTTCAGACTGTCCTTCAATATCTCCTTGATTACCAGTTTTATTTTCACTTAGCTCAGTGTCCTTACTGGCATCAGTCTCTACCAAATCTCGACTTACAGGTCGATCTTCAAAATTTGGTATTTCAACAATTTCATTTTCTCCTTCTGATGCAGAGCTAGTATCTGATATCTCCAGATGTCGACGAACAGGTTGAGCTTCAGTATCTGGATATTTTTCTGGTTCACCCTCAGAGTCTGAATCAGTGGTGCTTTCACTTTCCTCCTGCAGATTTTCAGGCTCAGGTACATTAATAGTGTGGCTGGGGTGCACCCACCTTTTGACTCCAGTACATTTAACTGCAGTGGTGCCAGCCAGAATAACTTGTCGAGGTTTTTGCCAGCAAGGCACTAGACGATTTCTTCTCCTGTGAACCTTTATCCAAACCCAATCTCATGGGACTAGATCTTGAGTTGGATGTTTTTCTTTTGTTTGTGCCTCAGTTCCCACCTGATAGAACACAGAAGTTACTACGTCAGACAGATTTTTACAGTATTTCAGTATGATATCATCATTTATGCTAAACAGTTTATCAACTGGTACAAATGCTTGTCTCATTACTCTTCCCATCAAAATTTATTGGAGACTTAATCCTGTTCTTTTGTCAGGAATACTCCTCAGGGTCATTAGAACAAGTGGCAGTGCATCGGGCCATTTTAGTCCCGTGGCCAAACACATTTTTGCAATTCTGTTTTTTACTGTTCCATTTACTTGTTCAACCACCCCTGAAGCTTCTGGTCTGTAAGCACAGTGTAACTTTTGACAAATGTCCAGTGCTTCAAAAACCATTTGCATTAGTTCATTATGGAAATGAGTGCCACGATCTGTCTCAATTGTTACTGGGAAACCGGAGCGTGGTATTATCTCACGTAACAGGAGTTTGGCAACAGTTACTCCATCGATCCTCCTAGTGGGGAATGCCTCAACCCATCGTGAAAATAGACAAATGATCACAAGTACATATTTAAGTATTTTACATGATGACAATTCAATAAAATCCAACTGCATTCTTGTAAAAGGACCTCCCTCCCGTCCTATGGTTCCCAAACTCACAACAGTTTTCCTTCTTGGGTTCAATTGCTGGCACACGAGACACCTCTGACAGAGACTCTCGGCAATCATCCTAAATTTAGGATTATACCATGTCTGTCTAAACATCCTAATCATAGCTTGTCTTCCAATGTGTGCTTGACCATGATACATTCAGGCCATATTTGAGATCATGTTATCAGGCATTACTGGTCTTTCATCTTTGTAAACCCAAATTTGACCTTCTTCTCTTTGTCTACATCCTGCTGTTAACCAATTATCTTTGTCTTCTTCACTAGCTTCTTCCTGCATTTGTGTTACCGCCTGCCATGTCTCAACTACTGTGGTTAGCATCAAAGGACTTGAAACAAGTTCAGTTTGCCTATCCCAATTTATGGATGCAAGATTTTTGGCACAGTATTTTGCAATTGAATCTACATATTTATTACCGCAAGTAATGAAATCACCTCCTTTCTTATGCGCTGCACATTTTACAACAGCTAGCTTGTCTGGTAATTGAATGGCGTCAATTAACATTTTCACAAATTCAGCATTTCTAATGGAGGATCCTGCTGAAGTCATATAACCTCTTTGAGACCACAGTTGACCATAATCATGGACAACCCCAAATCCATACTTACTATCAGTCACTATGGTGACCCTTATCTCTTTTCCCAACTCACATACTCGAATCAAAGCAATCAATGCTGTAATTTGAGCTGAACGGAGTCCTTTCAGACAAGATGCTTATAGGACATCTGCTACTGTACAAACAGCATATGCAGCGCTCAGTACACCTTCATCTGTTCTCAAACATGATCCATCAACAAACATCACATAATCAGATTCAGGCAAAGGTACATCTTTGATATCAGGCCTTGGTTTAGTACAGTATACTAGAACATCCAAGCATTTGTGATCCACTTCATCTCTTACTTCCACATTCATAGAGTCAGGTAATAATGTAGATGGATTCACATTTACACATCTTGAAATTGTTACATTGTCTGCACCTATAATAATTTTCTCATATTTTGTCATTCTATTATTGGTTAGGAATTGTGTTTTAGTTCTACTGAGGAGAATCTCCACTGAATGAGGTACATACACTCTCAAAGGAAATCCCATCACTATACCTTCACTTTGTTCAAGACTTATACTTGTAGCAGCTACTGCTTTTAAGCCTCCCAGCAAAGCCCTTGGAACGGGATTTAAAACAGCAGAAAAGTATGCAATTGGCTTCCTCAGTTTACCATGCCTCTGTGTTAGAACTAACAATGCACATCCTTCTCTTTCACTGCAATATAGTTCAAATTCTTTTTCATAATCTGGCATTCCTAACGCTGGTGCTTCACATAGACTTGTTTTTAGCTGCTCAAAGGCTTCCAGTTCTGCCTTATTCAGTATTATTGGGTCTTTAACATCTACTTTTGTCAATCTCTGTGAGGGTGTAGCTATTAGTGAAAATCCACTAATCCATTGTCAACAGTATCCAACCATTCCAAAAAACATTGTCACCTGTCTCTGTGTTTTTGAAGGTTTCATTCCTTGTATCATTCTAATTCTTTCTATTGTGACTTGTCTAATTCCCTTAGCAATCTAGTGGCCCAAATATTGTACCTCTTTCTTACAAAATTGTAGCTTTGATGGTGACACTTTATGCCCTTCTTCTGCCAGATGATTGAACAGTGCAACCGTGTCTGAAACACATGCATCTTTTGTTTTAGACGCCACTAAAAAATTGTCAATGTACTGTACTAGAACTGACTCTCCAGGCATGCTTAAACGTTTTACTGATTTCATTAAAAATAGAGGGACGTTCAGTATACCCCTGAGGAATTTGGCACCATGACAAAATACAGTCTCTGAATCGGAACACAAATAATGTCTGGGTTTCAGGATGTAATGGAACAGTGAAGAACGCATTACATAAGTCATTGAATGTATACCATTCTGCATCATGTGGAATTTGGTATAGGATTACTGCTAGGTTTGGCACAATTGGACAACATGAAACAACAATTTTATTTACCTTTATCAAATCTTGCACTATTCTGAATGTTCCGTTAGGCTCTTTCAATCCCATTATAGGCGAATTACAAGGCCTGCTTTCTATTTCTCTGAAAATCCCTTGCATAATCATTTTATTTATCATTGGTGTTATTCCTTCAATTGTTTCAGCTGTCATTTTGTATTGGGGAATATTCGGATAACTTATTCCTTCTTTCACAGACATTTTCACAAAATCTACGTTTTTCATCAAGCCAATATCTTCTCCTGTGAAATCCCACACCTGTTCTTTGGCTACCTCTTTTAATTCATCAGGTATTTTCTCTCGATCAAACACAGGAAACATACTATTCTTTTCTGCTTCTATTAATGTTGTTGTCATTTTATACAAAAACTCCTGCGACTGTAAGGAGGCATAAAAAATAAACGTGGCATTCGGAGACGTCAAAGATGTTGCCCATTGTATCCACCGAGGGTGCAAAGCTTTAGAATTTGGTACACTGGCTTTTGTTACTGCCTCTAATGCAGGAAACGGGGTTACAACTAGCATGCGTTTTCCCTGCGACAGTGCACGTTCCTTGAGAATTGCCATTTGCACTGCTGTCAAAACTTTTTTCACAGAGGAAAACCGCATTTCAGCCGAAGTGTACAAGTGTGACTTGTAAGCAATAGGTACTGTGTCTCCTTCGTTAAAAGTAAGGTACGTGAAACCCACCGCCCCAGGGATGATTCTTATCACCAGGTTGGTTTGGTTATCACGGGTCAGTAAGAATTTAGATTCTAGAAGATCAGCTTGCAAAGATTTCAAAATAGCTGAATGTTCCGGCAGCCAACAAGATTTGGTAAAATTAGGTTGTATCAGAGCGTACAAAGGCTTGATACGCTGGGCATATTCGGGAATATAAGTACGCCGGAAATTTAAAAATCCCAGCAAAGACTGTAATTTTTTCAGAGTTGTATGAGAGCGCAGTTGTGCGCATTTCTCCAAGAGGTGAGGGGCCAATCCTCGACCTTTATTGTTGAGCTCATATCCCAGGATCAACATTGTGTACTCTGCAATGTGTGACTTTGCAAAGTTAAACTTGTAACCGAAGTCCGCAAAGTTACATATTATGCGGTCAACGCGACACAGATGCACCCAAAGTTCGTCGTCTGTGAGATATATGTCATCCACATACGAACACGCATCAGTGTCTATCCTCTCTAAAAGAGAGACTATACCGGCAGCAAACATGCCTGGACTATTCTTATAGCCCATCGATAAGCGTTTAAATTGGCGCTGTTTGCCGTCACAGGTAAAACTGGTCCACTGGGAACTCAGTCCGTCCAATTTGTGGGCAAAAAAAACGTTGGATATGTCAAGTGTAGTTTTAAAACGTTTACGCACAAGACTCTACACTAGAGCAGAGCCGTGAGTATTCTGTACTGCACAGGTACGGCAATGCGAGTTCAAATGTCGGTAATCCAATACCAAACGGTACGAACCGTCAGGCTTGGTTACAGTAAAAAGAGGGTTATTCATCGGTGACACACAAGTTTCAATCACATCTTGATATTCCAATTGTTCAAGGATTTCCGCGACGGAAGCCTTAGCTTCACGTCGGATTGGATATTGAGGTTGAGGCTGTGGCATAGACAGTAACGGAATCTCGTGGTACAGGGAAAATTTATCCCAACCACATTGTGTACGGTACAAAGTTGGCGCAAGAGCCTTAGCCCACTCTTCTAAAAATTTCAGTGCATGCTCTTTAGAGACCATGTGCGCAAAACTAGTAAGGATCACCTCCTCCCCTCTCAGAGCCGTGAGCACAAAAGCTAACAAAATGTCATATGTAGTCATAAGATTCTCTCAAAACACCCCTTTGATTGTACGTTGTATGTCACCTTCAATTAAAAGGACAATTTCATAAAGTCTATCAGGGGGAGCTACTCTAGTATCAGCTGTCTCCACAACAACATATCGATCAGTCGCTGTCACCTTCAGTAGCGGATGCAGGGCGTCTTGCACTATGGTAATCTCCACCTCGCTGTCCAGCAAGGTCAGAGCCCATGTCTGATTCCGAAGCTGCGTTCTCACTATCTGTGGCATATCTCGCTGTTAAAGCAGCAACTTTCTTTTTCTGAAACTGGGGTCTCCTCGGTGTTGAATCGTCCTGCTTGCCTTTACCATTTTTTTGGGGGGGGCTGGTTACGTCCTTGCTGGCCACCCCGACCTCTGCTGCCTCCTCCACCACAGGTCGATGAGGTCGATGAGTCCTGAAAAGAACGAGGAGAGCGTTGTTCAGAAACCCGAAAACGATCAGGTAATTTTATCATCGCACGATCGCGCAAGTCATAAACCCGTTCTGTAGGCGCAGGCACTGGGGATGCAGGACGAGACTCCTGTTTCTGCTGTTGTTGTTTACCCTGTTTCTGTTTTTTTGGCCAATTTTGTTTTTTGGTCTTGGGCTGATCGTCATTCTCTGACTTCGGCCCTTGGGGTTGCTTTTTCTCCTTAGTGGAAAAAGGCTTGAGACTCACGCTATTGCGGCCCACGGTTTTATAAGCCGCCACTATAATCCTCGGTAACTGTCTGGGTTTGTCGGCATCGGGAACCGCCTGTAATGCATTGGACACCTGAAAGTTCACCGCATGCCCCTTGACATTCGCATGTATGAGATCGGAAACTACGTCAAAGGAGCCGCACAGGCGAATACCCAATTCAACAGCTGCCTCAGGTCCGTGCTCATCCTGAAGACGTTTAATGACCGTTGGAAGGCCAGTCATGGGCGGAGTGCCGAAGCACCTCGCATAAACTGCCGCAAAGATCTTTCCCCATGACTCACAGTCACCAATTTCTGGGGTCAAGTCTTTTGGCATGCTGATTGTCAGAATCCTGTGTTTTTCACCAGGAGTCGTGTTAGGAAATACTGCTCCCAGCTGGTCAAACTTCTGAGCAAGCCAGAAAGGAAATCCATCTTTATCCTGGGGCCGCTTGCCCATCACTGCGTTGACCATTACAGGGCTAAGTTTCATCCCGCCCTGACCTGCAGGAAGCGCTGCACCCCCTGGGGCCCCGCCCGGGTGATTGCGGGTAATGTATTGCAGTAACGACCTAATTACATTAATTGTGACATTATGTAACTGCCACAAATCAGCAACGGCATCCGCTCCATGTCGAGGATGTGGTGTAAATTCAGCCAAAACAGGCCATGTAGCGCCTGGAATGGACAAAGGACCTAACCTCTGTGCCGTCAAGCAGTGGGGTAGGGCGCCATCAAACCAAACTCGGTGCTGCCAAGCATTGGTATTAGCGTTCACAGCCGGAAAGGTCACCCACAAATAAAATATTTTGTATGGGCAAGCCACCTCTGCACTCACCACCATAATCACGGCCATGCCATTCACGGGGACTTGATAATTCTGCAAGTGATTGAGCACCGCAATGCGACTATGTTGGCAGAATGTCCACTGCGGTCATAGTGACACAGAAAGAGAAAGGTACAACAAAAACACGTAGCACAACTGGGTAGTAATTCAAGAAAACCGTTTAGGAAGAATCAAGCTTGAAAGGACCTATATTAATATAGGTAGGTTTTCTCCGACACCACTGTTTTCCAGAAACAATAGCGAAGGGTGTTAAGGACCAATATAAGCACTACTCAAGTGTCATGTAATAAGAACACCAACGGTTGGGTGCCATATAGCAGGGATATCTGCTCCTATACAGAACTGTGCATAGAGACTTAGAACATACGGGAATTAGCGTGTGCCAAAACTCACCTTAGTATCCAAAATCCCCTACCAGACTAGCAATCAGTGTCTCATTGGTACTTACAAAACCCCAATGATTTAGACAACCCAGAACATGGACTTAGAACACCTCAGGTAACCTGGAACACATGAACACTCTTTCGTTATACTAACATATCAATCCAGAACGAGGAGTCAATGAGGACACGTGCGAGTTTGAAATGTTTATTTCTAATGCAGTGTTCTCAAACGCAGTATCTTAGCTAATACAAGCAAACATATTATAAAGATCAAGGTTATAAGCATAGTTACTATTCCATAAAATACAAAGGGTGAAAGCATATTAAAATGCTAAAGGAAACAGGTCTAAATAGAACCTCATTTTACCCTCCCTAGCTAGTATATTATATTATATCTGCAGAATGTCTCTTTGGGTTTAGAAGGGCGGGCCCATACCTTTAGGTTCAGTGGAAATGGATCACATCATCTCCTACACCAACACTCTGCATACGGATATTCAGCAAGTGTGTGTGTCCTGCCTTCCGCAGTGCAATATCATTTGCGCCTAAAACCAAAGTTGGCCACAGCTGCATCCATATTATGTCTACTCTGTGCACTGATCAATCCAAACAATAAGCACTGTGTTGAGATAACCTTGAAGGCATCAGCACTCACTGTACAGACATAGCTTTACCAAGTAAGACTGATATTTATAAGAAAACATGTTTTTCTCGTGTAAAGCAAAATACCTAACTAGGGGAAAAGCATTAATAGCAAAATGCCAACTTAACACAGTGCAAAGGTGAAACCATTACATAAGACACTATCCTCGTCTGGAGTTTGAACCTCCATGCCATCTGGTGAACAGTAAATGGCACATTTCATTTTGCACAGTATATCCCTTCCAAGAAGATTAACAGGACTACTGTCACACACCACAAATCGATGCATGTCTTTGAAATTTCCAATTTCTATTTCAATTGGTTTTGTTAAGGATGTTTTAATCTGCTAATTTGCTACACCTAGAACTTGAATATGTTCACCTGAGAGAGGAAGATTTTGAATTTCCACTGATCTAACAGTAGAATGGGTAGCACCTGTGTCCACTAAGAAAGTCAAATCTACATCATTCCCCTTCCCATTCACATATGGACTAGACTGATCTACCTCTAGAGTAGCGCCAAGTATGCACTCTTCTCCCTCTCTCAGGCACCCTCAGAAACTGTCATCCGACTCACTTCCGTCTTCTTTCAGCCAATATTGCGGACTCACATGCACTCTGGGATTTCTTGTTACCGGATCTCCTGTGCAGAATCCTGTCTCTGTATTGTATCTCCGTAGGTTTACATTATGAGGAAGTGGAGGTTAAGGGCACCTGACACTGTGAATTAACTACCTGTTGCTGTGGTGATGGCTGTTGAATTACCTCATTCTGCACCTTCGGATTCAATTATGTATTTTCTGAATTAATTTTCAATGGGAACTTACACTCTTTCCTACAAAGCCCCATCCTACCGCAATTATGACATGGATATTTGTTCTTTAATTCTTCTATGTTTCCAATTAATTTTTGCTTACTGAAATTGCCCTTTACTCTATTTTGGTTCCCTTCTGTAGTTTTATTTCCTAGTTGAGCTACTTGATGCTCTGCAACCTTTACTTGTGCCCTGTAACGACCGGATTTTCAGACCAGATAGAATCAGCTCACCAGAGCACCACTAACCCAGCCGAAACGTAACCACCTCCCTCCTTAGGACCTATTTACAACAGGTATCTATGTTTCCTAGTAATACAACAATAGACCCAATCCCAAGGCGTCAAGGCATATCAGTGACTCTAACAATGGGGCAGTCAAAATATCCAGCTCCCAATCCCTCTCTTAAACAATTTATAAGGAGATGATGCACTGTACTCCGCCTACGTTAAAAGGCAAACCTGTTCTCCCAGACAGTACCACAGAACAACAAATATTGTGACCCAAAAAAGTAGGTCGCAAACATCCACACACTCGTGTTGGACAGAATTCTTACTAGAATAAATGTGCGAGACACAAGTGACTCCTCACGGAAACACAACCAACGGGGTAACTGGTATGTAATTTCCAGACAAGCCCCTGTCTCATCATCGGTAGTCACTTGTTTCTCAAAGGAAATACGAAGAAAGGAAAGGTGTGTCCAAAACAAACAACAAAAATTGTGACAGACAGTGGAAAGCAGAAGTCTCTGCTAGTGACAAACACAAACATAAATAAGTTGAGCTAGCGGCTGTCCGGGGCTAGGGGCACGTCACTCTGCCCAATTTATCACCTATTCCCCCGCCCAACTCCGCTGCCTCCAGGGCCCATGGCCTTTACCAGCCACTACCTGCTCCCGCATTTCTTCTCTCGGCCTGTCTCCTGCTCCTTCTCCCGCCATCCCTCCCCTTCAACACACTCCCCCTCATCCCTCCGGAGGTAATGTTGGAACCTCTAAAACCCTCTTGGCATACTATTTAAACACCCGGTCTGCAGTAGCCCACTCGCACGAACTATCGGTACTGCTGGACCTTCATGCCCCAGATCTTCTTTTTTTAACTGAAACATGGTTCTGCGATGACTCCCTCCCCGTTCTATTGGCCACTCTCCCAGCCCCATATTACGCTCTACACGCAGATCGCCAAAATGGTAGAGCTGGGGGCGGCATTGCGGTCATCGCCCGAACTGACCTCCCCTTTCAAACTCTTTCTCTGCCAGATATTGCCACAACGGAGTATCTAGCTATCCGTACCACTTCTCTTACACCCCCCCTCACTTGCATACTCACCTATCGTCCCCCTCAATCCCCTTTGTTGTTTCTCCCCGATTTTCTGGAAGTTTTGGCCACAATCACAGTTAACAACTCCTCCATTTTGCTCTTGGGTGATTTTAATTTTTGGCCCTCAGACCCCGCAGAATGCCCATCCTCAAAAGAATTTTCAGACACCCTACAATCTCTTAACTTTATATATCATATTCACTCTCCTACCCATGTCAAGGGTCACATCCTAGACCAGATTTGGTCCTTGAACTGTCCCGTAGAGTCCCTATCCATTTCACCTTGTACATGGTCAGACCATCATTTGATTTCATTTGCCCTTCCCACACACCCCCCGGTCAAGCCCCCACTTCCTAAGAACATCTGGGTTAGCGCTTGGGGGCGAGTAGACCCTGAAAATGTATCCACTCTACTCACCACCTCCTACCCCTCCCTACAAGGTCTATCCACCCTTTCCCAGGTCACGGCCATCGAACAGTGGCTCTCCTCAGGCTGCGACTCTATTGCCCCTCTGAAACGGGCCACCAACTTAGCGGAACGTCGAGCGGAGCAGGCCTGGAGGAGAAACTACTGCCCCTCACTGCGATTGGAGTTCATTAACATCCTGACTCAATATAAAAAGGATATCTTGGCGGCTAAAACAACTTATTTTTCCTCAAAAATCCTTGCAGCTGAGAACCAATCGAGGGAAATCTTCTCGATTGTGCACAACCTGGCATTTTCCGACAGAACCACTCTGAAGCCCACCCCCTCCCAGGAACTCTGTCACTCCCTCAACAATTTCTTCATTCAGAAAATAGCCACCATTAAAGCCAACATCCCTCCCCCCTCTCCTACTTTTGTGGATCCCCAGTGTCCTCCCCCCAAGGGACAACTCACTACCCTCCCCTCCTTGACTAAGGAATCCCTGACTTCCATAATTCCCCTTGTCAAATCCGGCTCCCCGTTAGATCCCTGCCCTGCCTACATTCTCCGTCACATCTTTACTACTTGCTCAGACCCCCCCCTTCACCTCCTCAATAGCTCTCTCTCCCAGGGCGTGGTACCTAATCCACTTAAAACAGCAGTCATCGTTCCCATCCTGAAAAAGCCGGGCATAGACCCCTCAGTCCCCGCCAATTTTTGCCCCATCTCTCTCCTGCCTTTCCTGGCGAAAGTGCTCGAGCGCCATGTCACCTGCGCCCTGAGCTCTTTTGTGGAGAAGTACGGGGCTCTTGCCCCCCGCCAGGCCGGGTTCCGCCCCACACACTCTACGGAGTCCGTAGTTCTTTCGATCCTCGACAACCTCAGGGAGGGAATGGACACTAACCAGACCCAGGCCTTGGTTCTCCTCGATCTCTCAGCCGCTTTTGACACGGTTGATCATACCATCTTGCTTTCCTGTGTCAGGGCGGCGGGGATCGGGGGCACCGCGCTGGTATGGTTATCCTCCTTCCTGAGGGACCGCACCCAGGCAGTTCGCCTGGGTGATTTTACTGCGGACTTTCGGAAAGTTCAGTGCGGGGTCCCCCAAGGCTCCTCCCTTTCACCTCTTTTGTTTATTCTTTACATCGCCCCTCTTATTTTCTCACTGCAGCAAATGGAGGTCACCGTATTTAATTATGCGGATGACCTCCAACTTGTCTTTAATCTGTCTTCTTCCCCTGCCTCTGTCCTTAACTTCCAATCTATTATGATCCATATCCGGGACTGGATGAACCACAACCATCTGAAACTCAACCCAGACAAGACTGAGCTGGTGTTGACGGGTGGTTCATCCAGCCCCTGGTCTTCCTTGTTTTGGCCCCCTTCCCTAGGCCCTCCACCTGTCCCCTCTACATCAGTAAAAACATTAGGCATTAATGTCAATTCTCAACTCCCCCTTCACTCCCAGGTTAGTTCTGTGGTTTCTTCTTCCTTTCTTTCACTGCGCACTATACGCAAGGTGTCCCGTTTTTTTTCTTGTGACGCTCTGAAATTGATCACCCTGGCAATGGTCATCTCCCGCCTGGATTATGGCAACGCCTTATATGCAGGTATACCTGCATATAGCTTAAGGCGTCTGCAGCAGATCCAAAACCAGGCGGCACGCCTGGTGTTCAAACTTCCAAAGTATCACCACATCACTCCCCTCCTCAAGTCCCTACATTGGCTCCCCGTCCGCGCCCGTGTCCAGTTTAAACTTGCTTCCATCACCTTCCAAGCACGACTGGGCACGGCACCGGCTTTTATCTCATCTGAGATCATCCCCTATGTTCCCTCCAGGGAACTGCGCTCATCCACTCAATCCCTTCTCACAGTCCCGCGGTTCCGGAGGAAGAAATGGGGAGGTTCGAAATTTGCGACCCTTGCCCCACTCTACTGGAACTCCCTGCCTCTTGAGCTTAGGGCCTTAACTCTTTATCCGCAATTCCGGAAACAGCTCAAAGCTCATTTGTTTACTAAATCTTTTAATTAGTTCATTAGCAGTTTTATTTCCTTTTAATTCAGCTCCTGCTCCTTCACCCAGATATCTGTCAGTTGTAGCGCCATGAAACCGCTGGTGAACGTGCGCTTTATAAATAATTTTAAATTCAAATTCAAATTCAAATTTAAGTGCCTAAAAACACAGCACACAGTTCCCTTAACCAACTTTATTCATAGGGAGGTGATTATATGCTGTTTGTATTAAAAAGGCTGGTACCTAGTCATGCATACCATTACCTAATGGCACTGGCATTAGGTAATGGTATGCATGACTAGCTACCAGCCTTTTTAATACAAACAGCATATAATCACCTCCCTATGAATAAAGTTGGTTAAGGGAACTGTGTGTTGTGTTTTTAGGCACTTATTTATGTTTGTGTTTGTCACTAGCAGAGACTTCTGCTTTCCACTGTCTGTCACAATTTGTGTTGTTTGTTTTGGACACACCTTTCCTTTCTTCTTATTTCCTTTGAGAAGCAAGTGACTACCGATGATGAGACAGGGGCTTGTCTGGAAATTACATACCAGTTACCCCGTTGGTGGTGTTTCCGTGAGGAGTCACTTGTTTCTCGCACATTTTTTCTAGTAAGAATTCTGTCCAACACGAGTGTGTGGATGTTTGCGACCTACTCTTTTGGGTCACAATATTTGTTGTTCTGTAGTACTGTCTGGGAGAACAGGTTTGCCTTTTAACGTAGGCGTAGTACAGTGCATCATCTCCTTATAAATTGTATAAGAGAGGGATTGGGAGCTGGATATTTTGACTGCCCCATTGATAGAGTCACTGATATGCCTTGACGCCTTGGGATTGGGTCTATTGTTGTATTACAAGTTTTGAGTGGAGGGCGACCCTTTCTGTTTCCCTCTTAGCTCCTAGTGAGTGTTTGATCTATGTTTCCTACCCAAGGATGGGGAATTAGCAATATACATGCTTGGATCTTTTACAATACCTCACTCATACACTATAGTCTCGCGGCCACGCGGACCCAGACTAATCTACCCTAGTGCAGTTCTGATTACTTACCATTACACACTGACCACAACCAGTTCGCTCATTAAATCCACACCAGTGTCCCCCCTGGTGCTCTCTTCTTCCTACAAGCCACAATCCTGTGGTTATAAACATCAGTATCCCCCCTGATGCTCTCTCTATTTTTCATCCAAGCCACAATCCTGTGGGTATAAACATCAGAATCCCCCCTGATGCTCTCATTAACGCCGCCTTTCACTTTCCTATGAATACCGTTAGCTTTTCATGTCAGGGGAATCTCTCACTATTCACTAGAGGTACAATACTACAATATTATAGATCACCAAGAATGGCCGAATTACACGGTGTACAACTTATTCTCTATTTCAAGCGCTCCTCTCTCCCTCATTATTCAGTTACCATTTACCTGATCGGGAATAGCATCCGTTCACGCAACAGCACCTGACTAGAAGAAAGGCTAACTTTACTATATAAGAATGAAGTATGTCCACACACTGGTTCACTAAGAACTGGGGTATCTTTATTAATTAATAACATCAAATATAATATAATACTATACTATAACATACAGCCTGAAAAGGAAAGTGAAAGGTTAGAATGTGTGCTCGCTAATAAGAAAGGGTCGACGTCACCTTATTAATATGAAGTCTGGACTCGGCAGTCATCTGGGTTCTCTTCTCGTCTGTGCCTTGGCTCGTCTTACGGTCACACCTCTGCCTTCACGGATACACGTCTGCACCGCTATGCTCTGTCTCCTCTGCTTCCCTCCAAGTCACTGGAACCTTCCTCTCATCAGCTGCTTTCTCTCTAGCTGTTCTGCTTTACTCCTCTCTCCTCTCAATCACGGACTGTCTTCACTTCTCAGCTTCGATCTTATAACTCAGTTTCTACCACTCTGGTATTCGTTCCCTTAACTAACTGCTTCACTTTGTATGCTCTGATCTTAATGTCAAAGCTCGCCAGCTGTTCCAATTAAAGTAACTTCAATCTTTCTAAGAGTATCAGCTTCTCGGTCTTCCTCGGACTTCAAAATGGCGACTGTCTGCCTTGGAATAATTAATTGCATTGATGCTAACAACTAGCTGCCGCCTACCAACTGACTGACTCACTGCCTCATGCTTTTGCTAATATGGAAGCTTGTCCCTTCATGGAAAGTTACGGCCAGTAACCTGCCGCCCACCAAATTCTTGTACCTCTCGTACCAAGGACACGTTCTCAGCCGGCCGGCCTGATGTTATGTCTTCGGCATGGAGAAAAATACAGTCTTTCGATAAGGGCCAGCCTGAGCCGGTTCTCTCCAAGCGAACAACACCTCGTAACTAAAACATTACATTTGACCTAGAAGCATCTCAAGCTGCCGGGGCAGAAAGAAAAATGGAGTCTCTCCCGTTTCAGGCCTACAAGGCCCGAAGTCAGCATAACTCCATGAAAGTATACTAACACTCTTACAAAAGGACGGATTATCACTAATACTAATGAATCTATCCCTCAACAAAAATGTATAAGCCCTGATCTAAGGAAAAGGGTACGGGATTGTGTCAACACACCTTGTGAATAGGCTCTAGTTACGGTTCTAATCCTTCTATTAGAATGATAGTAGACTAAAGTCACCTCCACTCACCTTCCCTCAAGAAAAGGCCGAAAAAGTCGGTCAGAACATTTCACCCTTGAATTTAGGCTGCTAATCATTCGCTAAATGGAACTAACATCCGTAGAGGAATAATATGAAACAAAATTAACTGATCTATTTCTTGTACCACATCTACAGAACTGGAGTAAGGAAGGAATGCACTGAATAAAGCAGCAAATAGCTATTAAAAGGCTAATAGTAATCATGATACCCCCTAATATCTGTCGTAAAGAATGCAAGTCAGGTAACCAATTGAAGAGCCAGTCAAACCAGTCAAACCAGCCCTGGTCAATGTGTTTTCTAACCTCTTCAGTCAAGTCATGAAGTTTGTCAATATGAGCCTGAATGGATCTGGTATGATCCGATAAGTTGAAGCAACAAAGGCCCTCAAAGTCAGAACAGTCATGTCCATGTTTGAGCAAAAGATAATCAATGGCAGCCCGGTTCTGCAGAATAGCTCTGCGTTCACCCTGGGCGTCTAGTAACATGTCAGATAAAATTGTAGAAGTATGATTGATGGACTTAACCATCCAGCAGGCCATTTTTCCAATGGATTTCGCATTATAAACTGCTAAGGCTGGAACACCAATAATTGCAAAAGCTAAACTAAGATATTCAGATTTAGAATATAAATGTAGGGTAGAGTCACAATCATCATGTAACATCACAACATCGCGAACAACACGGAAATGTGTATTAGGATGTGAAGGAAACATTAAGCTCAGTCTAGCGATGGCACAAGGTCCTCCAGAAATATTTGCGGGAATGTAGGGCCAGGAAGTATTACCACAAGAGAAAAGCCATCCAGAAGGTAAAAGCATTGTACGATAATGGCTAGGGGTAACTACTAAACTCTTACAGGTCATATTATTTCTAACAGAAGTACATGATTTCGGGGGTCTTCGGGAACACAAAGTTCGTTCATGAGCTGAAAAAGAAGTTGCTGCTTTCAATTTTAAACGCACACATTCAGTAATTGCATTGGGATCGCAGGTAAGGAAAAAACATAAATTACCCTGGGTGATATTATATGTAGTTGTTTGGGAATGAATCGGGGTGTTGAATCTGAAAGTACAGTACACAAAGGACAATACTCATGGGTGGCAAAGTCTCCAAGGATAACGTTGGGACGGGCATTTGATATATTAAAGATATGGGCTAGAGTCTCCAACGATGCAGGGACAGCAATCAAACAGGTCGCTAATATGTCAGTCACTGAACGCATTGGTGTTAAACAGAAATGTGGAGAGTTAGTAACTCTTCTAGCTAAAGTAGTCCAAAAGTTAGATGATGAATCCCACGCAGCAAAGGATCGCAGTACTCGGGTTATCGAATCAACCAAAGTCTGTGGGTTCCCTCCTTTCCCGACGTAGCAGACCAAAAGGAGTCCAACGCCGGCACATCCTGCAGCAACAGTCCAGAGAATGATCTGAAAGAAAATCAAATACAGGCATTATTCATTCTCGTAAGTAACATTTGTCAGCCGGAACAGCTTCCCAGCTATCTTTCCCTGGTCTCATGACAAGAATTGTGTTATCATGACCGGTTGCAATAACTTCAGCTTGTTCAGGGGGATTTTTAGGCAATTGCACCCACACTCTCGCTCCTGGATTATCTGTGGAGCCAAAACCTTTTTGTCCTCGTACAGTTAGCAAAGTTGGGGCAGTGCCTTTCTGAATCTCACCACTGAAAACAGGCATGATTAGCAACTGAGCAATTCGGTCAGTTTTGTGAATTGGCAAATCAACCTCACTGCTATTCAGCAGGAGCACCTTAATCTCTCCCTGATAATCACTGTCAATGACTCCTCCGAGTACTTGAATGCCTTTTAAGGCTAGGCCCGATCTAGGGGCAATCAGTCCAAAATTTCCAGTTGGTATACTGACACCAACACCAGTTTTAATGATAACTCGATCTCTGCTTTTGATTACGATGTCATTCATGGCATGCAGGTCCAAGCCTGCGGAACCTGGGGTTGCTATACATGGAGCTAATGCTCCAGGGGAAATTTCCAAATCCATTACAGTATTGCCAATGGTGTTTGGCTTTGCATCAATAGCCGGACGGAGAAAATAAACGCATTAATGGAGATTCAGCATTCAAAAAGGGACGATTATTCAGAATTAACAGTGCCTGAAACAAATAATCTCTCCAATTTTTAAATTTATTGTCAGTTAATTTTCGTAATTGATCTTTTAGCAAACCATTCATTCTCTCAATAAGACCTGCTGCCTGTGGATAATATGGTATATGAAACACCCATTCGATGTTATTCTCCACACAAAATTCCTGCACCAATCTTCCCTTAAAATGGGATGCATTATCAGATGGAATTTGGAATGGAACACCATAATAGAGCATAATCAATTCCAATGTTTTAATGGTATTCACTTGGGTAGCTCGATTACAGGGAAAGGCCACTAAAAGGCCACTGTACGTATCAACAATGGTGCAAATATACTGGCAATTTTTACTCATAAGTGGACCAATATAATCAATCTGCCAAATTTGAACGGGCAATTTTCCTCGATGTGAATGTCCTTTAACAATTTGGGGTACTTTTTGTTGCCTGGAATGTTGACAGATAGGACAATGCAATATTATATCTTTAATCAAATTTAAAGGAATATAAAATCCTTGATCAGCAGCCCACCTGCTAGTGGCTCTCTCTCCAAAATGTCCTGCTTTCTAGTGGGCCCATTTCGCCAATCCCGCCAAATCAGAATCTTGCATGTCCACCACTGCCTCAGCAATTTTAGATTTCTCATCTGCAATGTTATGAAAGAATTTGTCAAGGGAGTCTATCGGTGTATGAGCATCCACATGAAAGATTGTAACAGTACTTTGTGGGAGCATTTCCCAAATTTCTTGCCATAATTCTTTTCCCCACAATTCTTTAGAATGCAATTCCCAATTATGAGAATGCCAAGTTGGTAACCAAACCGCCAGTCCATTAGCAGTGGACCAAGAATCAGTAAAAATGTGACACGTACCAGGTAGCTCTTGTTTTAAAACTTGATAGACAGCATATAATTCAGCAAATTGACTACTCTTTCCTTCACCAGTTGTACTCAGCAATTTTTGTGTGATGGGATTATAGGACACTGCTTTCCAATGTCTTCTCTCTCCTATGTACCTCGCTGAACCATCCGTAAACCACACATGGTGTCTGTCCTCCGCGGACAGATCATCAAATGGCTTACCCCACTTAACAGGGGATTCCTGTACTACAGGTACGGAGCAATCACTCCCAGTCTCAATCGATGGCGCCTGCGCCACTTGCTCATGTATTGATGCTACGCCTTTCGGTCCCACACGTGCCCTGTCTTGTATGTACCATTTCCACTTAATCACACTCGCCTCTTGAGCATGTCCAATTCAATGAGTTTTCGGCGAACTCAAAGCCCACTGCATTATAGGAATCTCAGGTCTCAAAATTACATCAAGCCCCAAAGTCAATTGCTCGGTATCCACCAGAGCCCAATAACATGCAAGCAATTGTTTCTCAAAAGGTGTATAACGCTCACCAGCATCGGGTAACTTTTTAGTCCAAAAACCTAATGGTACTTTATTTCTGCCTTGTTTTTGCCACAAACTCCAATTTGCATAAAGACCTTGCACAGACACATTCAAATCCACATCACCATCGCGCACAGGCCACAAATCCAAAGCATACTGAATCGCTTCTTTCGCCAAATCAAACGCATCCTGCTGCAGTTTACTTCATTCAAACACATTCTTTTTACGAGTAACTTTGTACAAAGGGGCCAATATCTAACTCAAATGTGGGATATGCTGACGCCAAAAGCCAAATAAGCCAATAAAGCTTTGAGCTTCTTTCCTGTTTCTTGGAACTGCAAAATCAAGAATTTTCTGTTTTACCTATGGAATCACCTCTCTATGACCTTCATGCCAATTAATGCCTAACAATTTCACATTTTGGGATGGACCTTGTAGTTTATCGGGATTGATTTCCCAACCTTTCTCACGTAAGTGATCAATAATTTGATCTAACAGGGTCTGAACTTGATCTTGTGTCTCACCTTGAATCAATATGTCGTCAATATAGTGACACATCTGAATTTGTGGATGTACGGGTACTTCAGATAAATGTTCCGCCACCAGCCGGTGACAAATCGTAGGACTGTGTACATAGCCTTGGGGAAGACTTCTAAACGTCATTTGACGTCCATTCCCTGTAAAACTGAATTGTTCCTTACACTCAGGGGCAATCGGAATTGAAAAGAAAGCATTGGCAATATCAATAGACGCATACCATGTTCCTGGATGCTTTTGAATTCTCTCAATTAAAGTAATTATGTCTGGTACTGCAACAGTCAAAGGGGGTGTATGTTTATTCAATTCGCGGTAATCAACAGTCATGCGCCAAGAATTATCACTCTTACGCACGGGCCAAACAGGATTATTCAAAGCAGAAGTAGACGGAGTTATAACTCCTGCATCCACCAAATCTTGAATTGTAGCACTAATTTCTTCGTGACCACCTGGGATACGATATTGCTTCTGGGAAACAACATGTGTAGCCTGGGGAATTTTTATAGGGGGCATTCTTAAACGACCCACTCGTACAGGTCTGGATGATATATAACTTTTATTTCCGAATTGATAACAGCCGTCGTCTAAATGCAAAGTCATTCCTTTCAAAATATCAATTCCAATTATGTATTCCAGAAGTGGGACAACTAAAACAGAATATTCTTTTTAGGGAATTCTACCTATTTTCATTTCAAGTGTAGTTTGCACTGCGGGGGTTTCCTTTCCACCTAAACCAGTAATTGTGAAAAATTGACCTTTAAATTTCTTTGATTTTCCATGAATAAGAGTGGCCTCCGCTCCTGTATCTACCAATGCTCGGGCCCTTTGGATATTACGATGTTTCCAAAAAATTTCAATATCTGCATAGGGTCTATTATCCTTGTGAGCCCACCTGCGTACTGGAGCTTGACCTATTTCCTAGTCATTTTTACTGCGTTCTGATAACCAAGACCAATCAGGGTAAATGCTCTCATATTTCTTGGACGGTAAAATGTCATGTTCATATCCATCTCCATTATGAAATGGATTTCTGTCATCTGCATGGTATTGTAAATTTCGATCGGAAAGTTTGTGTCGATCCTCTCTTCTCCTCAATTCGGGGGACTGATCCCTTTCATCTCTATATCTGCTGTTAACACGGTCATCTCTCCCCATTTCTCTTTCCCCCTCTCGCCCTCTCTCTCTTTCACGCCGAGGGGACACATCACGTTCATGCCGACGTCCATCACGACGATCAGAATCATCACGATGTCTATCGTCTCCACTGTTATCAGAATATTCACGGTCACAATCATTCTTTCGCACACGTCGGGCACCATCCTTTCGATCCAGACCACGCTTGTGAAACATGTCCCACAAGCGAATATTAGGTTCACCATCAATGTCTTTCTTTTTCACACCATCAGCTAATAGGGCAAGAAACATATCACGTCTAGAAAACTTATAATCTCCAGCAGTACGACTCTCAGGTCTGGACTGCCTCTCAGGTTTAAACCAGTCACCCAACTCACCAAGCTGACGGACAGATTCAAGCACCATAGACAAAGCATTGCCAGTTTGATTGATCAACAAAGTCATCGTAACCTGCTTATAAGCAACAGGGGAAGAACGGATAATGCGATTACGCACAGAGGATGTTAACAAACCGTCCAACAATCTGTCAGCTGTACTCAGAAAAATCGCAGTTTTCATCACCTCCGCTTTCAGCCGCTGCGCCGCATCGCGCAAGGTGTACCACGGCTTGTCATTCACAGGCCAATCAGATTCAGTAGGGTATTTGTGATTACAGCCATCAGTCGCTAACTGGAGCAGACTAGTTTGACCAGCACCATTGTAATTCCGGAAATGATCTTGTACAGTAGAATCGGAACTCAAAGAGCAAAATTTCAAAGTATCTCCCCCATCCAACATGATGCCAGCAGCACCCAGTTCATAGAGACGCACCATCCACGTAAGCAAGGCCTCACCAGGCCATTGCCGAAAATGTTGCAAAATGTCACTAACTTCCTGTTGCGTAAAATCCTCCAAACTATCAAAAGGAACACCATTCGGATTACCAGGGGCTTGTTGTAATTTCCGACGAAAAACCGGATGCGCAGAAACCTCCGGACGAGCATCAGAAGAAGCCCGATCCATAGATTTAGAGGAACAATCAGAATGAGAAACGTCATTAGAATGGGAAGAGCGACCACGGTCGCCGGAATCATCATGTTTGTCACATGAAGCAGATTTACAGTCACGTCCAGTGCGAGAAAACTCGCGCCTGTCAGACTCCTCAGCCGAGGAGCCAGAATCATTCGAGTCCCAGATATTACCGTCCCATTCATCGGGGTTCCAGTCCAGTCCGGCTTTCACCACGACTAGACGTAACTTCCGTTTACAAACACGACCACGAAGATTCTTATACTTGTATTTCGCAATTCGAACTGCAGCCCTTTGGGCTATTGTATGATAAGTTTCAAGTTTGTCGGCAAGCAATTTATTTTGACATTGCAAAAGAGTATGAGCATTCTGCACTTCAACAAACTTTTCTTCCATATCCACATATTGTCTCTGTAATTTCAAAAATTTCTCATGTACAATCCTGTACGCAGATAAAACAATCCAACCTCTGCGTCCTAAGATAGGAAGCTCCTCACCCTTCACTACTGGCGCTTTTTGCAAACAAGCAATCACATTAGCCGGCTCTGCCAGCTCCAAACAAGAACTCCAATTTTCACTCAAACCAGTAGAATCGGCCAGCTCACGGGCCAAAGCCTCGTAAGGCGTTGATTCCCAGCCGGGAATTTCAATAGGCAATTTGAAAGTAGATTTCGATCGTCGCAAAAACATTGTGACAAACCAAAAAGATATATACAACTATAAACAAATAATATACAAAAGAAACTTGGTACGAGCCGAGCGCAAACCAACAAGATAGAAACAATACAGCGCACACAGGCTTCGTAAACAGTTTGTGACGCCAGATGTAACGACCGGATTTTCGGACCAGATAGAATCAGCTCACCAGAGCACCACTAACCCAGCCGAAACGTAACCACCTCCCTCCTTAGGACCTATTTACAACAGGTATCTATGTTTCCTACCAAAGGATGTGGAATTAGCAATATACATGCTTGGATCTTTTACAATACCTCACTCATACACTATAGTCTCACGGACACGCGGACCCAGACTAATGTAACCTAGGACAGTTCTGATTACTTACCATTACACACTGACCACAACCAGTGCTCTCATTAAATCCACACCAGTGCCCCCCCTGGTGCTCTCTTCTTCCTACAAGCCACAATCCTGTGGGTATAAACATCAGTATCCCCCCTGATGCTCTCTCTATTTTTCATCCAAGCCACAATCCTGTGGGTATAAACATCAGTATCCCCCCTGATGCTCTCTCTAGCTGTTCTGCTTTACTCCTCTCTCCTCTCAATCATGGACTGTCTTCACTTCTCAGCTTCGATCTTATAACTCAGTTTCTACCACTCTGGTATTCGTTCCCTCAACTAACTGCTTCACTTTGTATGCTCTGATCTTAATGTCAAAACTCGCCAGCTGTTCCAATTAAAGTAACTTCAATCTTTCTAAGAGAGAATCAGCTTCTCGGTCTTCCTCGGACTTCAAAATGGCGACTGTCTGCCTTGGAATAATTAATTGCATTGATGCTAACAACTAGCTGCCGCCTACCAACTGACTGACTCACTGCCTCTTGTTTTCGCTAATATGGAATCTTGTCCCTTCATGGAAAGTTACGGCCAGTAATCTGCCGCCCACCAAATTCTTGTACCTCCCCGTACCAAGGACACATTCTCAGCCGGCCGGCCTGATGTTATGTCTTCGGCATGGAGAAAAATACAGTCTTTCGATAAGGGCCAGCCTGAGCCGGTTCTCTCCAAGCGAACAACACCTCGTAACTAAAACATTACATTTGACCTAGAAGCATCTCAAGCTGCCGGGGCAGAAATAAAGATGGAGTCTCTCCCGTTTGAGGCCTACAAGGCCCGAAGTCAGCATAACTCCAAGAAAAGTATACTAACACTCTTACAAAAGGATGGATTATCACTAATACTAATGAATCTATCCCTCAACATAGATTTATAAGCCCTGATCTAAGGAGAAGGGTACAGGATTGTGTCAACACGCCTTGTGAATAGGCTCTAGTTACGGTTCTAATCCTTCAATTAGAATGATAGTAGACTAAAGTCACCTCCACTCACCTTCCCTCAAGAAAGGGCCGAAAAAGTCGGTCAGAACATGCCCACATTGCCTTTTCCTTAAGTATCCTCTATTTTACTTCAATTTCATCACTACAGTATTTTGCATGTCTCAAGACTTCGTCCACAGAACATGACTGCCATCCCATTAAATTATGCTTAATCTTATCTCCTATTTCTGATCTCAATACAAACACAAAGCAATATACAAAATGACTCATATCTTTTTCATTCAGCTGCTCATTTCCACTATACTGTTTAAACACTAATAACAGTCTCTCATAAAATGCATGAATAGACTCTTTGGCTTCTTGCATTGTCCTGTCTATTTTTACCCAATCTGTCTCTTTTGGTGGAATTTTGTTTTTCAGAAACACTATCACTTGTTCATATTTTTGCATTAATTCTGGTCCTGGAGCACCTGTCAATTTATCTCATGGATATTCAGCTTTTGGCAAGTCCACTGTAATCTTGCACTCTAACCATAGATCCACTGTAACTACAATGTCAAATAACCCATCTAAGTCTTCCCACAAAACTTTTGAAACGTTCACAAATCGATCTACTTGCCTATACCACTCTACTGGTTTCTCTCTCAATCTGGGAAAGTCATTTGTGAATGATAACATATCTTGTCTACTCCAGGGTACATGCACATATCCTCCTCCTGGTATTTCTCTTATAGGAAACTCACTTACCACTTCTTCCTTTTCATTTACTGGGAACGCTAATGTGGATTTGTCACTGCTTTCCTCTCTTTTCTTTGTCCAAATCATTTTCCACTCATCAATGTCTCCCCATTTTCTCAATAACACAATCAACTCTTTTATTTGATTAATTCTCCCTGCTGTATTCATATTTTCTATGTCTTTATCAGTAAAATCCACTCTATAGGGTTTCTGAAATGCTTTATATTTTGAAAAATCTACATCCATTTTGCTTGCCAACCCTTCAATTCGATCATGCTCCACGTAATACACTTACACATAAATGTTATTTCATCGTCCTGATAATTTTTCAATCTATTTGTACCAATCGTTTCAATTATTAGTTCCTCCATATCAATTTTTTGTCTCGCCACATCTAAAAATGTTGGTTTAATTTTAAAGTTTTAATCCAATCACTTAATTTATGCTCTGATGGTCCCAGTGGAGTTTGTGTTAAATCAATGTTCTCTACACTTTTCTCAGGCATTATAGAATCAGACTCCTCTCCTGTTGGAAATTTATCCGGAAGACTCTGTTTAAATGTCAAATCAGGCGGTGTCATTTGATTAGTACGTTTAATTTTTGACAAGTCTGGGTAAACCTTTTCTTTTACTTTTTGTAAACTCTGATTTAGAGGACGAGTTAAAGATGGTTCTTTTATTTTCTGATTTTCAAACACTGGAATTACAGGACCTATTGTTACTGGGACAGTTACAGCTTCTATATTTTTAGTAAGTTCCTGTATTTTTTCAGCCAATTCATTTGTTGAACGTACATATTCAGAAATTCTCTGTTGTGCTTCAATTTGTTTTTCTACTCTATTTCTAACTTTCTCTGTTCCATCCTTATGTTTAGGTGTCCCAGTGTATCTGGTTCCTATTAATGGAACATCCAAATCATATCTCATTTCTACTCTTTCCGGATCATCTCTAAAGCTTGAAAATCGTTTTTGAGTTTCTGCTAGTCTATCCTCTGACTGTGGAGCACTTGGAGCTATACTCATAGAATTTGGTTGGTATGGCAGTGGTCTCCTATTTAGGATCTCCTCCAGCACTGCATTCTCGGACCCACAATCCTCATAACTTCTTTTCCCTGGTTCTATATTATTCCTCTATTCTGTACATTTTCGCCCTTTTTCCTCATCAACCAATCTAACTGGATACATTCCATCACACATGTTAGCATTTCTCCCCCTTAGCATTCTAGTCTCATGTGTCTCTCTCCAAAATCCACAGCCTCTATTCCTTGGTCCTATATAGTCTCCAAACCTTTCTTGCTCTAAATCATGCATTTTTATCTTCCCACTCAGCTAAAGCTTCAAACTGAGTCGATCTAGGTCTTGGTTCAAGCTTCATCCTCTTGTCTCTCAAATTCCTCAAAACTGCAAGACTGAAAGATCCTACTTCTGGGAAAGCTAATGCACCATCATTTTTAGTATACCTTGCCCAATTTTCTAACCATGTACATGTATGGTAGCCATATTTTGTCATCATGTATGATGCAGGCGTTTTCGGCAGAGGATTTATTTTTCCCTCCCTTGTTTCAATCACTTTCAGCCTGATTCATCAAAGACCCGTTTTCGCGAGTCTATAATAGCGATTCATAAGGAATCGCTATTACAGACTCGCAAAACAGGATTCATGTAGGAATCGCAAAAAGAATTGCGATTCCTACACATTCCTTATTTGCGATTAGCAAATTGCTAATCGCAAATAAGGAATAACTCCCCATTCATTCCTATGGGCCAAAAGGCCCATAGGAATGAATGGGGAGTATTCCTTATTTGCGATTAGCAATTAGCTAATCACAAATAAGACAGCAATTTTAAGGGTGCAAGGGGTGTCCAAAGGACACCCTGTAGCACCCCTCAAATGCAAATTGAAACAGGTGTTGCGCACACACATGTCCAAAGGACATGTGTGTGTGCAACATGCAACTTAGGAAAATGCTTTTAAAAGCATTTTTCTAAGTTTTCGCTATTTACCACGAGGTTTGACCTCGCGGTAAATAGCGGGCCGAAATTGCGAATTCGCAATTTTTAAATGGATGATGAATTGCATTTAAGGAATCTCAAATAGAGATTCCTTAAATGTAATTCCTCGCTAAATAGCGAAATCGCTATTACCGATTTTTGCATTTGGGATGATGAATCCCAAATGCAAAAATAGCGCTCGCAAAGGGCCAGATTCTCAGAATCTGGCTCTTTGCGAGCCGAATTCAGCTTGATGAATCAGGCTGTTTATCCTTTTTAAACACATTTTTCAATTTTTGGAACCATGAAGGTTTTTCTTTCTCCATTCCGTAATAAAATTCCATTTTGCTATTGATCTCCTGTCTTTCAAAAGATTGCGTACTCCTCTGTAAATTGCTTCGTAACACCAGCCTATCACAGCGCGGTTCACACCAATGCACCAATTAGAACAAGATACGTTTCATTAGTGCTCAACCAATTATTTTGCTGCTTTCGCTGATGCACAAATCAGCCCTCACTCTGTCTAGGTCACACAGACCAATCCCTGCGCGACACCTACGACATAAGCCCTGCCCCGGCTTCTGCAGCTTCGACTGACCCCTCCTTTACAAAATTTATCAGCACACTGTATTTACACTTTTATACAGCAAAATCAGTTAGTATCTACATAAAACAACTCCATTCGTCTGTTTTACCAAAACCAAAGTGATAGTTTCCTCAATCACACAAGCATTCTGTATTTCCTGTAGACAGCGCTTACCTCTTCTCTACCACAGAATTTTTACTTTTGCAGATAAAGTAGCACTTCCCTATACCTTACCCTTCTCTCAAGCTTAGGTTAAACTTTATTACTCTCTCGGGTTGAGTTTTAGCCAGAATACGCAATGATCCCTGTGCTCAGACTAGGGGTGGGCGGAATTTGCGTAATCGCGTTACGCAAATCTCTGTGAAATGGTAAAAAATGTCTGCAAACATGCAAAAATTCCGCAAACATGCGGAATTGCTAGTTTGTGATGCTTTTTTACTGTTCGCAATCGCTGTTTGCGTGCTCAGAGGAAAATGGCGTGAACACCCATTTGAAGTCGCGAACAAGCAAACAAATGTGTGACGCCGCGGAATGCAGAATTTTGGGCAATTTCTCGTTCTCCACGGAACGTGAAATAACCCAAATTCTGCAAATTCCACAAACTGAACAAAATTTAACGCCCAGGCCTAGCTCAGACACAAGATTCACAGGTTGCCTTCGCTGTACATTCACCACTTTTACACGTAAAGGTCCCTAAACTTGTAACATACGACAATGTCACCACTTTGAAACAGACTATGTGATGTGTGACTTCACTTGCCACACTTCCTCTGCCTGCAGACAGAGTGACCAGCTTCCCACATTTTCAGGACGCCTTTTTTTTTAAGACTACATATAACGTAATACAAACCCAACAGATATTAGTCCAAAATTCTGTACATCAAAATTCTATATATTCTACTCCACACATCATATATCATAGCCAACCTATAGCAACCATCCTCTGCTACTAAGTATTACTGGTGCAGCGCGGCTCCAGAAATTCTTCATAAACCATCACCTTAACCCAATGAGCTATTAACGAATTTCTCACCAGTGGGCCCATAACACTATAATATATATTCATTCACTCATCTACTCTGCTCGGAGAATTTAGTGAAGACCAAAGGAGAGCCGCAGGGCTATAGCGAAGTGTCTAAACGTAAGATTCTATACATTATTTACATCTGCAGTTTTAATTCTACTACCATGGTTTTTCATTAAAAGAAAAACTTAAAACACCCAACTGTTTATTTTCAATGGATCAGCTAGTAAAAGTTAACTAAAGGACAACAAGACCTGCTTAATTCTCCACTTATTTAATTTTTATTTAGAGATTTAATCCCCTAGCCTGATCTCTACATTTTACTTGAAAGTAAAATTCAGTTATGCATTAATAATCCTGAAAGAAAGATTACATTTAAAACATTATTTTATTAGCATGACAGTTTAGGAGAATACATCAACAACATATTACCAAGATGTAGAGACACAGACATCAGCATAGAGCAAAATAGTTCCCAAAGAAACACATCTCTATCTCTCTCGATGTTCCCCTCTCATAGGACTTCACCCATTCAAAAATTAAAGTTCAGAAAAATTTCACAGTCCCTGCGCCGTAGGAAAATTGCGCAGACTGACAGTATCTCGGGGTGCAAAGATCAAGTCGAAAAGTAAGCCTTTTTTCATTGTCCCAAATATCCTCTTTTATACCCTTTTTCACTAACTTATCTATCTAAATTCGTAACTCTTAAGTCCTAGAGTGTCCGTGATTGCTCATTTTAGAGGTGGATGACCATCACCTCATCTCCTTACTGTTCATTTTGTGTTGAGTCATCATTATAACAGAAAAAAGTGTGGTGCCATTGTTCATGTTTAACTTCCTTCGAAGTGTCCTTTAAATTGTTATTCAATGCCCCATTCCCACAGAATCAACTGCTGACTTTCATAAAAATTGGCATCTGCTCCATGTGGCAGGCCCCGCTGTCCTTGACCCATACTGCACAGGCACAGGCAGCTCGCGCTACCAGTTGGCATATGTGTACTTAGACCGGCACCTCAGAGTCACAGTCAGCTTCCATTTTCTTTTGGTCACATAGGCCTCAATTTAGTAACTATTATAGAAACAAAAACAAATAAACGTACATTTACGAAATAAAGCCCTTCTGTTTACCTCCCCCTTCTATTAATATCCCAGTTAGAATTTACCTAGCTTTAAACAACACATATGCGTGATTTTACTTATGAATCTTCATGATTTATGCCACAAATAAACAAAGAAAATGCACATTCATGCAATTTTCAATTAGATTACGACAAATGCGTACCCTTTATGAGGCGAGGCATGACAAATTAGTGAATTATGCTTGGCAATAAAATGCAAATTAATATCCCACGTGTATTTGTCTGTGTATTCTATTCTATGTTGGTTAATTTTAAAACCACACATTTAGTACATTTTACTGTTATGGAAAGTTATTTTCACAAGGGGTATACAACATTGTTTATTTCCCCCTTGCTCCATCAATGACATTACATTGGTTTTGTTTGTAAATTATTGAAAGTCATTTTGCCATTGGTTGATCACTGGACCACTGAAATTACCAAATTTGTATTTGAAAGATTAACCTATTTAAATGAATGATTAATCACATTGTTGTTTTGTGCTTGTGAACCGCCGTTTTACTACTATAAAAATGAAAGTATTGTCATTATGAAATGGAAACTTAGTTCATTTCATATGATTTACAGAAAACAAAACAAGGGTCAATGACATGTATAGTCAAAAAAATGGAATTTATAAACACCTTCAGAATGCACCTCACAGCCCGGGTTACCAGCGGTAGCCTAATAGAATAAGCTGATGTACAGAATGTGAATAGGTCAGTGCCAGAAAGAGTTAACAAGTAGATGGATGTGTACATGAATGAAAGGGTGAGTAGATCAAGTGTTGGTTGAGTGAACTGATGACTGCAAATAATAATGAATGGCTAAGTGAGTGCATCAATCGATGAAAGACCAATGAATGATAGTGGATTGGAGAGTGGGGGTGTAAGTTGATGAACAAGTGTTTAGATAAATGAAACCAGGGTGTTAACCCCTTCGCTGCGGCGGCTATTCCGCCGCAGCGCTAAAGGGGCGGGGCGGGGCGGCCGTGCGGCCGCCGCATGCTGGTGACAGAACCGCTCCGTCACCAGCTACAGTTGAGCTGTGCTGGTGACGGAGCGGTTCCGTCATGACCCGCCCCGCTCTTTAGAACGCCCGCGCAGGCGCGAAATCAGCGCCGCGCAGGCGCGGCGGCCGGGCCATGACGGAACCGCTCCGTCATCAGCACAGCTCAACTGTAGCTGATGACGGAGCGATTCCGTCATCAGCATGGAAGGGGTTAAGTATTGCTGTAAAGCATCTAAAGAAATGAATCACTGCATAGCAAATGTGGAGAGTATCAAACATTTGCAGAAAGACAAAAGCTGCCGCCTTAAAACGTCTAATAATCACAGCACAGAGCACTGGGACCAGAAATCTCTTTCTATGTGAGGAATACAACATGCGAAACAACATAGAGAGCAATATGCTTTTTTTTGTAACACAGGCGTAGGGACATTTTGGAGGATTAGCAAACCAGATGCCCTATGCAGGGTAAACAACAAGTTAATGAATACTATTAAAATGCAGTCCAAGAATTTAAAATATATACCTATTGTTTTGAATAAAAGACAAAAAAAACTCCGAACTTGCTGAGGAGTGTCTCTCTTCTCACCATTTGTAAAATAGCTCTTTAACCAATGCTTTAGTGCAGTTTTTGAAACTTTTAGGCTTTGAAAAGAATTTAGCGATTCCCAAAGTGCAAAAGAGTGATTTGACAACCCCCAGCCAAGAAAGTGGGAATGTATTATCCAGGGGAGACAGTCTACAATCAGCTCCCTAGTTAGGCTAGCTTCAGGTGTAACCCAAATCTTTAGCCAAAGAAGCATGGGGTTGAGCTTGATTCTATCCTTGTGAGAAAACAAGTTTTTGCAGGTTTTCCCAAACATTTTGCCCCATTTTTCACTACTATCTGCTGGTTTTTACTTTGAAAGTGCACTGAGGCCTACTGTCCAGACATCAGTGACAGTGTTCGTCGCTTTTCAAAATGGTATGTTTAATTGGATATCCACAATTGTCATGTGCTGACTGTCATATAAGTCCCTAGTATATAGTACCCAGGTATCCAGGGCTTGTAAGGGTTGCTGTCCACACACGAGCTGCAGCACTCGTTGTGCCAATGTGAAAACATGACTTTCAGCTACCATTGCAGGCTCTGCATGCACTAGACACATGACTTTACCACTGCCACTAGTGTCAAAGTACACTTAATCCAAAACTGTATATATATATATATATATATATATATATATATATATATATATATATATATTACCTACTGGCGGTCGCCAGTAGGTATATATAGTTAGGATTTTTTCTCTATGGGACTTTTGAAAATTCTATGTCTAATAACTTTGGCGTTTGCGGATGAAATCGGCTGAAATTATCAGGAAAATGGCACATTTTGTTTCTGAGCAGTCCCTGAAAATATGGGGGGGTTTCGTCAAGGAGGGGCTGAGAAAAAAGGGGGGTCCCAAAACACGTTTTTCCCATTCATTTTTCCATAGGGCGGTTGGCCTCACTTTTAGCTTGAACGGCTAAATGGATTTGCACGAAACTTGGCAAAATTGTAGGGACTGTTAGCCCGATGTGCCTTTGCTGGGTCTCAATATATGTGCTCAAGTGGATTTTGAGAAATTAACGTATTAAAAAACAGATATATCTGTGACAGCGTCCCGTGTAGCGCTCCGGTTCGCGAACTTTTCGCGTAACGGAACTTTGCGAAGCGAAGCTGATTGGCTCTCCGGTGTCTGTCAACATTCTAAACAGTCCGGAACGGCCGCCATCTTGTCTCTCGGTAGGATCGAGAGACAAGAGGAGGAGAAAAACGAAGGGGGAATTTAATGAAAGGGGGCAAGGTAGACCCCTATTGACCCCCTAGGAATGATGTTGGGGTTATTAAAGGGTCCCGTGGGGCAAATAAAAAAAAATAGATTTTTCGCGGTAGAAGCGCTTCCCGGTTCGCGAACTGGGTCACGAACCGGTAGTGAAACGGGAATTCGCAATTTTGTGTTTCGTTTTAATTAAATTACAAGATGGAGGAAAAACAATGTGGGAAATGGGTATAAGGGGGTACGGGAGACGCATCCTGACCCCCTATGTTTTCTGAGGGTGGCTGAGGATGCTCATATATGTTGATACATGTCTTCCAGCGGCTGCGCGTGAACGGATTTTTTTTTTGCTGCGTGACGTCTGTTAACGTTCGATTCGAAGGAAATCAGGAAGTGTTGACCGCCATTTTGTCACTGCGAGTAAATATATTGTAAAAAATAATTGTTATAAATTAATCCGTATTAACAAACATTGTCTGCGCCATCTTGCCTTTTTTTCAATGCCACACTTTTGTCGTGCACGGCAGCCATTTTAGATGCCTTGACCAGACCCACTCTCTGCACGCCGCCGATCCTCAGCATGGCTCACCACCCTCGCAAGCATCTCTCCCACGCACTGGTCACCCCCGCTCTCTCTCTCATGCATGGGCCATAAACCTCCCCCCATCTGCGCTGCTCTTCCCTGAAAATCACACCCTGTGCCCGCCCGACACCTCCCTTTCACCCTATTAACTACCGCACCCTCTGGGGGTACGGGAGACGAATCCTGACCCCCTATGTTTTCTGAGAGTGGCTGAGGATGCTCATATATGTTGATACATGTCTTCCAGCGGCTGCGCGTGAGCGGATTTTTGTTTTTTTGCTGCGTGACGTCTGTTAACGTTCGATTCGAAGGAAATCAGGAAGTGTTGACCGCCATTTTGTCACTGCGAGTAAATATATTGTTAAAAATAATTGTTATAAATTAATCCGTATTGATAAACATTGTCTACGCCATCTTGCATTTTTTTCGAATTCCACAGTTTTGTTGTGCACGACAGCCATTTTAGATGCCTTGACCAGACCCACTCTCTACACGCCTCTGATCCTCAGCATGGCTCCCCACCCTCGCAAGCATCTCCCTCACGCACTGGTCACCCCCGCTCTCTCTCATGCATGGGCAATAAACCTCCCCCCATCTGCGCTGCTCTTCCCTGAGAATCACACCCTGTGCCCGCCCGACACCTCCCTTTCACCCTATTCACTACCGCACCCTCTGACACTCCTCTTCCTCTGTGTCTGATTGTCCAGGCCGGTCCCAGGCTATCACCTAGCCCTGCGGATGTAGTTTATGGCCCCAACTGTAAAGAATCACCCCTCTTCAAAGGAGTTACAGTAGATCAAGGCCCCCACCCCATGAGATCCGTCACACCACACGCGTTCCTACTATCTGATAACGATCCTGTATTGTGATTGGGGAGGGGATTCTCACTGTAATGGTGTGTGGGACCGAGCCTGAAGCGGAAGATTCCAGGGATGCCTTTTTGTACATCAAAGTCTTCACAATTATGTGTCACATTAAAAATATATAGCACTCCAACAAAGTAGTAGGTTTATAACACTTTAATAACTTATAAATATATACAACGCTCCAACAAAGTAAACACATTAAAAAAAACATTTAAAACAACTATTTACATGGCAGCCTGCTGCAACATCCATCTCAAAGCAACAATGGGCTGCTTTGGTCTGTCTTTTAGTCGGCAAAATCCGTCGGCCTGTGAGGTGGCGTCAGTAGCGGTCCGTTGTGCGAATAGGCCGAAGGCAGCACAACGCGCCAAGATCCGGACAGCACCCAGGTGGTGTCCAGTAAGTTGCCGCACTGGTCTGGCCATCCTACAATGCTGCGCCGAAAAACGGCGTGGGGCGCCCCGGGGGAGGGGTAGGCGGCACGAACGGGCCTCCCCCGCCTCCCCAGGTGGAGGCTCCTCTGCTGCAGTGGGGCGCCCCTTAGCGTTTCAGTCACCATTCAGCTGAATTGCGCCCGCTCTTGCGGCACTGTGTCTCATCCGCCATTCAGCTGAGTTGCGCCCGCTCTTGCGGCTACAGCGTCTCGCCCACCCTCCAGTTGAATTGCGCCCACTCTTGCGGTGCAGCGATAGGCGGCTGCCACAGGACTCTTAAAATGGCGGCCGGCTCTTCGGATTTGGGCCTGGTGCACTAAAATGGCCCTGGGACACATTTGAACTCGGACATTTGCCTGCTAGGGCTTAAGCCCCATTCCCGAAAGCGTCCCCTCAGCCTTGAAGATTCTACAAAAGTCATCGGGCCCCCGACTCCCGCAGGCTTCCGGTGGGAAGCGGCTGCCATGATTGCTTGCAGAATGGCCACGACAGAGCCACAAGATGGTGGTGCTCTCATGCTGACGCCAGCTTCAGTCAGAAACATCTAGAAACACTGTAGACTACCAATTTGATGACTTCCGGTGGAGCTCCAACGTGACCCGGTAGGGAAGAACTTGCCCTCCCCTCTTTTGACTGATGGTTCTTGTTGCCTGTCCCCTCTGTTGTCATCTAACGGAACCTGTTTGGACTGCCGAGTGAGAAAAAAAAAGGTGGGGCTTTCATCATTTGGGAAAAAAAAATGTTTCAATCCAATGAAAAGTGTTATTTTTAGGTCATATGATCAAGCCTTCCATCATTAGGAAACCAAAAGTAAAATGAACCAATGAAAAGTTTTATAAACAAGTCACATGACCTGTTATGCGGCTTTGGGCTATAAAAAGCCTACAAAATCCGTTGGCCTGTGAGGCGGCGTCAGTAGCGGACCGATGTGCGAATAGGCCGAAGGCAGCACAACGCGCCGAGATCCGGATGGCACCGAGGTGGTGTCCTGCAAGTTGCCGCACTGGTGTGGCCATCCTACAATGCTGTGCCGAAAGACGGCGTGGGGTGCCCGGGGGGGTGGGGAGGCGGTGCAAATGGGCCTCTCCCGCCTCCCCAGGTGGAGGCACCTCATCTGCAGTGGGGCGCCTTTTAGCGTTTCACTCGCCGTCCAGCTAAGTTCCGCCCGCTCTTGCGGCACAGTGCCTCACCCACCATCCAGCTGAGTTTCGCCCGCTCTTGAGGCACAGTGCCTCACCGGCCATCCAGCTGAGTTGCGCCCGCTCTTGCGGCTACAGCGTCTCGCCCACCATCCAGCTGAATTGCGCCCACTCTTGCGGTGCAGCGATAGGCGGCTGCCACAGGACTCTCAAAATGGCGACCGGCTCTTTGGATTTGGGCCTGGTCCACTAAAATGGCCCTGGGACACCTTGGAACTCGGACGCTTGCCTGCTAGGGCATGGGCCCCATTCCCGAAAGTGTCCTCTCTTTTGACTGATTGTTCTTGTTGCCTATCTCTTCTGTTGTCATTTAGCGGAACCTTTTTGGACTGTCAAAAGGGGTTCTGGTCCGACTGCTGGTTGGTGGAGACATTTTGACTATATCTTGGACCTGCCCGGCCTCGCCCAAAATGGCGTCGGTATAAATGGGACTCGTAACTCCTTGTTGTGTACTGGTTGCCCAACCTTGATATCACGAGATACGTATGCAGTTTTGAAGCACATGGCGGGAGGGGACGAGTACTGATTGAACATTTGGACGTCCCTATTGATATTAAGTTCTGATGTGTTATTGATTACTTTACTATTGAAAGTTCGAATTAACGTCACCCATGGTACTTGCCCGTAAATGTATATCTAGATAATTTTATTGTAACTGGCCCTGTCGTACTTTAATTATAAAATGTACGTCCACCGATTCCGCAACTGTTAGACACCTTAGTTCTTGCAACCTAATGGCCCGCCCGTTACGTTCTTCTACAGCGTAAATGTCCCCTCATCATATACGATTACAGTTTGCTCCGTGGCCGGCCCACATGGTTATAGGCCCGTATTTGTATACTGACATTTTCACAATAAAGGTTTTTAAAACAAAATATGGTAGTAGTACCTACATTGGTAAAGTTTTGAATAATAGCCACTGTTTTCAAATCAGTAAAAGGCAAGTGAAATAAAGCAGCCCGATTACATGACGGTTAAAAGGTATAATATGCAGGAAAGCAGTAAAGATAAATGGTCAAGGGCTGTTGTGTTTTCCACTCCTGCAACATAAAGTAATCGATAAGAATCCGATATTCATGCCTATCAGCGACTAAGACAGCAGGTCGAGCCTCTTTTGTTGAACGGCTCCCTCATGGGACGAAGAAACGCCCTTTTTCTCAAAATAGGAATATTTTACTTGCAGGACAGTTGTAAATTTCCCGGGAAAATACATTAGCCTGGAACATTGTTAGTGATAAACTGTAAATGCATTTGGGTCCTTTGCTTTACAAGTCAGAGTGAGAAAAAAAAAGGTGGGGCTTTCATCATTTGGGAAAAAAAAATGTTCGAAACCAATGAAAAGTGTTATTTTTAGGTCATATGACCAAGCCTTCCATCATTAGAAAAACAAAAGTAAAATGAACCAATGAAAAGTTTTATTAACAAGTCACATGACCTGTTATGCTTACGTTACTCGCTGCGCGCCGCACCCTGGATCGCTTCCGGGAAGCTGCGCCTCGCGCACCGGAGCACTTCCGGGTGCGCTAACGCGGCGCGTCATATGACGCATTACGCAACAACGCAGGTCCAGAATATAGTCAAAATGTCTCCACCAACCAGCAGTCGGAACACAACCCCTTTCAGCAGTCCAAAAAGTTCTGTTAAATGACAACAGAAGGGACAGGCAACAAGAACCATCAGTCAAAGAGGGGTGGGCAAGTTCTTCTCTACCGGGTCACGTTGGGGCTCCACCGGAACTGATCGAATTGGTAGTCTACAGTGTTTCTGGATGTTTCAGACTGAAGCTGGCATCAGCATGAGAGCACCACCATCTCGTGGCTACGTCGTGGCCATTCCGCGGGCAATCATGGCAGTCGCTCCCCACCAGAAGTCTACGAGAGTCGGGGGTCCCGGTGACTGTTGTAGAATCTTCAAGGCTGAGGGGACTCTTTTGGGAATGGGGCCCATGCCCTAGCAGTCAAGCGTCCGAGTTCCACGGTTGCCCAGAGCCATCCTTGCAGGCCAGGCCCAAGTCTGTGGAGCCGACCGCCATTTCGTGAGCTCCGTAGCAGCCGCCTGTCGCTGTACCGCAAGATTGGGTGCAATTCCGTTGGATGGCGGGTGAGACGTTGTAATAGCAAGAGCAGGCGCAATTCAGCTGGCCGAGCGAGGCACTGTGTCGCAAGAGCGGGCGCAACTCAGCTGGTCGAGTGAAGCGCTGGGGTGTAGCTGAGAAACCCCCACCTGGGGAGGTGGGGGAGGCTCGTTCGCGCCGCCTCTCCCTTCTAGTGCACCCCACGCCGTTTCCTGGCTCAGGTATATGTGATGATCAGACCAGGGCACCGCAGGACGTGTCTTCAGGTCAAACGGATTGTGGGACAAGGTGTGGAGCAGGCGCAATTATCTCCGGGGCCTCCGTCAAGTGGTTCAGGGAGGCACCGTATCACATTGTTTTCCAATGCAGTAAGGTTTACAAACAGCCCCCACTTACTTTGAGAATAGTGAAGATGCAGCAGGTGAAAATAAGCTTCAGACAGTGTTACAAGCGCTGCTCAGAACCTTCAACTATGGCACCCAACATCCAGGACTTATGCCATTTGTGCAAGGCAGTGACATCGAAGCATCTCAGGGACCAAGCAACATACCATATCCAGAGTCCTTCCCACAACCTCTGTCTTCCTTCTTACCTAATTACTGTTCTTTCACTCCCACTCCAGGCTTTTAGTCTGTGGATGGAAAACCATGAACCTACACTCACCTATGAAAATCTTACTATTGATGGATGATTTTGAGCCGCAAACACAAAGCCTTGTTTGGATCGATGTTGCAGCAGGCTGCCATGTAAATAGATATTTAATAAAATGTTTTACCCTGTTACTTGTTGATTTTGAGCCCCAAATACAAATGCTTGTTTGGATCGATGTTGCAGCAGGCTGCCATGTAAATAGTTATTTAATAAAACGTTTTACCCTGCTACTTTGCTTGTGTGTTGTATATATTTATAATATTTGCATAGGGTTTGTCGTTATTTTGGGTGGGGTGGGCTGCGAAGCCGAGCTGTCTTGCAGCCATCATGGTGTCGAGCTCAGTTCCTCACACTAGTTTCGTATTTCTCATGAGGGGTTGTTCATATTGTTTCTATTTTAGCGAGGTCAAAAAGAGATCCCAATTAGTGGCCTACTGATTTTGCTTGATTCCTTTTGTTTTTTTAACGATTTTTCACTATCTGCAAAGACTAAACAGAGTATTGCGACTCTGTGCTTGTTTGTAAATAGAGAATGAACCAAAGAGAACCAATTCCAAAACAATAAATGCTAGGATAACAATCAATCAAATGGAGAGGGAAGCAGGCACGACGGATTATAACGGGGGCAAAGGCCTGCGTTACCTACCCTTCACTATCTGCAAAGAGAGAATACTCCTAAAAGAAAAGAGGAGGGGGGGCAGCGTTCAAAGCACATCAGCGTGCATAAACACGAAAATGTTTTTACCTACCACGCACTTGACATTTTAAAGCTTTTGATATTTGCTATTAAAAAACCATTGAAATTCACTGAACAAACCATAGGTTATAGACCATATATAGTTAGGAATTAGCATTTACAAAACCTTGAAAATTCACTGAAAAAACCATAGGTTATAGACCATATATAGTTAGGGATTAGCATTTACAAAACCTTGAAAATTCACTGAAAAAACCATAGGTTATAGACCATATATAGTTAGGGATTAGCATTTATAAAACCTTATTTTACTCACACAAAACCATTGAAATTCGCATATATAGTTAGTTGCACTAACTATATATCGCGCACCCGCAATCCACTGCTGATGATTTCACATATTACATCATTCATGACATGGTCAGTGACATCACTGATGACATCACTGTTGACAACTCAAATGACATCACTGACAACATCACTGATGACGACATTCATGTGATAATACGATGAACCTCTTCAGACTCTAATATAACCTTAGATACACTCAGTGTAAACAGACACTCACAGATTGTCACTCATCCATGGAGTTACTCATACACCTAGTCAGTCATGCAAAGAATCAATCACACCTCCATTTCCTCAACTATACAGTTATACACACCTTACTTATTCAAACATATTCTAACACATGTTTACTCTCTTATACAATCACTCATACAAGTTTTCAATGATCCATGCAGCCACTCACACATTCACTGGCTCTTATACACAGTAATTTATATATGTCAACTCTCACATGTACTGTGTTTTACAAATATACTTACTTTGACATGTAGCACTGAGATATCCATTCACTCACCAATACACTCATGCACACAGTCAACCACCCATACAGCTGTTTCCACATGCAGTTTTGAACCAATACATCTAGTGAATCAACTGTTCACACATCTATGCACAAAGTCACAAACCTCCCAGCCACCCACACACAGACACTCACTCTCCCATACAAATACTTGGGCAACCAATCAATAACCCATATAGTTACTCATATAGCTACTGATCAACACATGCAGCAGTTTACAGAACAACAGATATAATGATGCACAAATTAAGACAGTTTAGTCACTAACCCATGCATTCAGTAAGACACATTTAATCACTCACTCATATAGTCAGTCGTGCACCTACTAAATCCTTCATCCAGACACTTGTACATCCACTCATTCTTCAATATGTAAGACATATTTTAACTTTGCAGAAACTTACAGTCACTGGACGATGTCATCAGTGATGTCATCAGTGATGTCACTGACCATGTCATGAATTATGTAATATGTGACATCATCAGCAGTGGATTGCGGGTGCGCGATATATAGTTAGTGCAACTAACTGTATATGCAAATATATATATATATATATATATATATATATATATATATATATATATATATATATATATATATATATATATATATATTGCAATGTTCACATCCTCCACCGAACCGCCGGGACACCAAGACAGCGGTGCATCACAGGGGCAGAGGTAACCCTGTTACTCAATTCAGTTTTACAGCGTGCACCCCAAACTACGCAGATGCACTCTACTTCGAAAGTTTAAAGACCACTCCAATCTCCAATGCACAGTCCAAGGAAGATTTATTAATTTATTGCAGCATGTGAAACGGGCAATGTTCCATTGCCCGTTTCACATGCTGTGAAACTGAATATATATATATATATATATATATATATATATATATATATATATATATATATATATATATATATATATATATATATATATATATATATATATATATATATATATATATATATTGCAGTACTCTACCCTTCAGGAATCCAGTTGAAGACACGGACTCGGATAGACAAAAACGGACCCAATTTCTTTGTGCGTTTTTTCGTTTATTTAGAGTTTTCCGCCCTGCATCTTATGCCGCCATGACGCGTTTCGGTCCGACCTGGACCTTGATCACATGACGCGTTACCCATGGACCGGCGCCAAATTTAAAGTGCACAATTCAATAAATTACAAGCAGCTGTGTCATCACATTCATAGATCTAAAAAGCAGACTATGCAATGCACCATACAAAAACTAGACTGCAAAACATATAAAGCGATCTTCAGTGGTATGTACAAAGTTAAAAATCATCATAAATAGATTTCATTAATGTACACCTTCATATATACAAAAATATATACATTGTTTAAATATATATTTCTAAATAAATAAAGTTCATATGGTACTCCTCAAATACTTTTACGGAGATTCAAACACATCAATTTCTGTGTAAAATAACCACTGGCCATACAGTATGCGTATGAATAGATGCAGTCTGCAAAATGCTGCTGATATAATAAGGCCCAAGTGGGCGAGCACTTCAAAGAAAGGCAACCAAATCCAAGTATTAAAAGATCGAATATATCAGCTACCTAAAATTTGTAGGCGAGAAATATCGTGATATGCTCAAAAGTGAAAACGTGAACCCAAAATGAATCAAAATAACTCCTAACATATAAACACCAATGTGTTAAGTGATGATGAATTTAAAAAAAACAATGCTTAGTTTCAGTAAATCGCAGATGTATAGGTAGAGAACCAGATTTGGGCATATAATAGGAATTAAACTTTAGCAGTGCCACATGAGTGTGTTTTCAATTGTATATTTAAAACATTCCAAACAGATTGGCAATTCAGTGCTAAACATATCATAATATCCGACAGTGTAGATTAAATCTGGCCAAAAAGGAAACTCTTTCCTACCAGTGCTGAAAACATCAGATTCATATACAAGTATACAAATCCTCTGTGGTATTAAGACCCATAGGAGTTTTGGAATTAAATTCCAGGATATATTTGGTCTCCAATATCCGTAAGGCACTATCTCTGTTTCCACCCTTGCGTGACGGCGGTATACAATCAATGGCAAAGTACTGGAGAAGAGTATTATCACTCCCATGTTTGGCCTCAAAATGCCGTGCAACAGGGTATGCTTGATCCTTGTTATTAATGGCCCGAAGATGTTGCAGGATCCTCATGTGCACGGGTAGCTTAGTACTGCCAATGCAGCGTAATGCGCAAGGGCACTCCAACACATAAACAACGTATTCAGTTTTACACGTGATACGTCGTTTGATCTTAACGGGTCGGGCCAAGAAAGGGGTGTTATATTCCTTGACATTTTTCGCATGCTTGCAAGCTTTACAGGTAAAGCATTTGAAAAAGCCTTTTTGTTTGGAAAGCCAATTAGATGGGAGCCTG